>NC_077232.1:265919333-266276833 GCF_027887165.1 Monodelphis domestica | reverse complement strand
ACTAGCCAGTGCTGGGGTTGTAGACATTAAGAAAAACCTTGGAGGTAAGGGAGAAAGGTAGAGACAGGATAGGAAGCAGTAAAGTGGCCGATAGTTCTACCTGTCTACTCACCAGCTCAATTTCCAAAGCAATTCATCATTGTTATGTAAGTGTCTATGAAATACATATAAAAATGAGTGATTCTTGGAAAGCTCCCCAATATTGAATTTAGCCCTTATAAACGCAGAGCTTAATGTTCTTATCCATAAAGTTGTTAGGATTAAAATTATTTCAAAAGACTGATTTTGGGGCAATACTATAGTTTATTGATTAGATCAGTTTGTTGATTAGGCTAACATGATGTATAAGTCAATGGTCCTCTCGGATGGCCAGAGACCACAGATCTTGGTCAGGCAATTTAATAAATAGATTTTTAGGAGCCATTATTCAGCCCCTCCCTTGAACATCCCAAGATGTTCTGTAATCTGTAATTGGTGAATAACTAATTCAGAGGTGATACATCAAACCCTCAGCTCTTCCCCATACCAACAGGTGGGCAGGTGAAGGTTTGCACATACACCAGAAAAGAATCTTTGTCACTTTCATCTATTAACAAAACTCTATTAAAGGGAAGACATTCTTTGGATTTCTAAGGACAAAGAAAATGCAAAAAGCAATAGACTGGATGGAATCTCTGACCCATTCCAGACATAGACCAATTTCCCAGACATAGAAAAAGATAGTAATTTAGTAATTCTCCTGTGATATGGAAATCACTTTAAAAGACTGATATATATTAATTTAAGGTCGCCAAGGAATTCAGCTATGTAATTCCTAAATGAAAACTCAAGTCAGCAGTCAACCTTTTTTATGGTGTTTTAATTACAAACAGGAGGAAGAAAAGTATTAGAGGGAAAGAGAGAGAGGGGGAAAAGGGAGAGAAAGAAATAGGGCTTAAATACCCACTCTGTTTAAGCTGAGCTAAAGGCCCAAGGCCCTGGATAGCCGAGGCAGAGAAAAGAGATCAGTCCCTATCACTCACGTGACCAAAATGGAGAAACAGTCTGAGGGCCTTCACTCCAAGCATCAGGCTCCAACTACCACACTCTCCTCCACACAGGAAGTCCCAGCCTCCTCAGCTTTCCTCTACCTCACTCCCTGTGTCTCACTTGTGCCAATGGTGGCTCTAGCTTCACCCAGGACCACCCAGAGGTCTGTGCCCTTTGCACATGTCTGTTGAAGGCCATATTCTCAAATAATTAAATCTTGAGCTTTGCTGCAGCCCTTCCTAGTCTTGTTACCCTGAGTAGGGTGGAGATTGTAGTTTCCAAGACCTGATTCTATCATTCCAAGTATCTCTATTGTTATTGATCAGGAAATAGCCAAATCCCATCCTCTAAAGAATGGTTTGAACAGGGTTGAGTAGTTTTGAAATTCACACTCCCTAATATACAGGAATTGGGGTCTTTCTACTCCAGGTCCTAATATAAGATTTAATACAGGATATGGAAAATAGGTTCTCCTAAGATATAATAATAGACAACACTATAATATTTTTGACATTTTTACAAATTTTATTTAATTGATTAATTTAGAGTATTTTCCCAGGATTATAAAAATCATGTTCTTTTCCTCCCCTCCCTCAAGCCCCTCCCATAGCTGACTCACAGTTCCACTGGGTTTTACATGTGTCTTTGGTCAAGCCCTATTTCCATATTATTGATATTTGCACCAGGGTGATTGTTTAGGGTTTATAACACCAATCATATCCCCAAAGGGGATGCCCTTTGATTGCGGAATGCCTGAACAAATTGTGATACATGTTGGTGATGGAATACTATTGCGTTCAAAGGAATAATAAACCGGAGAAATTCCATGTGAACTGGAACAACCTCCAGGAATTGATGCAGAGTGAAAGGAGCAGAACCAGGAGAACATGATACACAGAGACTGATACACTGTGGTACTATCAAATGTAATGGACTTCTCCATTAGTGGCAATGCAGTGATCCAAGACAATTCTGAAGGACTTATGAGAAAGAACGTTATCTACATCCAGAGAAAGAACTGTGGGAGTAGAAACACAGAAAAAAACCCTATAATATTTAAATGTTTTCTAAAACCATTGAATGCATTCTCACTTTAATAATTTGTTACAATAGCCTTGGGAGATGGGCACTCTGTGTATTCTTATCCTCATGTTATAGATGAGGAAACTCAGGAGTGTCAAAGGTAGGGTTTGAACGAGCTCCCTCCTTACTCCAAATTCATACTCATTTCACTATACCAGATTCATTTTATGATTCTAAAATATAATGAACTGCAAAGTAATAAGTAATCCTTGGGGCAACCACCTACTCTAAAGTGGCCTGTGATATACAGAAAAGTAGAGGTCTTTCAGCAAAGTGAAGGATGAGGTCTCTTATTCTCCCTACTACCTCCTCTGCCCAGGACTATTCAGGTATACACACACACACACACACACACACACACACACACACACACACACACACACACAGTTTATGGAAATAACTATATTTGTCTGCTATCTGACTATATTTATCTAATGAAATTTTTACCTGCTATTTTGACATATAAAAATACACCCTCCCTTGATAAATCCTTTTATTCTAACTGTAGAGATATAGTGTCTGAATATTTAAAGTTTTACATACAAAAACACTGTTTTTGCCAGTTGCATAGAAATTGGAAAGTGTGAGCAATATTGTCAAGTCTTATAATCCTGAGACTAAGCATTTCTATTTTCCCCTTATTGTACACTCTTAAAGTTACTTCTCTGTCCTTTGCTAAATATAGGTGATTTCCTGTGCATTTCTCAACAGTTGGTGGAATTTCATTAGGAAAGTAGAAAATAAGAATCTAACTTTGGCAAGTCAAAGGGTCACCTGACATCTTACAACTATGAGGGAAAAACTGATCTCTAGAGGTTATGAAAGATTGTCTGCCAGAGAGGAAAATTCAGTTAATGTGGTTAACATCCTAATGGGCAGGCAGGCAGAAGGGGAAGAGTCTTTCACCACTTTATCAGGCTGAACATTTAGCCAAAAAGCTAAATGAGGAAATCAGATACACGAGAGAAAGCGAACCATCTTAGTTCTTTCCTACCCAGTAGTATAAACTACAGGATTTTGTTTTTTAATCATTTCCAGTCATGTCTAACTCTTTGTAATTCCTTCGGGGGTTTTCTTGGCAAAGAGATTTGAGATTGCCTTCTCCAGTTCATTTTATAGATGAGAAACTGAGGCAAACAAGATTTAGTGAATAGCCCAACTAGTAAGGTCACAAAGCTAGTAAGAATCTAAGACCAGATTTTGAACTCAGGAAAATGTTTTCCTGACTTCAGGCTAGCACCCTATTATGCCATCTAGCTTCCCTATAGCTGTAGGACTGTAGCCATTAAAAAGGAAAGGAAGATCATTGACTTGAATTCTTCTATCTATCACAAATTGAGGCTCCTTTCCTTCATTCCTATCTTATATGAAGCCTTTCTTAAAAATGAGTACTACCTCACCAAAAATATCTTTTATTAACTTTGTAAATATTTTATATAGGTATATATGCTGGCTTTCCTAATAGAATATAAATTCCTTGAGGACTTTTTGTCTCTTAAGGGCTCGCACTTAATGAACAAATGCCTACTGATTGATTCATCTGACTTGGCTTTCTTTTATCTGAAAATTAAAACAAATTCCATAGTTTGTCATTCAAGACTTTCCAAAAATTGATTCCAACTTCAATATTATATCTTAAATATTCCCAAATGGATTTGCTATTATCTATGCTTTCTGTTATGACAGTAACACAAAATCAGACATACCACTAAGTAACTATCTATTTCATGCCCCCACACCTCTAAGAACAAACCATCAACATCATTCCTAAAGGTTACAATAAGAATTTAGTATACTGATGCTTATGACAAGGTTTCCCCTCTGCCCAACCAGAAGCTGTATGTCTCCCTCCAAAGTGTCATTCTAGCAAGCCTTCATCAATCAGCATCCACTGAATTTCCAAGTGAATGCTCAAATTTCCAAGTTCAGGGAATGTCAGATGGCCCTAGTCACAATCCAGGAAGACAGTCATAGCTTGTACCTCCACTGGATTTTCATGGTTCTGACTAAGCATGTTTATAAGTTATATCTAAGGGGTGGATTTCTATCAAATTACTCTCCAAAAATCTATAATATAACACCTCAAAATAAACTCTGGAGCAGCAAAACCCACAAAAAGTCATTTTTAGCCCCAAACACCTTAGAAGGCCAGCATGAGGGATCCAGTGTAGGGCAGTCCCCATTGAAGCAATAAACCTTGGCAGTAACTGAAGCAGCAGGGAAAGCTTCCAGAACTCTCAGACAGATGGTAAGGGGGGGTTAAGACAACTGTTCAGAAGGAGATCACAGGGGCCCCTTTGTTGACTCTGAGCACAAGACTCTTGTCACATTGTCTATATGCAGAACCAGTCCTAAAGTGAGTGCAATTGCAGAGTGAGGAGAACACACTAACAGTCACAGGGGAGCAAGGGACCTTGGTCACAATTCCAAAGGGTAAAATAGTGTTTGGGGTTATTCACAGACCAAAACGCAGACCTGCAGAGAATTAAATATACCTCTTCTTGTATTGTACTGGCTTGGAAGAACTGAAAGCAGATAGATTCCCAGAACTGGCTCTGAAGAAGAACCTGTAGCTTTGAACAATATTTCCTTCACCATAGTTACAGAACCCAACTTAACTTTAACAGTTTTTCTTTAAATAAAGGAAAAGAAAAAGGCTAGAAAATGAGAAAAGAACAACAACAAAAAAGAACCTCAACATAGAAAGTTATTTTGGTGACAGGGTAGACTCAAATTCAGGAGACAACAGAGTCAATAGTACTGCATCCAAAACCTCCAAAAAATATGAATTGCTCTCAAGTCCATAAATAATTAATAGAGGAACTCAAAAAGGATTTTAAAAATCAAATTAGAGAAGCAGAAGAAAGCTGAGAAAAGAAATGAGAATGATACAGGAAAATAATAAAGAAAAACTCCCATGAAGATTATAGCCAAATTCCAAAACTGTCAGGTCAAGGAGGAAATATTGCAAACAACAAAAAAGAAACAATTCAATATCATGGAACCACAGTCAGGAAAACACAACTTCTACATCAAAGGATTAGAGGGCCTGGAATATGATATTTCAGAGGACAAAGGAGTAAGGACTTCAACCCCAAATCACTTACCAAGAAAAACTGAGTATAGTCCTTCAGGGGAAAAAATGGGCATTCAATGAAATAGAAGACTTCAAAAATTCCTGATAAAAAGATCAGAGCTGAATGGAAAATTTTACTCTCAAATAAAAAACTCAAGAGAATCATAAAAAAGGTGTATAGGAAAGACTTAAAGATATTCAATAAGGTTAAATTGTGTACATCCCCATATGGGGAGATGATTTTATTACACCAAAGAATTTTTTAATTATTTAGGCAATTAAATGGAGTATACAGAAGGCAAAGGTGTGAGTTAAATATGATGAGTTAAATACGATGGGATATTATAACAAATTAAATTAAATCAAGGTGTGAGAAAGGAATGAATGCACTGGGAAGAGGAGAACGAGAAAAATTAAAAGGAGTAAATTATTGAACATAAAAGAGACATGAAAGAGTATTCACACTGCGGGGGAGTATGGGGCAGGTAGGGAGAAGAGCATATGACCCTTGCTCTCAACAAAATTGCCTCAGTGAGGGAAGAACATATATACTCAATCAGGTATAGAAAGCTATCTTAGCCTACAAGAAAAGAAGAGAGAAAAGAGATAAAAGGTGTGTAGGGCTAACAGAAAAGAGAGCAAATTTGGGGAGGTGAAGATCAGAAATCAAACAGGGGTAAATAGTATGGAAATTAATACACAGTAATTAAAGGAGTACAAATTTTTTTACAAGTTTCTTTAATAAAGAGCTCATTTCTCAAATACATAGAGAAATGAGTTGGATATACAAGAATGTATGTCATCCCCCAGTTGATGACTTGTCAAAAGATATGAACACACAGTTCTCAAAGTAATTATAACACAGTATTGACTCCAAGATGGAAGGTAAGGGTTTTAAAAAAAAGTGCTTGAAATCACTATTAATTACTCCAATGAAAATTAAACAACTCTGAAGTACCACCCTACACTTATCAAATTGGCTGTTAAGACAGAAAAAGAAAATGGCAAAACTTGGAAAGGAAATGGAAAAGCTAGGACACAAATACATTGTTGGGAGAGTTGTGAACTGAATCAATCATTCAGGAAAGCAATATAGACATACACTCAAAAGGCTATAAAACAAAATTGACCCAGCAATACCATTACTAGGTTTGTATCCCAAAGAGATAAAAAAAGGGAGGGTGGGACCTATGTGTACAAAAATATTTAAAGCAGCTCTTTTTAGGGAGACAAAGATTTGGAAAGTGAAGGGATACTCATCATTTGGGAAATGCTTGAGTAAGGTATAGGATATGATCATAATGTAATACTATTATGTTATAAGAAATGGTAAGAAGGAAGAGCTCATAAAAACCTGGAAAGATTTATAGAAACTGAATCAAGAGAACCAAGCAAAACCAAGAGAACATTGTACAGTGACTAGAATACTGTACTGTGAACAACTGTGAATAACATCTATTCTCAGTAATATCATATATTCCAAAGTGATCCCAAAGGACTTATGATAAAAATGGCATCTACATCCAGAGGAAAAAGACCTGAGTCTAAATCTAGACCAAAGCAAAATTTTTGGATTTTCTTAATTTTCTTTCATTTTGAGTTTCCTTCCAAAAAAAGATTAATATAGAGAAGTGTTTTGTATGATTGCACATGTAAAATCTAATTGGTTATCACCTCAAGGGGGATGGGGGGGTCCAGGGGAAAGAAGAGGGGAGAGAAATTAAGACTCAATATTCCTTGAAAAATGTTGCAAACTGTTTTTACATGTAATGGGAGAGGAAAATTAAATTTAAAAATAAATTATATTTAAGTTCTGATTGATGATCTAAGATTACTACTTTTATTCCTCAGATGTGTGCATATATATTCTTCGGGCTCCCTTTCCTTTTAAAATTACATTAAGTTTGATCTGGCATCTGTGTCTTTGAGAAAGTCTGGAGGAATATGCTTCAGAGCAACTAGTACTATTCTAAGGAAGGGAAAGTATTAAAATGAAAAAATGTGTTCAACTTCACATGAAGTAACATGGTAAAGTTGACAAGAGAGAGAAATATTTAGTCCACAAGAGACTAGGGAAAGAAAGACACACGTATACTGTTGGTGAAGTCATGAATTGGTCCAACTAGTTAGCATAATTTATGATTATACTAAAGAGAAAGTGACCAAAAGGTCCATGTACCCTATCCCAGAGATGCCATTTCTTAGGAATATACCTCAGAAAGAAATGTCTTATACAACAAAATATTCAGAGTGACTTTTTTTTGGTAGCAAAAGAAACAAAATAGATGCCCAACCTTTAGGGAATGACTAAAAATGCTACAAGAATATAATATAATATTATTATATATTATTAGAATATTAGAACATAAGGAAGAATACAAATATGAAAATTCAAAGGAGAATAGGAAGAACTACATGAATTGCAGTCCAGTGAGTTAATCAGAAATAATGAGTGAAGGAGCAACAAGAGTGTAGATATTAAGAATGCAAATGCTAAAATGAACACAGATGCCATTATAGTGACCAAGCTTGGCCCTGGAAAAGAACTGAAAAAAACTCACGTTCCTCGCTTTTTTACAGAGTGTGTAATGGATATGGAATATATTCTCACATACATTGGATGTATTGGATGACCTTTTTGCTGAACTGGTGTTTTTCTTTTAAAAAATTCTTCTTTACAAGGAATTGAGCAACAAATGGGGAGGGAGACAGATTTAGAAATTCAGATAATATGAAAACAAAAAAAAATCCATAAGTTTTTAAAAGAAAATTTGTGACTTAGGTCAATTAATGCTTTGTCCTTGAAAGTACTTTCTGAATTACTCCCCAGTTTGTCTGTGATATTAAGAGTAAGAAGTCATAGAAATCCCACCACTAGTTCCTTGAGATGATGAGTAGGGTATAGTAGGAATCCCATGCAAATTAGACTAGATTTTTTCTTCAAAGATATTGAAACCATTATTGACAATTGATTGGCTCAGGAATCTAAAAGCTCAATCTGTTGACATCACATCCTGGTTACTTGAGTACAAATTCTTGGCTAGTAGAAAATGATGAGCAACTCAAGGACATGAGTTTTACTCTGTTGAATAAGCCAAAAGTATTGCCAATTTTCATCTTTGTAAATAGCCTTTTCTCTACTTTTTGAAGTCTCAAAGTCATGAAATCTCCTTTACTTATCTGTTGAATGGCCTATGACGATCTCATTTTATTCAGTTGTTGAACCTAAAGTACCAGGGACCTGGTCTGAGTCAAGCCAAAACAATTGATGTTGATAAATGAGATTGGAGCAGAGTGATATTAATGAAATGAGGACGTAGGCAATGCAGAGGAAGGTGAACCCAGACTGGCCTTCAGTTTCTGATAGTGGTTTTGATGATGTCTCTAGAGCTGGTAGTTATCACCATCTTTTTTTTTAATAGTATTTTATTTGATCATTTCCATGCATTATTCATTAAAGACAAAGATCATTTTCTTTTCCTCCCTCCCACCCCCCTGTAGCCGATGCGTGATTCCACTGGGTATCAAATGTGTTCTTGATTCGAACCCATTGCCATGTTGTTAGTATTTGCATTAGAGTGTTCGTTTAGAGTCTCTCCTCTGTCGTGTCCCCTCAGCCATTGTAGTCAGGCAGTTGCTTTTCCTCGGTGTTTCTACTCCCTCAGTTTGTCCTCTGCTTATGGATAGCGTTCTTTCTAATTACCTTCCCTATCCCTTTTGATCAGGTCTATTTTTGCTTTGGCTTTATCAGATATCATGATTGCCACTCCTGCCTTCTTTCTGTCAGTTGAGGCCCAGAAGGTCTTGCTCCATCCTTTAATTCTGACCTTGTGGGTGTCTACCCACCTCATGTGTGTTTCTTGGAGACAACATATGGTAGGGTTTTGGATTCTAATCCATTCTTCTATTCGTCTACGTTTTATGGGTGAGTTCATCCCATTCACATTCAATGTTATGACTGTCACTTGTGGACTCCCTGGCATTTTGATATCCTTTCCTAATTCTAACCTTTCTTCTTCAGCTCTACCTTTTAGTCCAGTGATTTACTTTAAATCCATCCCCCTTGTATTTCCCTTTCTACCCCCTCCCTTTTTATTCCCTCCCTTATTTTCCCCTGTAGTCTTTTTAAAAATTCCCCCCCCCACCCTCTCCCTCCCTTGTACTGCTTCCCTCCCCACCAGTCTGTTTTTTACCCTTCTACTCCCCTATAGGGCGCAAATCTATTCTCTTCCCCAATGGATTGGATTGTTCTTCCCTCTTTGGGTCAGTTTCAAAGTACGTAAGAGTTGAGTATTTCCTATCTCCAACCTCTTTACCCTTCCAGTGTATCGATGTTCTCCCCCCTCCCACCATGAGCTTCTTTGTGACATATAAATTTACCCCCATTTGTTTCTTTTCCCATTTCTTTTAGTCATAACCTCTTTTCTTTTTTAGCTTTAGTCATGTATATATATATATACATACACATGTATATGTATTTATGCATGCATATATCTATATACCTATTTATGTCTTGTCCTTTCATCCTATACAGTTTGTCACTGTTCCCTCTGAGTGTAGTTCTTCTAGCTGCTTAGGTGATAGCAACAGTTTTTAAGAGTTGCCAATGACCTCTTTTCTTATAGGGATACATATCATTTTAACTTATTGAGTCTCTTAAAAAAAAAACCTTTTTTGTTGTTGTTGTTGTTCCCCTCTTTTTTAATTACCTTTTGATGATTCTCTTGAGTTCTGTGGTTGGACTTCGAATTTTCTGTTCAGGTCTGGTCTTTTATTTATGAATGCTTGGAACTCTTCTGTTGTGTTAAATGACCATACTTTCCCCTGTAAGAATATAGTCAGTTTTGATGGGTATTTTATTCTTGGCTGTAGGCCTAGTTCCCTTGCTTTCCGGAATATCATATTCCATGCCTTTTGGTCCTTCAGTGTGGATGCAGACAGATCCAGTGTTATCCTCACCATGTTTCCATGGTATCTGAATGGTTTCTTCTTGGCAGCTTGTAATACCTGTTCTTTTATCTGATTGTTTTTGAATTTGGCTATAACATTTCTTGGTGTTGTCGGTTGGGGATTAAATACAGGGGGTGATCTATGGATTCTTTCTACTCCACTTTCCCCTCTTGTTCTAAGATCTCGGGACAGTTTTCCTGAATAATTTCCTCTAGTATTATGTCCAGGCTTTTTCTTTTGTTGTGTTCTTCTGGTAGTCCAATTATTCTTAAATTGTCTCTTCTTGAAAGATTTTCTAAATCGTCTGTTTTGTGAATGAGATGCTTCACATTTTCCTCAATTTTTTCATTCTTTTTGTTTTGTTTTATAGTGTCCTGCTGCCTTGTGAGGTCACTTGATTCTAATTGTTTTACTCTGGTTCTTAAAGATTGGATTTCATCTTTGGCTTTTTGGTCGTCTTTTTCCTTCTGGTCTGAGTTTCTTTGAAGATCGTCTTTCATCCTCTTTATCTCGTCTTTCATCTCCTTTGCCTCATCTTTCATCTCCTTTGCCTCATTTTCCAGCTGGATGATTTTGGCTTTCAGGACACTATTTTCTTGTTTTAGTTCAAGTGCCTCTGTTTCCAGATGACTTATCTTAATTTTTAAGTTCTTTTCCCAATTGTCTTCAGCCTCTCTTAGTTGTGTTTTGAGTTCTTCCACAGCCTGTATCCAATTCGCTGGGATTTCTGGTTTATCGTTTGCTGATCTCTCCCCCTCTGTTCCATTTGGTGAGTAGTAGCTCTCTATTGTAGTTTCTTTCTTCTGTTTCTGTTGTTTGTTCAAATTCACCCCTTCTTTCCTCCCTGTATTTGTCTTTGCTCTTGTTCCTCTCATTTTTTTGTTTTTTAGGGACTTCTATCAGTCTCCCCTCTTGGAGCTTTAACAGAGGATCTCTTGGTGTAATCTCTGAGGGAGGGTTGTTGGGGGTTTGAGCTTTCCTGTCCTCTGGAGGCTTTTGATTGGCTTAAAGTCCAGCAGTCAATGAGGATGGATGGGGAGCCTGGGCTTCCCTGTGTTCTGGAGACTTTTGATGGGATTGAGTTCAGTTTAGTTGGGCTGGGTTTACTCTGAGTTTTAAACTTCCTGGACGGCTGGAGCAGATATGGAGGATCTCTAAAGCTCTGGCCAGGCTGCCAGGTCTATGCTTCTTCTAGGCTGCCATCTTGACTTCACCTCTAGGTTTCTGTTTTTTCAGAAGACCCAGCTCTCTAAGGGGGGAGGGGTTGTGGCTTGCCTGGACTCTGATGGCTCCTGATGGGATTAGGTTCAGGTGGTGTGGGCCGAAGGATCCCGGAGCCAAAAAAAGGAAGAAAAAAAAGCAGCAACCTCCTCTTCCACAGTCTGTGTTGAGTGCCCAGAAACTGTCCCGGGTTACTTTCAAGGTAAGCTCTTCGGAGCAACCCCTTTGCCAGCCCTGAGTTTTCTGTCCTTTCAGTAGCTCTGAGGGCTCCTGATGGGATTGGGTTCAGCTGGTGCCCTAAAGCTGGGACCTCCCCCGAGACCCAGAGGGAAGAACCCAGCCAGGAGGCCACAGGCTTCCCCCTTCTCTCTATGCTTCCCTGCCGTCTGTGTTGGGCGCCCCAGAGACTGGCTCGGGTTGCTTTCAAGGTGAGTCCTCAGAGCCCTGAGATTCCCGCTGCTGCCTTGGGCTCAGCACTCTGGGTTGGGGGGGATGGGTCCTGGGACCTTCTTTCTGTCTACCCCTTAGATCTGAGTGATCTAGGGTTCTGGCTTTTGGGGTGTGGTACCTTTTGATTCAGGTCCAGGAGGAGGTTTCCCCAGGTCTATCCTGTTGTTCGGCTTGAATTTCGGTGGCCTAGGAGCACTCTGTTTGCGATCGGTAAGGAAGGGTTTCCGAGGTCTGAACTTTCACTGCTTCTACACCGCCATCTTGACTGGAAGCTATCACCATCTTTTTTATAAGGCACTTCCCACTCCTGTTAGAATAAATTACCTGTGGCCATTCAAGAAGGAGTGATTGATGTGAATATGCTATATGCTTAAGTCCTATTTCCTTGAAGATAATTGCAGTAAACTATCAGCAGCATGATATATATATATATATATGCATATATATACACACCAGTATATATATGTGTGTGTGTGTGTGTATATTTGTACATATATAGCAGTATTTATATATGTACACACATATGTACACATATATATTTAGTATATATACATTGATATCGCTATTATATACCAGGTCTTGCAGACTAGTAATTTAAGGTTCCTCCAAGATCTATCAGGGGATTTTTTCATAACTCAGTTGCCCTTCAAAGCAAATAAGAAGGATTGATTTTTTTGTAATTTGAAGTGAATCTCCTTCACTAGAAAGGATAAAAGAAGGAGATATGATCTGTCATTGATAGAACATATAAGTCTTTTGATAAGGCAATAGGAAACAGAGAAAAATTGCCAAATTATGATTACTAGTGGGAGTCAGTGTGGAAAGACCTGATTCAAACCCCAAAATATAAACACACTGAGCTGTATGACCCTGGCTAAGTCACTTAATCTCTCTTGATTTCCATTTCTTGACCTGTAAAATGAGTGGGCTGAATCTGATGACTTCTATGGTCCCTTCCACAGCTCTGAATACAGGATTCTATAATCCCAAATGTCAATGAAGTTTGGACTAAGAAAAAGAGAACTTCAAGTAAACAGGAATTAATAACTGAGAAATGGGTTTAGGCAAAAGCTACTGAGTATTGAAAAAGTTCACTTTAGAAAGCTGTAGAATCTCTTTTGTTGAAAGCTTAAGAGGTTGGTTTTGGTGTAAGCCTTGTTCCAAGATGCATTGGTAGGGGCTCCTCTCCATATTAGTGAAGATGAAGGCTCTGCCTTTGTGAGGAGCCTAGTGAAGTCAGAGACAGAGTTTAAGTTCTCAACCACCCCACCCCCACCCCCCACCCCCACTATTAGGATTTCTCTAAGGACTTTCCAAACCAAAACCTTTTTCAAATATAGCATAAAATCAGGTTCCAGCTTAGAAAGAGAGGATTGAAGAGGCTAGCCCCCATTTCAGATTGCTAAAGGAAGACTCTAGGGAGACAGGTAAGTAGCAGGCAGTCTCCATCATGTCTCTATCTCCAGCTTGCTACTCTAGAGACTTTGGAGAGCTTCCCCTTGAGTGGGATACAAGGCACTGTCTAGGCTTACCTGAGTTGTCTCACTCCTAATTGGAGAGCTCCTTTATTCTGTATAGTCTGTTATATATTCCTATGTATACCTTCGCTCATCTCTATTTTGCCCTGAATTAGATAAAAAGGGTTTCTTTATTCACCATATATATTCAGTATGGAACTGGTTTAGGTGCGGAAAAGGGACAAGCCTTAGATATACAGTTTGGGGTCTCCCCTTCTTTCCCCCAAATGACAAAGTGATCGAAAGTTAGATGGAACACAATTGCAGCTCCTGGAAGAACAATATTTAAAGAAGCCGATAGAAGTAGTTCTAGCCTAGAACCTCCTGTCTCTCAGAACTGTGGCCTCTGGCTCCAGCCTCCTGGCCAGAATGAAAATCTCCCTTGGAGAAGTGGAAAGAAGAGTGTAGAGATGTCTATTCTGCCTTCCTTCTAGTCACACACAAGGGCAGCATGCTTCTTACCACTAATGGAACCTCACTACACATGTAGGGCACCTCCACCCTATGGCACATTTGGCAATAGGTTTGAATAAATGAGATTTCCTGTCTAGAACTATGCTATGTGATTTTGGGTACAATATAGTAAAAGAAACAGATTATACAGAAAACATGCTTACAAGTATACTCATGAAACAAATAAAAGCTGTAATTTGGTGAGAAAAAAATTGAAGTGTCCTCTTTGGATTTGGAAGGTTTCTTAACCTTGGAATGGTCACATATGGAGTTTCAAAATAAACATGTAATCTTTGGCTGAGACAAATGGACCCTCTTGTGGATGATAATATGTGGCACTATCCATCACATCTTGCCACATCCTTCCTGACAATATTGTTTTCCTCTTTCCCCTTAAATACTCCCCATACCCCTCTGGCTTGTAGCAAAAGAAAACATGAAAATAGATAATCACATAGTACTTAACACATGCTTATCAAGTTATTGGCATTGTCTCTGCTCTGAAGAAACTTAGAGCCTTATTGAAGAGACAAAATTCACATACAAGAGGGACGGAAGTAGCCATATATGGCAATGTAGAATAGTCTAAGACTAGAGAACAGGGTAGAGTAAATTAGTTCATATATCCAGGTCTCGTTATCACCCCATTGTATCTAACCAAGTTATCCAATCAAAAGTAGGTAAATAACTAAGTTCTATATCTGCTATATATAAAATGTAATTTCAACAAAGTATTGCAATGGCAAAAAAAAAAAAAAAGCATTGTCAATTGCCCATTGACATAAATCTTAGCTATCTTGAATTCCATAATCTGGAGTATCCAAAGCCATTTGCTCAACTTTCCCCCCACCCCATATCTCCATCCCTATCAGACAATACCCTATTTCTTCTTTTGTTTAATATTACCTGAAGTGCCCATCGAGGAAAGAACATGAACAAAGACGAATATCTATTTATTTCACTCTAATTACTCTGTGAGTCAACAGGACACAACAGAAAGAGCATCTGAACTAAAGTGAGTAGACTTGGGTTCAACCATGAGCTTTGCTAATTACTGTCTGTGACTCTAGGCAAATTATTTAACCTCTCTGGACCTCCACCTCATCTATAAAATGAAGGCTTAGACTACATTCCCTTTAACAGTTTTTCAAGTCTAAATCTATGGCATATGAGCTTTCACCCAGAGAAGACTGAGAGAAGAATATGATAGCTGTCATTAAGTGTTTGAAAGACTACCATGTGTAGGAGAGATCAGACTTGTTTTCTTTGGGCACAGAGGAAAATTTAGATTTGAGACAAAGAAAAATATTCTAACAATTAGATCTACCAATAAGTGGAATGATATTCTCTCTCTCTCTCTCTCTCTCTCTCTCTCTCTCTCTCTCTCTCTCTCTCTCTCTCTCTCTCTCTCTCTCTCTCTCTTTCTGCCTGACTGTCTATATAAATTTAAACCTTTATCTTTCATCGTAGAATCAATACTTTATATGGGTTTCAAGGCAGAAAAGCAATAAAGACTAAGCAATGAGGGTTTAGTGACTTGTCCAGGATCACACAACTAGCATGTGTCTGAGACCAGATTTCAACCCAGGAACTCCTATCTCTGACTCAATCCACTGAGCCACCTAGCTGCTGATAGATAGATAGATAGATAGATAGATAGATAGATAGATAGATAGATATGTATATCCATACATATATAAAATATATTTTAAAGGAATTTATTTACAATTGTCTCAACCCCTCTCTCAATTCCCTATATCACAGAAGGTATCATCCAAGCAACAGATATGTATATATAAAGTATGTCTTTCTCATGTTTCCATTTTTCTGTGAATTCATAATTTATTCTTCAAGTATTAAATCTATAGCTGCATGATGTTCTCTTAGTTCTATTCATTATCCTGTGTAATTCTTTCCAAAATTTTTTTAATTAACCTGCCCTTTGCTTCTTATGATGCTACAGAGTGGTATCCTTTTCATGGCATCTTTAATATCATAAAATTGTTAAATGCTTATATTTATTATAAAATAAATGAGACTCTTTGAGTGGTTTCTTTTCAGCCAGTATTTATTCTCAGTAGAGGGTTCTTTGTTTTTCCCCAAACCCTTACTTTCTATCTTAGAATCAATACTACATTGGTTCTGAGGCAGAAGAGCAGTACAAGTTAGACAATTAGGGTTAAGTGACTTGCCAGGGTCACACAGCTAGGAAGTGTCTGAGGCCACATTTTATTTAGAATCCAGGTTCTTGCTTTGGACTTAATTGAAAGCTGGGCTAAGATTCCTGATTCTCAGAAAAAAGTATTATAAATGTAATTAAAACCTTGTGACCACATTTAGTAAGGAGAGGAATAAATATACTTCTCCGAAGATACAGCAAAAATTTTGTAGTTTCACTGATTGGAAATCAATTTGAATTTTCTTGTTATTGATGAAATCAATGAGTTCTTTTCTCACTAGGTTGTGATTGATTTTTTTCCTAGCTTACTATGAAGAGATTTTAGTATCCAAACATCATCCATTTAAAGGATTTCGTTAGTTCATTAGGAATTATTCCCCCAGCTGTTTCTTTCAAATTTTTCAGATGTACTAGAGTGCTTCCTACTATTCCTACCCCCCCATCTATTGTTCTCTCCCTAATCCATGGCATATCTGTGTGTTTTTGTTAACAGTACTAGTTTTCAAATATGTCTTTAGGATTTTTTTAAATTTAGGATATTATATATTATAATTTTTATTCTATATTGTCTCGCCTTGTCTCCATCTTTCTTCTTCTTTACCACTCTATAGCCTTTATGTCAATTCCTTTTCCTTGATACTGTCTTACCTCTGGATTTTCAGAATCCGGTCTCCTGTTTCTCCTACATCCTGTTCAGAAAACACATATTAGGTGTAGTAACTAAAAGGTATAAGGACATAACATGAAGTTAAGGTTTTCCATTTTTCAGTTCATTCATAATTTTCCCATTACATCGTGAGCTCCTTGGGAACAAGGAAAGCACTTACCAGAGAGCCAGGCACATAGTAGGTGTGTTTAATTTTGAATGTTGAATATTGACTGATGATTAGTCAAATATTTTCTGTAGCCCCTTGCTAAGTTTCTCATTCTTAAATTGGGACTCCCTGCCTGAAAATAACACTGGGATTATAATCTTTTCTTTCCTCAATAATTTAACCTCCACACCATTCCTAAAGGAAGGAATACAGGGTTGCCAAGTTCTGTTTCTATTTTCAGTTTTGTAACCTTAACTTCATGTTAAGTCCTTACACCTATTAGTCACTACACCTAATAGGTGTTTTCTGAACAGGAGAGGCAATTCCCCCTTTCCTTTTGCTAGCAGGAAAGAAAACACTGAGCTGACATGTCTTGTTGGATTTAAACTCTGTCTCCAAAGGAGAAAGGAAATTGCCCACACAGAAAAAGCTACCAATTTTCTATAATTATCTTCTCCCCGACACAAACCCAAATAGAGCAAGCATTCATCTCAGGACTTACAAACCACCCTGGCAGGGGGAGGGTAAAAGGGAAGAGATGATTCATTCTAAAGAGTCCAAGCAGCCAGCCCCTCAGCTGACCTGGTGAAAGTCAATGAAGCTGTGAGCTTCACTCCTGGGAGAGCCAGCGAAGAAGAGTTCCAGTCCTCTGACAAGCCCCATTTTAGAAGGAAAAGCCAAACCGATGAATAGACATTCAGAAAGAAAGACAAGACTACTCTAGAAATGATATCAAGTGGGGAGCTAGGTGGCTTAGTGAATTGAGAGTCAGACCTGGAGGCAGGAGCAACCTTGATTGGAATCTGGCCTCAGATACTTCCTAGCTGGGTGACATCACTTGATTGCCTTGCCCTTATCTCTCTTCTGCCTTGGAACAGATACCTAGTATTGATTCAAAGTCAGCAGGTTGAAAAAGAAACCCTATTCACAGCATGCACAAACAGTTCTTTTTCAACTTCATCATGAAAGCATTCCAAAAGCAAGCCATTAATAGTGGGTTATATTCTTAGAGCTCTGGTTTCTTCAATAATTTTTCTTTTTGGAGACATATAAACAAAGACTTGGGAAGCACCACTGAATTGGAACTGGCTGGAATCATCAAATTAGGTTCTTGAATTTAGGCAGCTAAGTGGTACCATGTGAGAGAGGGCTGGCTCCAGACGAAGCAAGAGGAGTTCATATTCTTCCTCCTCAGACATTTAACCTTTCCTGGTCCCAACTTTTCCATCTGTAAAGTGGAGATGATAACACTCATCTCTAGGTTGTTGTATGGATCCATGAGATAACATATGTAATGTGTTTTCCAAACATTAAGTACTATTATTATTATTTTGGAATGAGGAATAAAAGAGATGGTTGTTTTCTAAAAATTTTCAAGTTTCTATATTCCAGATGAATGGAATGGATGATACCTGAACAACTTTTTGTTATTACATCCTGATAATTTCTTAACCTTACTTTTGCAGACACAGGTACTTTCTCCTTTAGATAAAAATTTTGAGAAGTAGATAAAAAAGAAATGTTAATCTAAGCTTAAGGGCTTAGGATAAACTGAATGGACTAGTAGCTTATAATTTTCTTAGAATCCAAAACAAGAATTTTAGGGAAATCTTGAGGATTCCATGGAACTTCTTTTCCTTTTCTAATTTTGTCTTACTGCTCTCTCCTCTGCAGTCAATGAAAACCCTGGCCCATTGCCAGTGTCCTTCTAGCTTGCCTTTGTCCCTCAAAATACAAACAAAAAAAGCCCCAATAATTTACTTTGCCTCCTGGATTCTCTGGATTCCTTTAATATTTAGCTCATATCCCACCTTCAACAGGAAACCTTTTCCAATTCCCATTCCCCCACTCCACGTAGGTCCTTCCTTCCCTCTGAGATAACCTTTCATATATTTATGTTGTATCTGTCTATGTAAGTAGGCACACACACACACAGACATTTTCACCTTATCTCCCCAGGAGAATGTGAGCGCTTTGATGCCAAGAACCATGTTTTTCAAGTAAAGTCAACATACATTTAATAAGAAACAGGCACTTTGCTAAGTGATGTAAATACAAAGAAAGGGAAGAAAACAGCTCTCGCAATCACAGCCAATTGGTAGAGATAATGGGCAAATAACTATGTGCCCCCCCCCAAAAAAAGTAAACAGTACAAGATAAATTGGAGATAACCTCAGGGAGAAGCATTGATATTAAATAGGATCAAGAAAGACTCCAAAGAGAAAGTGGGATTTTGGCTAAAATTTGAAGGAAGCCAGGAGGTAGTTAAGAACAGAGAATATTCCAGGCATGGGGAACAACCAGTTACAATTTTAGGAGTCTGGAGATGGAGGTTTTGTTTGAAGAACATCAAGAAGACCAATATCGGGAGTGAAGATGGCGGCCTAGAAGGAGCAGAAGTTCAGACCTCTGAATACCCTTCCTAACCGATCATAAACTGAATGCTCCTAGGGGACTGACAATCAAACTTAACAACAAGACAGAGCCAAGGAACCCTCCTGCTGGACTTAATTCAAAAGGTACACTCCCCAAAAAGCCAGAATCTGAGAACACTCAGGTTTAAGGGGAAGACAGAAGGAAGGACCCAGGACCCATCCCCCCTCCCACCCAGAGCGCTGAGACTCCCAGACCCCAGCAGCAGTGGGAACTTCTGGAAGGGCAAAGTTGCTGGTCTGGAGGGCGTACATTACATACAGGGCTGTGATAAGTTCAGAGTCTCCAACACAGAAGGCGGGGAAGGAGCTAGAGAGGGAGCATAGACCTAGCAGCCTGGCCAGAGCTGTGGAAATGCTCCATATTTGCTCCAGCCTTCCAGGAAGTTTTGGACACAGAGCACACCCAGCCCAACTAAGCTGAACTTAATCCCATCAAAAGTCTCCAGAACTCAGTGAAGCCCAGGCTCCCCACCCATCCTCATTGACTGCTGGACTTTAAGCCAATCAAAAGCCTCCAGAGGACAGGAAAGCTCAAACCCCAACAAACCTCCACCAGAGACTACACCAAGAGATCTCCTGTTAAAGCTCCAAGAGGGGAGACTGACAGAAGCCCCCCCCCAAAAAAAATGAGAGGAGCAAGAGCACAGACAAATATGGGGAGTAAAGAAGGGGCAAATTTGAACAAACAACAGAAAAAGAAGAAAGAAACTACAATAGACAGCTTCTACTCAGCAAATGGAACAGAGGGGGAGAGATCAGCAAATGATAAATCAGAAATTCCAGTGAATTGGACACAGGCTGTGGAAGAACTCAAAACACAACTAAGAGAGGCTGAAGACAATTGGGAAAATAACTTAAAAATTAAGGTAAGTCATCTGGAAACAAAGGCACTTGAACTAAAACGAGAAAATAGTGTCTTGAAAGCCAAAATCAACCAGCTGGAAAATGAGGCAAAGGAGATGAAAGATGAGGTGAAGAAGATGAAATATGAGAAAAAGGAGATGAAAGATGAGGTAAAGAGGATGAAAGATGACCTCCAAAGAAAATCAGACCAGAAGGAGAGGAATGACCAAAAAGCCAAGGATGAAATTCACTCTTTAAGAACCAGAATACAACAACTGGAATTAAGTGACCTCACAAGGCAGCAGGACAGTATAAAACAAAATGAAAAGAATGAAAAAAAATAGAGGAAAATATGAAGCATCTCATTCACAAAACAGACGATTTAGAAAATCATTCGAGAAGAGACAATTTAAGAATCATAGGTCTACCAGAAGACCATGACAAAAGAAAAAGCCTGGACATAATACTACAGGAAATTATTCAGGAAAACTGTCCCGATAACATAGAACAAGAGGGGAAAGTGGAGTAGAAAGAATCCACAGATCACCTCCTGTACTTAATCCCCAACTGACAACACCCAAGAATGTTATATCCAAACTCAAAAACTATCAGACCAAAGAAAAGATATCACAAGCTGCCAAGAAAAAACCATTCAGATACCATGGAAACACAGTGAGGATAACTCAGGATCTGGCTGCATCCACACTGAAGGACCAAAAGGCATGGAATATGATATTCCAGAAAGCAAGGGTCTACAACCAAGAATAAAATACCAATCAAAACTGACTATATTCTTACAGGGGAAAGTATGGTCATTCAACACAATAGAAGAATTCCAAGCATTCGTAAAGAAAAGAACAGACCTGAACAGAAAATTTGATGTCTAAGCACAGAACTCAAGAGAATCATCAAAAGGTAATTAAAAAAGCGGGGGAAAAGAAAAACAAAACAAAACAACAACAACAAAAAAAATTTTAAGAGACTCAATGAGTTAAAATATGTATCCCTATAAGAAAATAGGTCATTGGAAACGCTTAAAAACTGTTGCTATCACCTGGGCAGCTAGAAGAATTACACTTAGAGGGAACAGTGACAAGCGGTATAGGATTAAAAGACAAGACATAAATAGATATATAGACATATGTATGCATATGTATATATGTGTGTATATATATACCAAAACTAAAAAAAAAGAGGCTAATACTAAAAGAAATGGGAAAAGAAACAAATGGGGTAAATTGATATGTCACAAAAAAGCTCATGGCAGTAGGGGGGAGAACATTGATACACTGGAAGGGTAAAGAGGTTGGAGATAGGAAATACTCAACTCTTACATGCTTTGAAACTGACCTAAAGAGGGAAGAACAATCCAATCCATTGGGGCAGAGAATAGATTTGCTCCATATAGGGGAGTAGAAGGGTAAAAAATGGACTGGTGGGGAGGGAAGCAGTACAAGGGAGAGAGAGGGTGGGGTGGGAATTTTAAAAAGACTACAGGGGAAAATAAGTGGGGATAAGAAGGTGGGGTAGAAAGGAAAGTAAAATAAGGATGGGATCTAGGGGGACTGATTATAAACAAATATTGGTGTAGAAGGAAAGAAGGAAAGAAGGAAAGGCAGGACCAGGAGTAGAAATCAAAATTCTGGGAAATACACAGCTAGTAATCACAACTCTGAATGTGAATGGAATAAACTCACCCATAAAACGCAAGAGAATAGCAGAGTGGATTAGAATCCAAAGCCCTACCATATGCTGTCTGCAGGAAACACACATGAGGAAGGTAGATACACATAGGGTGAAAGTAAGAGGATGGAGCCAAACCTATTGAGCATCAACTGATAAAAAGAAGGCAGGAGTCGCAATCATGATATCTGACAAAGACAAAGTAAAAATAAATCTAGTTAAAAGAGATAGGGAAGGTAACTACATCCTGATAAAAGGCAGTATAGACAATGAGGAAATACCTGGACTCAATATATATGCACCAAATGGCATAGCATCCAAATTTCTAAAGGAGAAACTAGAGGAGCTCAAGGATGAAATAGACAGAAAAACTACACTAGTGGGAGATCTGAACTAGATGAATTAAACCAAAAAATAAATAAGAAAGAGGTGAGTGAAGCAAATGAAATCTTAGAAAAATTAGAGTTAGTAGACATATGGAGAAAAATAAATAGGGACAAAAAGGAATACACCTTCTTTTCAGCAGTACATGGTGCATTCACAAAAATTGACCATGTACTAGGGCACAAAATCATTGCAAACAAGTGCAAAAGGGCAGAAATAATAAATGCAACCTTCTCAGACCACAGTGCAATAAAAATAATAATTAGTAAGGGTACATGGATAGATAAACCAAAAATTAATTGGAAATTAAACAATATGATTCTCCAAAACCAGCTAGTTAAAGAACAAATCGTAGAAACAATCAATAACTTCATTGAAGAAAATGACAATGGTGAGACATCCTTTCAAAACCTATGGGATGCAGCCAAAGCAGTACTCAGTGGGAAATTTATATCCTTGAATTCATATATAAACAAATTAAGAAGGGCAGAGGTCAATGAATTGGGCATGCAAATTAAAAAACTAGAAAGTGAACAAATTAAAAATCCTCAGATGAAGACTAAATTAGAGATCCTAAAACTCAAAGGAGAAATCAATAAAATTGAAAGTCATAGAATTATTGATTTAATAAATAAGGCTAGAAGCTGGTACTTTGAAAAAACAAATAAAATTGACAAAGTACTAGTCAGTCTAATTAAAAAAAAGAAAGAAAAAACCGAATTGACAGTATCCAAGATGAAAAGGGAGACCCCACCTCTAATGAAGAGGAAATTAAGGATATCATTAAAAACTACTATACCCAATTATATGTCAACAAATGTGGCAATCTAGGTGATATGGATAAATACTTACAAAAATATAAATTGTCTAGACTAAAAGGAGGAAGAAATAAATTACCTAAACAACCCCATATCAGAAAAAGAAATTGAACAAGCCATCAAAGAACTCCCTAAGAAAAAATCCCCAGGTCCAGATAGATTCACAAATGAATTCTATTAAACATTCAAAGAACAACTAATCCCAATATTATACAAACTATTTGACAGAATAAGCCAAGAAGGGGTTCTACCAAATTCTTTTTACAACACAAACATGGTACTGATCCCAAAGCCAAGCAGATTAAAAACAGAGAAAGAAAACCATAGGCCAATCTCCCTAATGAATATAGACACAAAAATCTTAAATAGGATACTAGCAAAAAGACTCCAGCAAGTCATCACAAGGGTTATCCACTATGATCAGGTAGGGTTCATACCAGGAATGCAAGGATGATTCAATATTAGGAAAACCATCCACATAATAGACCATATAAACAAACAAACTGACAAAAATCACATGATTATCTCAATAGATGCAGAAAAAGCCTTTGACAGAATACAACACCAATTCCTATTGAAAACACTAGAAAGCATAGGAATACAAGGGCCTTTCCTAAAAATAATAAACAGTATATATCTAAAACCATCAGCAAACATCATCTGCAATGGGAATAAACTCGAAGCCTTCCCAATAAGATCAGGAGTCAAACAAGGATGCCCATTATCACCTTTACTATTTAATATTGTACTAGAAACACTAGCAGTAGCAATTAGAGAAGAAAAAGAAATTGAAGGTATTAAAATTGGCAATGAGGAGACCAAGCTGTTACTCTTTGCAGATGATATGATGATTTACTTAAAGTATCCTAGAGAATCAACCAAAATAATCAACAACTTTAGCAAAGTTGCAGGGTACAAAATAAACCCGCATAAGTCATCAACATTTCTATATATCTCAGCAGTAAGAATTAGAAAGAGAATTCCCTTTAAAGTCACCCCAGACAATATAAAATACTTAGGAATCTATCTGCCGAGACAAACACAGGAACTATATGAACACAACTACAAAACACTCTCCACACAATTAAAACTAGATCTAAACAATTGGAAAAACATTGATTGCTCATGGGTGGGATGAGCTAACTTAATAAAAATGACCATCCTACCCAAACTTATCTATCTATTTAGTGCCATACCCAATGAACTTCCAAAACATTTTTTTTTACTAAATTAGAGAAAACCATAACAAAGTTCATTTGGAACAACAAAAGACCAAGAATATTCAGGGAAATAATGAAAAAAAAATACAAAGGAAGGTGGCCTTGCAGTCCCAGATCTCAAACTATATTACAAAGCAGTGGTCATCAAAACAATTTCGTACTGGCTAAGAGACAGAAAGGAAAATCAGTGGAATAGACTTGGCGTAAATGACCTCAGCAAACAGTCTATGACAAACCCAAAGACCCCAGCTTTTGGGACAAAAATCCAGTATTTGATAAAAACTGCTGGGAAAATTGGAAGACAGTGTGGGAGAGATTAGGTTTGGATCAACACCTCACACCCTACACCAAGATAAACTAAGAATGGGTGAATGACCGGAATATAAAGAAGGAAACTATAAGTAAATTAGGTGAACACAGAATAGTATACATGTCAGACCTTTGGGAAGGGAAAGATTTTAAAGCCAAGCAAGACTTAGAAAGAGTCACAAAATGTAAAATATTTAATTTGGCTACATCAAATTAAAAAGTTTTTGTACAAACAAAACCAATGTAACTAAAATTAGAAGGAAGGCAACAAACAGTCTTCATAACAAAAACCTCTGACAAAGGTCTAATTACTCAAATTTATAAAGAGTTAAACCAGTTGTACAAAACATCAAGCCATTCTCCAATTGAAAAATGGGCAAGGGACATGAATAGGCAATTCTCAGCCAAAGAAATCAAAACAATTAATAAGCACATGAAAAAATGTTCTAAATCTCTTATAATCAGAGAGATGCAAATCAAAACAACTCTGAGGTATCACCTCACACATAGTAGATTGGCCAACATGACAGCAAAGGAAAGTACTGAATGCTGGATGGGATGTGGCAAAGTGGGAACATTAATAATGCATTGGTGGTGGAGTTGTGAATTGATCCAACCATTCTGGAGGGCAATTTAGAACTATGCCCAAAGGGTGATAAAAGACTGTCTGCCCTTTGATACAGCCATAGAGCTGCTGGGTTTGTACCCCAAAGAGATAATAAGGAAAAAGACTTGTACAAGAATATTCATAGCTGCACTCTTTGTGGTGGCAAAAAATTGGAAAATGAGTGGATGCCCCTCAATTGGGGAATGGCTGAACAAACTATGGTATATGTTGGTGATGGAATACTGTTGAGCTAAAAGGAATAATAAAGTGGAGGAATTCCATGGAGACTGGAACAACCTCCAGGAAGCGATGCAGAGTGAAAGGAGCAGAACCAGGAGAACATTGTACACAGAGACTGATACACTGTGGTTCAATCAAATGTAATGGACTTCTCCATTAATGGCTTTACAATGTCACTGAACAATCTGCAGGGATCTATGAGAAAAAAAAAAAAACCTATCTTCAAGCAGAGGGCAAACTGTGGGAGTAAAAACACGGAGGAAAAGCAACTGTTTGACTACAGGGGTTGAGGGGATACGATTGAGGAGAGATGCTAAATGAGCACCCTAATGCAAATACCAACAACAAGGAAATGTGTTCAGAGAAAGGACACATGTGATACCCAGTGGAATCGCACGTTGGCTAAGGTGGGGATGGGGAGGAGGAAAAGAAAATGATATATGTTTCCAATGAATAATGTATGAAAATGACCAAATAAAATAATGTTTAAAAAAAAAAGGCCAATATCCCTTGATCTTAGATTATGTGGAGTAGAACAAGGTATAAGCAATTGGGAAGGATAGGAAGGGAGCATGTCATGAGGGGTTTTGAAAGCCAAAGAGGACTTTAAATTGATCCTAGAAGTACCAGGGAGCCACCTAAGTTTGTTAAATGTTAGGGAGGTGAGTATGTCACATGGGCAGACGTTATATGCTGGGAAATCAGTTTGATAGCCAAGTCATTACATTGAAGTCTATCTTTTTCTACTAGATTTGAATTAAAGAATACTACACAGTCCCTTGAACTCTAGAAATACTCAAATATTTGTTGATTATTCGATGAATTTCCCCTGCTTTCTCCAGTAATAAGTAGAGATTTATTCAGTTCTGCCAATGTTTGTAGTATTGTGCTTACCTTTGAAAACCAATAAATGTCTTAACTTATCCCACTAAAAAATGTCCATCTTTCCCTAAAATGTTGATTAGTCATAGTACCTATTGATCTTAAATATTTTAGGGCTCTGCATATAAAAACTGCCAAATTATATGCTTTTGGTGGAGTGGACATAGAGGACCATATACTTTATTTGAAGGTTAGTTAGTCATAGTAACCTGCCTGCTTCCTGAGCAACAATGAATCAAAAAATTTTAATAGCACTGGTGGAAAGACTAAAACCAGAGGAAATATTTTGTAATATTTCTAATATTCCAAGCAGAAAAGAAACGTTTTCTCTGTGTGAGCTGTGCCAACATGGCCAATTCACTCCCAGCTGATGCTGATTCACTTCCTTCTTTCTTTTCCATCTCTCTGTTCTTCCCTTGACCCCTTGCCCCTTCTTCACTTTTTTTCTCTTCTTCCCCTCCATTCTCCCTTTGTTGTTTTACAAGTTGGTGATCCAGATGGGAGGGAATCAAAACTAAAAAGTTCACCAGTTTTCAGGATAAGAAGTAAAGGAACAGAACAAAGCTTAAAGAAGTATTTCTACTGTGGTAAAAACACCTTTGGACTTTTTTTTTTAAGTACAAATTTGTGACTTCATCACTGTGGCTCAGACTCTCTGTTTGGAAACTCCTTCCACTGATGCAGAATAGCAATATATCTGTCTTATGAGCAGTCCAGGGTCACAAAGTCTGAAACTGGGTCTTCCTGACTCTGAGATCAGTTCCCTGTCTACTAATTCATACTGCTTTTCAGAACACTCAGACAATGAGTAATTTAGATTTTTCCATAACAATGAATAAATTGATAATAAACATTTGACTCTTAGAGAAGTTAGCACTACTTTTGACAAATTTCTTACAAAAGCAATTTAAAACTGTATTTACCACTGCTCAAACTGTTACAACCATCCCCACTACTCTATTGAAATAGGTTTCTCATATGTCACCAATTACCTCACTGACAAATCCAAGAACTTCTCAGTCATTACTGTCCTTTACCTGGAAGCAGCATTTGGCACTCTCCTTTATCCTTAACACCAACTTCTTTCTTTGCCTCATTTGTTGACTCCTCTTCCTTTGACAAGTCTTTTATGATGGGTATTCCTGGATTGTCCCAATCTTCTTCTCTTCTCTCTCATTCAGTCATATAACTTTAGTGATCGCCTCTACACAAATCTGTATCTCCAGCTCGAACTTCATTCTTTATGACCAGACTTATCAATGAATATACTGGTTCCAATAAAAGATGAATTGTGTTAGTAGGTTCCACCTAAGCCCAGTTCTCTAAAATCATCTCAAGAACAACAAAATGAACCAAATGAAACTAAGTCAAAGTAAATGAATCAAAAGCATCTATAAAAAGGTAGGCCTCTGAAAAACTATACTAAAAAAGGCCAAATGACAAATCAGCATTCTTCCAACATACAGTCTTCTTGTAGTCAAAACCAAGAAAGGAAAAAAAGATAAAAGTCCATTCACCAACTCTTGCACCCACCTTGTGATCTTGTAGTCAAAAGTTAGATTACTAGTCCCTTTTACCCCTTGATTGCTCTAAATGATCACAGGGAGAGAGATTGATGGTGATATGTTGATAAAAATTACCATTTGAGGACCAGAAAAAAAAAAGAACCAGGAGGGATCAAAGTAAATGCAAATAAGATATGAAAGAAGAAAGAAGTAATCTCAAAAAGACACAGAAGGAAAATAAAGTTGTTTAAAAGAGAAGCTAACAAACTTTGAAAAGTAGAAACAGAATTTTAAAATTCAATAATACTGTAAGTACTACAAAGAAATTCAAAAGGTCAGGAAATTAAGATCCATGAGATAGCTATCAAAATCAATAGACTTGGAAAAATAGATAAGGAAATATTGAGAATACCTGGACTCCTTGAAGACCATGATGAAACAAAAGACATGTACATAATAGTTAAAGAAATAAAAATGAAATATCCAAAAGAACAAAAGAAATATCCAAACTGCCACATTTAAAATAGAATTCACAGATAACTTCCTAAAAGAAGCCTCAAATCATGATACCCAGAGATGTGATTAACAAATCCAGAACTTCCAGATCAAAGAAAGAATACTAGAAACAGCCAAGAAGCAACAAGTTATATATCAGTGGTATGGGCCACTCCTGCTTATTTTCTCTCAACTTACACACATTCTGTAAATTGGATATCCTAGGAGTGAGCACTACATTTGGTACATTTGATCACTCATATACCAAAGGTTCAGAGAAGCGGTTACTTTAAGAAAAAACATACTCAAGAACCCTCAGTTAAAAAGTGCCTACAAAGAAGTTTAAAACAATCCACAAAGAGGGAAAAAGAATTCACAAAAATAATGAACAGGGATCTAAAAAGTTTAAGAAACCCTATGGATGATCTTTGTTGGAAGTTGGACTCTTCTGTTAGTTTGAGCTACTCCTCACCTGTTCTGAACTAGCTTTCCCAGGGTGTGATATACCCTGGAGAGATGAAGTTCAGTGGAACTGCTCTGAGATATTCCTCTGCTCAAACTAAATTTGCTCTTACAAGCAGCTGTAGTCTCTAGCATTTCCCACCAGTGTCTTCTGCGAAGGTAATATCATAATAATATGCTCTTTTAGAAAAAGTTTAGACCATTAGTATAAGATGGACAAAAGTCTCTCCTATTTTGTTCCTTGGATGAGCTCGCAGGTTCTTCAGCTCATAGGCACTAGGAGTCATGGCAGAGAGAAGCACAGCCTCTCTTTGACCAACCATCTCTTCCAGGAAACAGATTGCAGTTCCAAGACTTATAGTGTCTTTTTCACACAATTCTAATGCCTTTTACTTTTTGAAAAAATTTTAATGTCTTTCATTTTAATATCTTTTTACCTCTACTTTCACTAATCTAAACTCTGGTTTAGAAATGGAACCTTACAATGAGAAATGCTTACTCTAGGATATGGTATATAATGAAATCCTTTGGCGGATCAAATTAGATAATATAGCTAAAGTGCTTTGCAAAACTTTAAGGGATATGAAATATTGACTGAACTTCTGGGTCACATGAGCAACAAAATGGAAGACTAGACATTTTCTCCAATGACTAATGACCTCTGAAACTTTTCCAAAACCAAAAGATTAGTACCTAAGATAAAGCAACTTTAGTTGTCTTCATGGGACATCCAGGATCCAAAAGAAGGTTAAAAACAAAAAACAAAAACAAAAAAACTAAAGCTAAAACCAATGAACTAATATTACTAAGCCTGAATTCACATAGAACCCCTCCACTAACTCCCATGATATTGGCAGTGAGGCTGTACTGGTAGATGGAAGGATGTGATATAGACACAACAGAATTGTCCCTCCACCTCACTGCTCCCTTCTTCCAATGCCATGGAGAGCTTGGATCCCACCTTTAGAAATTTGCCCTGGCCACAACAGACAGCCAGTATGGCCACAGCTCTTTAGGAACAAAAGCCTTCAGAACCACAACCCTGTAGCAAAGCTCAACTTCTTTTACCACAAGACAGAATCCCATAACATCAGCAGAGCCAGAGCTGGGGCACCCCAGTGCTGCAAAGCTCTGAACTGCTGGTGACAGGCCAAAGAACTGAAGAACAGAGGAAACAAGACAGGACACCAGGACAGTATTCATGTGTGTCTGGTGTGAAGGGCAGATTTTGGAAAGGAAACAAGATTGCAAGCAGAGTGACATGAAATGCAGTTGAACCAGGAGAAGCAAGAGCAAACCCTTTTAGAATTTTGAGAGGAAGGGAATCCTGGGACACCAATGGTCAGTGGGGGAGTTGGATCCTTGCTTTGAAGAGAGAAACATTCTCCAGGACCCAGATCCAACCTTCTGTGAATAGAAAATTGTTCCAGAAAGACATTTAACAAGATCCTGAAGACCAATGAAACTCCTGACTCTGCTGTGACATGGAGAAGACTAAATCTAAAAGGGAGTTGATTGAACTGCTTGGTTTGCCTTGGTGGGGGTGTTAGCCTCACCTGGGAGAGACAATCACTCCTGATACCTAATTTCATCTTTGTTCTATCTATACTCTAGATACTATGTGGGTGTCAGTCTAGTAATTGATTAGGATAGAAGGAAATCACTTGGGCAGAGAGAGTATTCAGTGTAGCCTCAGGTGGGCTGAGAACTGAAGAGACTTGTGGGTAATAAGATAGCTTTATTAGTCATAGGGAAACCTCTCAACCCACATTCCTAACCCCATCTCCAATTTACAACTTTTCAGTAAATCTTGTTACTTTGAAAGCAGTCAGATTGGATACATTCTGGCTTAAGGCAGAGAGCAGCCATTTTTGCTCTCTCCCATTGAAGAGATTGTCTTGCTTCCTGGGTCTAGCAAAATTCCCAGTCACCTGTCTTAAATTTCTCTCTTCCATGGGGTCTGTGTAGTACTCCACCAAGCCTAAGGTAAGTAGCATCTGATTCTGATGACTCCAAAATCACTTGAGGGCTGAGACTGGCTAGTGAACCATGAAAGACCCAGCATGGGAGGAGCTGAGATGCTTTGGAATCCAACTCCTAAGAAAACCACCACCGGAGGAGAGAGAATCATATACTGAATGACAGGGGGAAATAAACAGAAGGAGAAGGTCTGAAATTACAAAAGATTTCAGGAAGTAGAAAGTGTAAAGACTTTTCTTTGAACACAAGCAAATACATCAACAGGGAAAATAGTAACAACAAAAGGAAGCATGGTCCCCTTATCTAGTAAAACTAAGGAATATGACCACCATTTGATAGGAGACTATGGAATTGGAGGAGAGTATGGAAACATAATGTACTATTCCTAGGTGGTTTAAAAGATAAATGAGAATTCTGAAAGTACAATTCATGGTCTGTGCAGTAAAAATAATGGAAAGAATTTTTTAAATCCTAGAATCTACTATGGCAAAGCCTCACCAAAGAAAGAAAAGAGAAAATAATACATTGGGAATGTGAAGGGCAATCTAGAAGAAAAGAAGCAAAAATAAAAACATTAGAAGAAAACAGATTGACTATTCAAGGAAAGCATGAACTTGTTTATGGTATAATCAAGTCACAAATCTATTTGGATATAGTACAGTTTGTCAAGAGAGTATACTGCATCTCTGCTGATGGGAAATCCAAATTCTAGAATGACAGGATACTGAGGAGCCCTCTGAACCTTTCAGATACACAAAATAATATTCTTACAAATCTATATTATATAGACTTTTACTGGTCTATAACTAAGGATCTCCTTTCCCTTCAGAATATTGAGGCAAAGAGGAGTTTAAGTGAAAATGGCAGGACTTGTTAAACACCTCTTCAATCAAAGAGCTTTCTCTTATTTCTTGGTTAGCCAACCAGAACCAGTTAAAGAATGCCCAGGTTTTTAATTTTTATTTTTATTTGATATAGGGTGTGTAAAGTTGATGTAAAGATAGTTTCTTCCATACTATTGTCCAATTTTCTAATTAGTTTTTATCCAGATAGTGAGATCTCATCCTAGTTGTATCTATCCAATAGTATTCTACTAGGTTCATTTGTGTTTGTATGCTGCAAATCTAATGAGTTCTACTTATTGATCTCTCTATTATTTAATCAGTGTAATACCATCTTGAGAATTTACTTCTTTGTTGTGTAGTTTGAGGTCTACTTTAAAAAATATCTTTATTTTATTTCAATAACAAATTTACATGTAAGTTTTCCAAAGTTACATAATTCATATCATCTCCCTCCCCTCTTCTCTCTCCATTCCTAGAGCAGACAAGCGATAGTCCTCCCAAGACTTTACTTTCATGTTTACTTTAATCCTTTAGTGGATTTAGATCATATCTACCACTTAGAGAGATGAATTGTGTGATTATTAGTGGTGAGTGAGAATTGAGCTATACTAATTTCTTCTCTACTTTCCACTGAGTAACTTTTACAAAGGACTATTGACTCAGAATTAGCAGGAATGAACATACAAACTCTTTTCCCTGTGGTTGGGGGGATAGTGCATAACTGCCCTATCCCACTTTGAACCCCGTGTTTGAATTAAATACAAATCTTAGTTCAGTTCCTATATAGCATTGGTCCTACAAAATTGATGTCCACGTGTGATATTAATGGCAGCTAAGCCTGAACTGGGCTGAGTTCCTGAAAAATACTTCCTTAAATCACTTCTTGTTCCTCAGGGGCATCCATACTAGCCTGACTGGAAAACCTGTGCTCTAGAAAAGAGGAAGCTCTATTCTCTTCATACCTTACTGTACTATTTTCAATCCCAAATTCTAGAAATATTGGATGCTAAGGATTCTGGGTCTTTCAAGCTCCCAAGATCGTAAGCTTTTCCTTTACTCGTCTCCAGGCTCCCCAAAGAATGTTGTGGCCAAGAGGAATGTAACTGAGCTTAATTAACTAAACTCGTTGGATTAGCTCTGGAGTCAATCAAAGAGCTTTTTCTTCATCACATGGTTTAGCCAACCAGAACCAGTTACAGAATGTCTAAGCCTGCTCCAAGTTTTGTTTTGTTTTTCCTCCATGGTACTTCCTTTACATGTCATCTCCCAACAGCAGCTCTCTGGAATACCCCATGTGGAAAGACACTAGTTCCAGGAGTGCTCCAGCTCCAGGACCCAAACTTTTCTTTGACCACAGTCTTTGGTGGACATCATGTCTCTCCATGGAAGTCAGCAAGGAGCCAGTCTGGGATCTTCTATCTACCTCTAAAGTGACTTCCCCTGGAGAGGGAGTCTACTCCTTGCTACAGCCTGATCTCCAAGCTCAAGGGAAAAGAGGAATTAAACTTTTCTCTGACCAGATGCCTTTCACCTTCCATCTCCTACTGCACAGTATGTCCCCTGAAGAAAGTTTCAAGTAGCTGGCCCAAAGGAATGATTTCCATCTGTGCCAGCACAAGGCAACTTACACTTCCCACTGTCATCCTGATCCCCCAAGAAAGATGTGAAGAACTAGCAGGAACAACTTTCTCTGATCTCAAGACCTCCAACTATTGCTGTTCCTTTTCCCTGAGGAAAGAGGAAGAGGAAAATTGGGGGGTAATAGGACTTCTTTCTCTTCCTGTGCAGGTTCTGCTCCCCTCTTATGATGTGCCCTTTCCTAAGCAATTTCCTATCCTTTAAAGGGAAGAGGAATATTGAAGCAAGAACTCCCATCTGACCATGTGCCCCACCTATTTCACGCTATTCTTGTTTCTAGTTCCATTATCAGCAACCTTTGGAAAGAGGAGTGAAGTCTTCCACTCAGTGACAAATATTCTTATACTAGGTTATACCTGCACATCCCAGTGATTCTGAACTTCTATAAATCATCATCCAAACCCCATCCCCCACCCCACAAATGGATTCCTTACTTTCATACTCCTCAACTATCCCATCCCAAAATGGAACCACGTCATCATCCAGCCCTAACACTGTGCCCTCTGAAATGCGTATATTGTAGGCAACAAACTTCCCTTTATATCTTATGCCACATCGCCCATCTACTATTACTGAAACCTCCCTGGCTACCCTTTCCAGTACTAGCTACACTTTTACCCATTCCCTTCAGTTCACTGGCTGAGGCAAGGGAATTGGAATGGATACTCCATGCTTCCTGTTGCCACTTCCAGATGCCTTCTCTATAGCTATACATAGAAATCTCTCCTCCTTTGTAGTTCATGCAATTCATTTCTACCACCCAATCAAAATCTTGATAGCTGTTGTTTGAAGACCTCCCAGGTTACTCCTCTTCCTTCTTCAACATGTTCTATACATGGCTTGTAATTTTCCTCTCTTTTCCAATTCCTGCCCTAATGCTAGAGGATTTCAACATACAAATTGACTCTCCCTCAAACACCCTAACCACTCAGTTCCTCCACCTACTCACTTCCCATGAACTACTCCTCCACCCTGCACAGCCACATACAAAAATGATCATACCTTTGATCCTGACATGACTCACAAATGTACTGCCTCCCCAGTCAATAATTCTAAAATCTCTTTACCTGACCATAATCTATTGGTTTTTCACTTCTCCTCTCACCGTCACTTACCGAACCTCCAAAGCCCATGCCTCCTCAATTCTTTCCTGCACCATCTCTCTTGCACTAGCTGCCATCTCCTCTTTTCCTTATCACCCTCTTGATGAATCAATTCAACTCTATCTTGTCTTCCTCTCTTAAATACCTAGTCTCCTTAACATTTCCTTAATTGCATCCTGCTAAGCCTCAGCATTAGATCACACAATTTTCCAGCTTCACTCCTACATACATGTTGAGGAACAAAAATAGAGGTGCAACCATTCTGATAGGGTCCATTCATCTTTGCAATGTCTTTCCATTTTGCCCCCCTTTTCTTCTCACTCCACACTCTGGTACAGGCCCTCATCACCTCATGCTTGGACTATTGCAATAGTTTGCTGGCATGTCTGCCTGCTTTATATTTCTCTTGCAATCCAGTACGCTCTCCATTTGGCCACCAAAGTGATTTTCCTAAAACACGTTCCCCCCTCTCCCCCTCCACTACTCAGTAAATACAAGTGATCCCCAGCCATTTCCAGAGTTAAATAAAAATTCTGTTTGGCATTGAAAGCCCCTCATATCTTAGCTCCCCCTACCTTTCCAGTCTTCTTATACCTTACACTGCTCCCCTCCCCATGTACTCTTCAATCTAGTACCACTGGCCATCTTGCTATTCCCTGAACAAGACACTCCATTTCTCACCTCTGACTGTCCTCAGTTCCTGAAATTCTTACCCTCCTCATCTCAGCCTACTTACTGCAGTTCTTTACATCTCAACTAAAATTCCATCTTCTGCAAGAAGCCTTTTCTAACCCCTCTTAATTCTAGTGCCATCTCTCCCTTAATTATATCCTCTTTGTCCTGTATAGAACTTGTTTGTATATATTTGTTTGCTTGTGGCCTCTCTCATTAAATTGTGAGCTCCTTAAGCAGGGATTGCAATTTTGTCTTTAGCACAGTGCCTGGAACATAGCAGGTGCTTAATGTTTATTGATTGACCAAATGACTCCAATCCTGGAACACTCACATCAACAAAAAAGAGGTTAATTAATTGAATGTGCAACTTTTTTTTAAAAATCTAGAAAACAATAAATTAATTAGACCCAAATAAATGCAAAAATGTACTTTCTGAAAACCAAAAAACTATTGAGCTAGATAGAGGGGAAACCATTTCCACTCTTCGGATCTACTAACCATGTCTATAACTTTCCAAGCCAAAATATTCCCTCCTAGCCGCCACTCCCCTTTGTCTATCATCTCTCTCTCTTTTAGTTGTCAAGCTCCTTAAGAAGAGCACTGTCATTTCCTTCCTATTTGTTTATCCATTGCCTGTCACTGTACTTGCCACATGGTAACAGATGAAGGCAAATTTGTCTTCCAGCCCAGTTTAATGAGCCAATGAATATGAGAAAGGACAGCAATCTTCTCCTACTTACAAGACATCCCCTAGCACTGAACCCAATACAGAAACATGTAGTTGGATACAGGAAAGGGCAGGGCAGGAACCCCAGACACTGAATGCTAGGAGCATCTATATTATATTCTGATGATAAATAGGAAGGTTTAAAATTCTTTTCCTCCTTTGATTGAAAATGAGTGGTTGTATAGCACCATCATCCATTTTTGTTTTGCTTGGCAGAACCCACTAACCAAAATGACAACAAATACACTGAATTGGGGACTGGCCATATGACATCAGTTTAGACCTCTTAAAATCAGGGATGTTTTCTTGTCTGATACATACATCCTCCATCCACAAATTAAAAGCAGATGTTGTAAGTTTCACTGGAGAGATTTATAACCCAGAATCTATACTTCCAGGCATTCTTTAGACAGCAAAACATTCTGATTTGGTAGTATTCATGCACCAATGGCCCACTCTAGATTTTTTAGACTTCTTTTTAAAATGAGATAGTCTTTTTTTGGTCTTTCCTAAAGAGAGGATAAAAAACTTCTGCAAAATGAATTCTACTTTATCACAAATACGAAAGACCACGTCTTATAAACTAACTCACACATATAAACTAAGTGTCCCCTTCTGCCCACTAGTAAGAGTAATCCCTCCCCCCAAGATCCTGACCACCAGAGCCCAAGATTACACCCTACTCCCAGCAGTCATTCCATTCTACTTTGGGACATTGTCTTGGAGCTGAGCTCTCCTAATTGTCAGGTGACTACTCTACCCTGGCACATTATATCTAGCTTTTTTCTAACTAGGCTGAATATGCCATCCAGCCATTCATCAAGACACTACTCAGCCCTGATATCTTGCCATCAACCTTGTATTTACCACCACTCCCTTCCCCCTTTCCTTGCTTTTCGTCTGGAAACAGGGATAAAATCAGCACTACCATGGCCAACAGCAGAAAATAATGTGACAATCTAATACACAAGGCTCCAATCAGAATCTCCATGACTGTCCAGACCAGACCCACTTCCTTGGCTACCACTGCCATAATACATATACTATTCTTTTCTATCTGAATATAGGCTCCTGGTGCTCAGGAACTGTCTCGCTTATGTATGTATATCTTAAGTGTCTGTCTACAAGTTTGTTGACTGGTTGATTTCCATATGCAATTTGAAATCCCCAAATCCCCACCATGTTCTTCTGTATGGTATGTTCTAATGATCCAAAAATGCTCCTTTCCACAGAAACCTATTCTTTAAAATCAATGTTCTTCCAATAATGATATATAGCTATGAACCATGGAAAACCTATGTCAAAAGGATTAAAATTGTAAGTGACCCAAAGGGAAAAGCTAATCATGCGTGTAAGGGGTAGCTCATTATCAGCAATGACAAGTACCAAAAAGATATCGAAAAAATGTTGTTTTTGTGTTATCCAATTCTTTGTGATCCCATTTGGGGTTTCTTGGTAAAGATCTGGAATAGTTGGCCATTTCTTTCCCCAGTTCATTTTCCAAATGAGGAAACTGAGGCAAGCAAAGTTAAGTGAGTTTCTCAATATCACACTAGTTAGCTAGTAAGTGTCTGAGGCCAAATTTGAATTCAGGTAGATGAGTCTTCCTGACTTCAGACCAAGTACTCTACTATATCCACTGTGCCACCTAACTGACCATCAAAAATTAGAAAAGGAGATGAGTTAACAGAACTTTAATCAGAGTGAAACCATCAAAGCTTTTCTCTGGAACACTGTTACCTAGGAGGACATATTTCTTTATGCCAGAATATACTTCTCTCTAGTTTTGATTCCCAAGCTCCACTGAAATTGCCTTCCTAGGGTTTACTATCTCTGACCTACATAGCACAATCCTTATCCCTTACCCTTTGATTCTAGCTATTTAGTGGTATCTGCAAAAGCTGCCTTAAATATGGCTGCCTTAAATGTCCTATCCCAATGGCATCCCAATCGGGTCCTTTTATCCCCCATAACTGTCCTCTACACCACTGTTCCACACCAATCCAAGGTAAAAGAATATAGCTATGTGGTGACAATTAAAGACCATAAATAGATAGCCTGGTAACTAGAAATGTTAAAAGACTTAAAAGCAAATCTTTGGCATGCTGGGTAGATATTCTATGGAGTACTAATTTTTTTTAAATATAAGCAAGAATCACACAGGATAAAAGAATAAGTTATGATATATGATAGTCAAAAAATAAGCAGACAATGATGATATCATTCAATTAAAAAATAAAAAATCTATCAAAGCAGCTTGGTATAGTGGAAAGAGCTCTGACTAGAAACAGAGAATCTGGGTTGGAGTATTATGTACATTTTAAATTCATCTAGTCCTAAATTGAACTTATATTTCTCTGAAAATCTTCCTTTCTTCCTAATTTCCTTATTACAATCAAGGGCACCATTGTCTTCCCCAACAACCAGGCTCTCAGGTATCAACCTCCACTCCTTATTCTCAATCTCCATATCCAATTAATTGCCAATTGCTGTCAACTTTACCATCTAAACATCTCTTGTTTATGCCTCTCTCCTCCTACACTGCTACCACCACAGCACAGGTGTTAATCACTCTAACTTGGACTGTTGTAATAACCTTCTGGTTGGTCTCACTGATTTCTCTCTATCTCCTCCAGACTATCCTCCACTAATCAGTCAAATTGGTCTCCTATGAGTATGATCTGGCCATATCACCTCACTATTGAATAGACTTCAGGGTCTCCCTGTTGCCTTTGAGTCTGTATCCCAAAGAGATGTTTTTAAAGGAGAAGAGGACTTATTTATACAAAAGCATTGATAGCTATTTTTTGTGGGAGCAAAGAACTGGAAATCGAGAGAATGTCCATGAATTAAAGAATGCCTGAACAAACTATGGTGTATGCTTATAATGGAATATTACTGTGCCATAAGAAATGATATGATTTCAGAAATGTCTGAAAAGACTTACATGAAATGATACAAAGTAAAATAAGCAGAACCAGAACATCATACACAGTAACAGCAACACTATATGATAAACAACTGTGAATGGCTTAGCTATTGTCAGTAAAAGAAGGATCCAAGACAATCCCAAAGGACTCATGTTGAAAAATATTCTCTACCACCAGAGAAAGAACTGATGGAGTATGAATGCATTATGAAACATTCTCTTCACCTTTTGTCTTCATTTTTTGGTTGTTGTTGTTATTGTTCAAGTTCTCTGCCACAAAATAACTAATATGAATTTTTTTTACATGACTGCATATGTAAAATCCATATCAGATTGCTCAGGGAAGGGGGCGTGCAAGGATAAAGGGAGTGAAAGTATTTGGAACTCAAAAATACTTTTTAATGTTTTTACATGTTATTGGGGGAGGGAGGGGATAAATGTTATTTTTTAAAATCTCCTGGCTTTTAGAGCCCTTTAAACCCAGACCCTTCTTCAATTTCTAGTCTTTTTATGCCTTGTTTTCCCTCCCCATATTTTGTGATCCAATGGCACTGGCATCCTTGATGTTCCTTGCAGGAGACATTCCACCTCGTGACTCTGAATACTTTTACTAACTGTACTCCACATTTGGAATTCTCTCCCTCCTCATCTCCACCCCCTGGCTTCTTTGGTTTCCCTCAAGTTTTAATTAACAGCCAACCTTTAAGGCTTAAAGAAGCCTTTCCTAGTCTTTCTCTCTGAGATTACCTCAAGTTATACAAGACATATACACACTACCTAATATGTAAATATTGTTATATATTCCTCAATAGCTGTCAGCTCTACCATCTAAATAGCTCTTGTATATATACCTCTCTCTCCTGTTAGATTGCTACCTCCATGGAATAGGTGGTAATTCCACATTTGGAATGTGTGTCTTATTTATAAATAATTGTTTATATCTTCTCCTTTTACATTATGAGTTTCTTTATAACTGGGACTATTATCTCTTTTCTTCATAACTATAGCTCTTAGCACAGTATCTGACATTTGTTGTTGTTGTTTGTTCGTTTCAGTTGTGTCCAATATTTCATTACCCCATTTGGGTTTTTCTGGGCAGAAGTACTGGGATGGTTTGCTATTTCCTTCTCTAGCTCTTTTATAGATGAGGAAACTGAGGCAAAGAAGGTGAAGTGACTTTGCCAGAATCACACAGTTAGTAAATATATTAGACTGGATTTGAACTCAGGTCTTCCTGTCTCTAGGCCTATGTACTTTACCACATAAGGTTTACAAGAGTATTAATAAATGCTTGTTTATATAACTTGACTTGATTTAACACCATCCTAGGCTCTGTGAAGCATAAAAAGGAGTATAATACAAGGTTTTTGATCTCAAGGAATTGGACAAATTAATGACACAAGTTATACTCAATATAAATTAGTCAATAAGCCTTTATTAAATGCCTCCTACATATCAGTGAAATAGGAACACAATATTTCAGTATAACTCAGGCTTGTCTGGGCATAGCCAATTCTTCTAATATGGATGTAAACTGAGTGGCCTTTGAAACAGGTTAAGATTGACTAATATGGAGACTTCTGCATCCCTTGCCACATGGATGGTTGTGGCCTCCTTGTTTGATTGCCTGTGGCCTTAAAACTGCCAAGTCTGAGCCACTCTTTCCCCCCATTTTTTCTGCTGCTTTCTTTTCAGCTACTCTCCATCCTCAGTCCAGAGGATAAAGATCATAGTTTCTTCACAGCATGGGCACCATGAACTGGACCTGTGAGGGAGGAAGGAATTTCTTCTTCCGCCCTTCCTCTTTTACCTCTAGTTCTGAAAAACGGGGCTGCCTGTATTTGATTTCTCTTCTCAGTTGTTTGGCCTCCTCAATTTCAGGTTCTGGAGATGATCCCCACCAGACTTAAGAGTTCAGACCATGACAATCTGGGAGCCAGGATTGCAGTACGGATGATACATTCAGCTAGTCTAACAGAGGAGCCTTGTGCAGAGAAACCAGAATTCCTGAGGAGGGTTTTTAATTTGGAATTGAGATTATGTTTGTAGGTACCAAGATAAACTATGACCCAAATTACCTTCATCTCCCTAGAGTCCAAGATGGTGCAAAGGAAGGGGCTTATGTCTCTCGTATTAGGAGAGTAAGTTTGTATATTTGTGACTGTGCCTTTTGAAGTAAATAATCCTTTGAAAATGTGAATCCAATTGTTAGAGATTAGATGGAATTCAAGTGCAAGGGGACTACTCCCTATAATTAAGGGAACATTGATGGGGGGCCAGAATCATTTGCATAGAGCCTACATCCTCTTCAGGATAGCAAAGGGGAGGAATGAAGTGTAACATATCTGCCTTTCTTTCACTCAGTAATCTGTTTTATATAAGTATATATGTCCTTTTTTCAATTATTAATTAAATTTTTGTTAGTTACATTAAAAATTCCCATGTAACCTTTTGCCTCTCTCCCTTTCCACACTAGAGAAGGCATCACTAACAAAAAGATATGTGGGTATATAAAACTATGTCTAGCATGTTTCAATTTATTAGTTCTTTCTTTAGAGATAGACATACCCAAGTCATTCTTCAAACAATATTTCTGTTGTATATAATGTTTCCTTGGTTCTTCTTGTCTTACTCTTCATAACTTCATATAGATCTTTCCCTATTTTTAAAGAATTAACATTGTCAAATTTATAAGAACATGAGTAAGTTCTATAGTGGTTGCCCAACTGGTGTGCTTCCCATGGAGCTAGGCATTTGGTGTGGCCCATTCCAGTGGGACATGCAACCCGACCCCTTGCTGAGGAACATGCTTAACCAGCATAATTGGTCCCTTAATCTTTATGAATGAAGGGTTGTGATAAGTAATACTTCTCAATAAGCCAGAAAGAACCTCCTACTACAGTAGATTTATAAGAGATGTAGAAAGGCTCCACCTTTTCTCTTTTGAGCATTTTGCTTGGGACCCTGACAGTTCTCCCTTGGACATCTAATGAAGTGAGGAGTTTTCTTTCCTTTTCAGTCATTGCAGCTATAAGCATATGGAATTGAGAATGTATTCTTTTAAACCTCAAGTCCTTCCTACCTCTTCTAGGTGTTTATTTCTCTGAGCACAGGTCACCAAGCAGAGATTCTAAGAAATGGATATTCCCAACCTTGATAGGTTTTGAAAGTTCTTGGGCTCCCAAAATAATTCCATTTGCCTCAAAAGAGATGAGTCCTACAATCACACTGTTTCTCAGAGATGATGATCACTATCAGGACCATCCTGACCCTGAAGGGACTAAAGAGCCCTGCCTTCCAAGACAGACTTTCTAGGAGGAGAGAATGATACCTATTAAATGGCCTATGGAAGAATATTGGAAGGAAGGAATAGGAGTAGGGTAAGATCAGAAAAATGGGCTACTTGACAAGTCAAGTTGTCTAGACCAGGTTCTCTGGTGCTCCCAAACAACACTATTCATGCTATACTCTACGTGTGCCATTCCAAGCTGAATCTTCTTTCTTTCATCTTCTAGTTTGATTGTGCCCTTTTAAAAACTTTTTTTCAATTATATGTAGGAACAATTTTTTTTCTGACCTTGTTTCTTATTTCCCAATCAGTCTTTCCTAAGGATCATCAAGATCTATCCATTCCATATTCCAATCAACTTGATTCTTCCCTTACCTTCCATCTTAGAATCAATACTATGTATTAGTTCCAAGGAAGAAGAGTGGAGAGGGCTAGGTTAAGTGACTTGCCTAGGATCACACACCTGGGAAGTGTCTGAGGCCATATTTAAATCCAGGATATCCTATCTCTAGACATGACTCTCTGTCCCTTGAACCATGGAAGAAGAGTAGAGAGGGCTAGGTTAAGTGACTTGCCTAGGATCACAAACCTGGGAAGTGTCTGAGGCCATATTTGAATCCAGGATATCCTATCTCTAGACATGACTCTCTGTCCCTTGAACTGCATCTCTGTACTAGCTGCATCCATTCTACCAGTTTCTTAAATTCGGTTGCCCACTCTATCCCTTAAGCAATTTATTTTTCAACCAAAGGGAGAAAGTGGGATTAATACTGACTCTAAGACTGAGACTTTGCCTCAAGGAGTCAAAATTTAGAAAGTGCTGACAGAATTCACAGTACTTCCCCATACAGAAACAACTCTTTAACTCCTTTTAATTCCTATTTAAGAAATGAAAATAGAAAACTCCAGACTGCTTCCTAGCTCTGCCCACCCATCAGCCACTAAACAGGTGAGGTTCTTTCTGGTCTGTAGGCCTCTTGCCCAGCACTCCATGGACTCAAAGAAGTATTTGAGGTTTTATTTCATGCCATTCGCCTCAGGAACATTCAGTGCTACTTGTTCAAGTTGCAAAAATTGCTAATTACCGGCCATTTTCTACTCCTACATGCAAACCACACACTGCCTTTTCTAAACTAGCAACTCCTTAAGTTCTCTTTATTCTCCAAGTTATAAAATGGAATCAAGTAATTACTTATACATAAATAAGCTCTTTGTGTTTTTACTTTATGTATATATTAACACAATGTCTGTATTGTTGTCTTTATATTCTTTTTAAGTATGTTAGTGTTTGTTTTGTAACATTAAATGGGAAATAACAATGAGTGTCATAAAACCATTAAGAGTACAGGTATTCTAGAGGGTGGTAAGAGTTACAAACAAATGAATAAATTAGAAAAGTTAAGAAAATTTAAAATTTTGTTTTTGCATTGAAAAGATATCCATAAAAACCCAACAAGAATCTCCTTCCTATGATTAAATTTGACACTCTTCATTCAAAAAGCATTTATTAAGCACTTGCTCTGTCTGACTTCTGGCCAACATTGTGGCCAGAGATGGAGGTAGAACATCCATCCCCCACATTCTTCCCCCAGCAAAATCTAGCCATTCATACCAAATGGAATAATGATCAAGAAGTTCAATGAGTGGGGCAGCTAGGTAGCTCAGTGGACTGAGAGCAAACCCAGAGATGGGAGGTCCTAGGTTCAAATCGAACTTCAGACTCTTCTTAGCTATGTGACCCTGGACAAGTCATTTAACCTCCATTCCTCAGCCCTTACCACTCTTCTGCCTGGGAGCCAATATACAATATTGAGAATAAGAGAACAGAAGGATTTAATTAATAATAATAATAATCTTTAAAAGAAATTTTATATCACTAAACATCTTCAACAAAAATTAATTTCTGATATTAAGCCATATAAAAGGAACAAGTCATTCGAGAGTTATGGTTTCATTTCTTAAAATTTGAATGACTGACTGACTAAAATGTTCAGCATTGGCAAGTCATTTCTCACTAAAAAATTGATAAGGGCAGCTAGATGGCTCAGTAGATATAGAGTTAGATCTGGAAATTGGGGGTCCTGAGTTCTAATATAGCCTTAGACATTTCCTATCTGTTTGACCCTGGACAAGTCACTTAACCCCCATTGTATAGCCCTTATTCTTCTTCCACCTTAGAACTGATACAGAAGGTAAGGGTTAAAAAAAGGAATCTGTGATTTTAGAAAACAGGAATAAATATTAGAACAAAATAAAAAAGATTTGAAATCTGAAGATGTAAAATATCTGATATTTACCTGGAAAACAACTCAAGAAGAAATAATTCAAGAATCACAAGACTCCTCACCCAAAGACACAGCCCAGGACAGTGTGACTGGTCAGGGGGCCTAAGTCCCCAGCAATCTTCCCTGGTCAGCCTCCAATCCCCTACATATTAGTTGGGCTGAACTCTCAGGAACTGAGACTATCACCTACAAAGCTGCCACTAGGGCTTATTTGTTGATTCAGTGGTACTTGTCCTGGGCTGTTTGCACTTCAATGAAGCTAAAAGCTTTGAAGGAATTCCTGGAAATTTTCAAGTGGATTCTGTTATCATTTAAAAAAAAAAAGATAAAAGAGTTTATACAATAGAAGAGAATGTGTTCTGTTTCAAGCTATGTCCCAAGAGTAGCCTGGGGGAAGGGGCAGCCACTTCCTTGCTTTCTCTGGACATTGCTATGGTGGTAGATGCTGCCAGCAGTACCTTCCCAGATCTTTTGACCTTTAACACTCAGGGCATCAGCTACTGAGAAAAGAAGACCAAAGAAGAGGACATAAACTGAAGCTCAGATTTGCCTCAGGAGGACATATACTCATGGCCCCATGAAGGTCACATGGAAGATGGAAACCCCTTGGAATAGATCATTTGGCAACAAAATCATACAGAGTAGTTGGCTGGAAGCATCTGAGCAGGATGTTCAAAGAGGGCTTGGGTTTTGAGTTTAATGATAGTTGAGACAAGTTGAATGGAAAAGGATTCATTAGCAATGTAATCACATAATTTTATTTGTGATGATGTTTAAATATCAGTCCTCCAGAAGACTGTAACTGTGGCTATATTAAATGAATAATTATTCTGTTAATGTACACTGGGTTTCTTTTCATGTTTTATCATGACTTTTGTAAGAATACACAATTTATGTTTAACACTGAGAACCTTTTACTTCTCCACTTTTGAACAACGACTTAAACTTGTAAGCTATAATATAATTTACAATAAATAATCACTGGTGAAAAGCTTAACTGGCATTTATTTCATTTAATTTCTTCTTTTTATTACTTAGTAGAAAACTAATTCATCTTTTGTAATCCTTTACGTAGTGTGTGTATATATAACTAGAATGTTAGAAAGGCTAGTGCCAGTTGTTAATTAACTGTGATAGATATGGGGAGAGTTATCCCAAAAGCTTCTGTTGTTAAGTACATGTCTTTACTATCTCCTGATTCTTTTTTTTTTTTTTACGTGATCTCAACTGGACCTTTATTGCAGTAAAGCAACCTTTCTTTTTTTTTTTTTAATATATTTTATTTGATCATTTCCAAGCATTATTCGTTAAAGACATAGATCATTTTCTTTTCCTCCCCCCCCCCACCCCCCATAGCCGACGCGTAAGTCCACTGGGCATTAGATGTTTTCCTGATTTGAACCCATTGCTTTGTTGATAGTATTTGCATTAGAGTGTTCATTTAAAGTCTGTCCTCTGTCATGTCCCCTCAACCTCTGCATTCAGGCAGTTGCTTTTTCTCGGTGTTTCCACTCCCATAGTTTATCCTTTGCTCATGAATGGTGTTTTTTTTCTCCTGGATCCCTGAAAGTTGTTCAGGGACATTACACTGCCCCCAATGGAGAAGTCCATTACGTTCGATTATACCACAGTGTATTAGTCTCTGTGCACAATGTTCTCCTGGTTCTGCTCCTCTCGCTCTGCATCACTCCCTGGAGGTTGTTCCAGTCTCCATGGAACTCCTCCACCTCATTATTCCTTTGAGCACAACAGTATTCCATCACCAACATACACCACAGTTCGTTCAGCCATTCCCCAACCGATGGGCATCCCCTCGTTCTCCAGCCCCGGGCCACCACAAAGAGCGCAGCCATGAACACTCCTGCACAAGTCTTTGCGTCCACCACCTCCCCGGGGTACAGACCCAGCAGCGCCACGGCTGGGTCAAAGGGCAGACACTCCCCTGTCGACCCTTGGGCATAGTTCCAAATTGCCCTCCAGAATGGTTGGATCAGTTCACAACTCCACCAGCAATGCATTAATGTCCCTACTTTGCCACATCCCCTCCAGCATTCATTACTTTCCTTTGCTATCATGTTAGCCAATCTGCTAGGTGTGAGGTGATACCTCAGAGTTGTTTTGATTTGCATCTCTCTGATTATAAGAGATGTAGAACACTTCTTCATGTGCTTGTTAATAGTTTTGATTTCTTTATCTGAGAACTGCCTATCCATTTCCCTTGCCCATTTATCAATTGGAGAATGGCTTGATTTTTTGTACAATTGATTTAGCTCATTATAAATATGAGTAATTAAACCTTTGTCAGAGGTTTCTATGAAGATTTTTTCCCAATTTGTTGTTTCCCTTCTGATTTTTGTTATATTGGTTTTGTTTGTACAAAAGCTTTTTAGTTTGATGTAGTCAAAATTATTTATTTTACATTTTGTGATTCTTTCTATATCTTGCTTGGTTTTAAAGCCTTTCCCCTCCCAAAGGTCTGACATGTATACTATTCTGTGTTTACCCAATTTACTTATGGTTTCCTTCTTTATGTTTAAGTCACTCACCCATTTTGAATTTATCTTGGTGTAGGGTGTGAGGCGTTGATCTATTCCTAGTCTCTCCCACACTGTCTTCCAATTTTCCCAGCAGTTTTTATCGAATAGTGGATTTTTGTCCCAAAAGCTGGGATCTTTGGGTTTATCGTATACTGTCTTGTTGAGGTCGTTTTCCCCCAGTCTATTCCACTGATCTTCTTTTCTGTTTCTTAGCCAGTACCAAATTGTTTTGATGACTGCTGCTTTGTAATATAGTTTGAGGTCTGGGACTGCAAGGCCCCCATCATATGTGTTTTTTTTCATTATTTCCCTGGATATCCTTGATCTTTTGTTCTTCCAAATGAACTTTGTTATGGTTTTTTCTAAATCAGTGAAGAAGTATTTTGGTAGTTCAATGGGTATGGCACTAAATAGATAAATAAGTTTGGGTAGGATGGTCATTTTTATTATATTGGCTCGTCCTATCCATGAGCAGTTAATGTTTTTCCAATTGTTCAAGTCTAGTTTTAGTTGTGTGGTGAGTGTTTTGTAGTTGTGTTCATATAGTTCCTGTGTTTGTCTTGGGAGATAGATTCCTAGGTATTTTATTTTGTCTAAGGTGATTTTGAATGGGATTTCTCTTTCTAGTTCTTGCTGCTGAGCTGTGTTGGAGATATATAGAAAAGCTGATGATTTATGTGGGTTTATTTTGTATCCTGCAACTTTGCTAAAGTTGTTGATTATTTCAATTAGCTTTTTGGTTGAATCTCTAGGATTCTTTAAGTAGACCATCATGTCATCCACAAAGAGTGATAACTTGGTCTCCTCCTTGCCTATTCTGATGCCTTCAATTTCTTTATCTTCTCTAATTGCTACTGCTAGTGTTTCTAGTACAATGTCAAATAGTAGAGGTGATAATGGGCATCCTTGTTTCACTCCTGATCTTATTGGGAATGCATCTAGTTTATCCCCATTGCAGATGATATTAGCTGTTGGTTTTAGATATATACTGTTTATTATTTTTAGGAATGACCCTTCTATTCCTATGCTTTCTAGTGTTTTTAATAGGAATGGGTGTTGTATTTTATCAAAGGCTTTTTCTGCATCTATTGAGATAATCATGTGGTTCTTGCTAGTTTGCTTGTTGATGTGGTCAATTATGTGAATGGTTTTCCTAATGTTGAACCAGCCCTGCATCCCTGGTATGAATCCTACTTGATCATGGTGAATGATCCTTCTGATCACTTGCTGGAGTCTTTTTGCTAGTATCCTATTTAAAATTTTTGCATCTATATTCATTAGGGAGATTGGTCTATAGTTTTCTTTCTCTGTTTTTGACCTGCCTGGTTTTGGAATCAGTACCATGTTTGTGTCGTAAAAGGAGTTTGGTAGAACTCCCTCTTTGCTTATTATGTCAAATAGTTTGTATAGTATTGGGGTTAACTGTTCTCTGAATGTTTGATAGAATTCACAGGTGAATCCATCAGGCCCTGGGGATTTTTTCTTAGGAAGTTCTTTGATGGCTTGATGGATTTCAATTTCTGATATGGGATTATTTAAGAATTCTATTTCCTCTTCTGTTAGTCTAGGCAGTTTGTATTTTTGTATATATTCATCCATAGTACCAAAATTAGTGTTTTTATTGCCATATAATTGGACAAAGTAATTTTTAATGATTGCCTTAATTTCCTCTTCATCGGAGTTAATGTCCCCCTTTTCATCTTTGATGCTGTTAATTTGCTTTTCTTCCTTCCTTTTTTAAAATAGATTGACCAGTAATTTGTCTATTTTGTTTGTTTTTTCAAAGTACCAGCTTCTTGTCTTATTTATTAAATCAATACTTCTATCACTTTCGATTTTATTAATTTCTCCCTTAATTTTTAGGATTTCTAATTTGGTTTTCTGCTGGGGGTTTTTAATTTGATCGCTTTCGAGTTTTTTCAATTGCATTTCCAATTGATTGATCTCTGCTCTCCCTTGTTTGTTAATATGAGCTTTCAGGGATATGAATTTGCCTCTGATTACCGCTTTGGCTGCATCCCAAAAGGTTTGAAAGGATGTTTCGCCATTGTCATTTTCCTTGATGAAATTATTAATTGTTTCTATGATTTCTTCTTTAGCTAAACGGTTTTGGAGTATCATATTGTTTAATTTCCAATTGGTTTTAGATTTGGTTTTCCATGTACCATTACTAATCATTATTTTTATTGCCTTGTGATCTGAGAAGGCTGCATTCATTATTTCTGCTTTTTTGCATTTGTGTGCTATGTTTCTGTGACCTAATGTATGGTCAATTTTTGTGAATGTGCCATGTGGTGCTGAGAAGAAGGTGTATTCCTTTTTATCCCTATTTATTTTTCTCCATATGTCTATTAATTCTAATTTTTCTAAGATTTCATTCACTTCTTTTACCTCTTTCTTATTTATTTTTTGATTTGATTTATCTAAATTTGATAATGGTTGGTTTAAGTCTCCCACTAGTATGGTTTTATTGTCTATTTCTTCCTTCAATTCTCCTAGTTTCTCCATTAGAAATTTGGGTGCTATATTATTTGGTGCATACATGTTGATTAATGATATTTCCTCATTGTCTAGAGTCCCTTTTAACAAAATATAATTACCTTCCCTATCCCTTTTGATCAGGTCTATTTTTGCATTGGCTTTATCAGATATCATGATTACCACTCCTGCCTTCTTTCTATCAGTTGAGGCCCAGAAGGTCTTACTCCATCCTTTAATTCTGACCTTGTGGGTGTCAACCCGCCTCATGTGTGTTTCTTGAAGACAACATATGGTAGGGTTTTGGATTCTAATCCATTCAGCTATTCGTCTACGTTTTATGGGTGAGTTCATCCCATTCACGTTCAAAGTTATGATTGTCATTTGTGGACTCCCTGGCATTTTGATTGCCTTCCCTAATTCTAACCTTTTCTTCTTCGGCTCTACCTTTTAGTCCAGTGATTTACTTTGAATCAGTCCCCCTTGTCCCCTCCCTTGATGTTTCCCTTTTTAGTCCCTCCCTTTTTGTTCCCTCCCCCTCCCCCCTCTCTTTCCCTCCCTTTTTGTTCTCCCTCTCCCCCTCCCCCCCTTGGTTTTCCCTTCTCCTTACCCTTGTTGGGTAAGATAGAATTCAAGATCCCAATGGATCTGGATGTTTTTCCCTCTCAGAGTTGATTTCCCTGAGATTGAGGTTTAAGTAAACCCCCCCCCCCTCTTCCTCTCCTTCTTATAGGAGTTTTCTTCCCCTCCCCTTCCCCTGTGAATCTTTGTGTGAGAACCATTATTCTATTTGGTCTTTCTTTACCCCCTATTTATACATTACATTTTCCCCACATATTAGTATACATAGGTTGATATAAATGTAGTCCTTATAGAAGAGAGTTTGAGTAAAAGAAGATAACATTTTTCCCCTTTCCTTAATATTTACCTTTTCAGGTATTCCTTGCTCTTTGATTTTCGGTATCAAACTTTCCACAGAGCTCTGGTCTTTTCTTTGCAAAAAGTTGGAAGTCTTCTATTTTGTTGAATGCCCATACTTTCCCTTGGAAGTATATAGTCAGTTTTGCTGGGTAGCTGATTCTTGGTTGGAGACCCAGCTCTCTTGCCTTTCTGAAGATCATGTTCCATGCCTTACGATCATTCAGCGTAGAACTTGCAAGGTCTTGTGTGACCCTGATTGGCATTCCTTTATATCTAAATTGTCTTTTTCTGGCTTCCTGTAGGATTTTTTCTTTTGTTTGATAGCTTTGGAATTTGGCAATTACATTCCTGGGAGTTGTCTTTTGGGGGTTTAGTGTAGAAGGTGTTCTGTGAGCTCTGTCAGTGGCTGTATTGCCCCCTTGTTCTAGAATCTCTGGGCAATTTTCTTTGATTATATCTTGTATCACCATGTCCAGTTTGGTGTTTATTTCTGGCTTTTTTGGGAGTCCAATTATTCTTAAATTTTCTCTTCTCCCCCTGTTTTCCAGATCTATCACCTTGTCGGTGAGATATTTTATGTTCTCTTCTAATTTCTTGGTGTTTTGGCTTTGCTTTATTAGTTCTTGCTTTAAAGCCTGGTTTTCTTTTACAGTTTGGTCAAACTGGTTTTGTAGATGCGTGAATTTCTTTTGCATCATTTCCCACTTTTCCTCCCAGAGGGCTTCCATCTTTTTGGTCCTTTCTGATTCAAATTCTTCATGTGTTTGTGGAGAGTTTCTATTTCCTTTGGAAGATTTTGGAGAATTTTCTTGTATATCTTCTTCTATCTGCTCTGTATTTTGTATTTTGGCTCCATAGAATGTGTCCAGAGTCGCCCCTTTCTTCTTATTTTTCTTGGTATTTTGGGGCTTCTGTGCTTCTGTGGAGTTTGTCATCTCTGAACGTGGAGGATTGGCTTTTCTTGTCTTTGTCTGGTGATCAGAGGCTTTAGTCCTGGGCAGATGTTGGTTCTATGAGCGTTCCCTGGGTTAAACTGAATATGCCTCACTGGAACTGGAATGGAAGGGTTGGACCACGAGGCCACACTCTCCCCCTGGCTCGATTTCCGGAAGTTGCCTTCAGAATCCCTGGCCGTGAGGCTGTTTCGTCGGCCTGCGGGGGGATGGGCTGCCGCTTCCCCAAGCTCCGAGAGCACAGACTTTCACTGAGACTTGGATAGCAGGATCCAGCCCGTGAGGCTGTCTTGCCCGCCCTGAGGGTTGCTGTTGTTTTGACCAGCTCTCTGCAGCGGAGGCCCCAGGCAGTAACTTTCACCCGGACCAAGCGGCTCTTTGCAGCGGAGGCCCCAGGCAGTAACTTTCACCCGGACCAACCGGCTCTCTGCAGCGGAAGCCCCAGGCAGTAACTTTAACCCGGACTGGGACTTGGGTAGAAGACCCTGAGGGTTGTTGTTCCTCAGACCCTGCTCTCTGAGCCCGGCTCGGCTGCAGCTTCCGGGAGCCTTGGACTCTGCGCTCCTACCCCTGAGGTCCGAGGGATCTCGGGTTCTGGCTTTTAAGGGGAGCCGTACCTTTTGAACCGGGTCCAGGTCCAGGAGGAGGGTTCCCAGGGTCTGTGCTGTTGATCATTTTGAATTTCGGCGCCTTAGGAGCTTCTAGTTTGAGATCGGTCGGGAAGGGTTTTCCGGAGATCTGAACTTCAGCTTTCTCTAAGCCGCCATCTTAACCGGAAGTCTATCTCCTGATTCTAAATAAAGATAATAGAAGTAATCAGAATCAGTTGTAAAAGTAGGACTATTATTTGCTTTTCTAGGAATGTATGTCAATAGTAGAGTCCTCAGATTTTAGGTCTCAAAGAGATAGCTTTGAGTATCTTTAAGTTTCTTCTTGTGAGTTATTGTCTGTGACAATATCAATGTCTTTTCCTAAAATATTTTCTGAAGATAGTAATGACAGGATCAAGAAAGCTCTTTTACCTTGAACTAGAATTTATTAACTGTAGTTCCATACTTTGAGTATGTAGGTTTTGTTTATCAATGATTTGTATCAACTGTCAAAAGCCAAAAACAGACTTCAGGTCAAGATGGCAGCTTAGAGAAAGCTAAAGTTCAGATCTCCGGAAACCCTTCCCTACCGAACTCAAACTATATGCTCCTAAGGCACCAAAATTCAAAACAATCAACAGCATAGACCCCGGGAATCCTCATCCTGGACCTGGATCAAAAGGTACAGCCCTCCCAAAAAGCCAGAACCCGAGATCACTCGGACCTAAGGAGTAGGCAGAAGAAAGGTCCCAGGACCCATCCCCCCCAACCCAGAGTGCTGAGTCCAAGGCAGCAGAGGGAACCTCAGAGTCTCAGGGCCAGCTATTCTGAAGGCCGCTTCCTGAAAACAAGCTGACTCAGACAAGGGGGCACCCAACACAGACAGCAGGGAAACAGAGAGAGATGGGGGGAGCTTGTAACCCCCTGGCTGGATCACTCCATCCGAGTCTCACAGAAGGTCCCTGCCTCAAGGCATGCTCAGTTCAACCCAGCGAAAGCTAATCTTATCAGGAGCCCTCAGAGCTCCAGGAAGCCAGACCCCTCCCCCTCAGAGTGCAGCCTAGGCTGGCCGGCAAAGGCAGTGAAACATCTGACGGAGAGTGCCGAGCCAGGCTCAAAGCATGGAAGTAAGGCAACGGAGAAGCATCGGGAGGGAACAGAGGAGGGCAGTAACACGGAAACACCAGCAATTCCTGGCTTCCCCGGGAAGACAGAACAACAACTGGATAGAACAGATAATCTGCCTAGGGCTAAAACCTCTGAACACCAGACAGAATAAGAAAAGCTAGTCCTCCCCACTCAGATAGAGATGGCAAACTCCACAGAAGCATAAAAGTCCCAAAATTCCAAGAAAAACAAGAAGAAGGAGGGTGACTTTGGACACATTTTATGGAGCAAAAATACAAAATATAGAGGAGATAGAAGAGGAAACACAAGCAAATGCTCCGAAACCTTCCAAAGGAAATGGAAACTCTCCACAAACCCATGAAGAATTTGAATCGGAAAGGATCAAAAGATGGAAGCCTACTGGGAGGAAAAGTGGGAAATAATGCAAAAGAAATTCACGCATCTACAAAACCAGTTTGACCAAACTGAAAAGGAAAACCAGGCTTTAAAAGTCAGAATCAGGCAACTCGAAGATAACAAGCAAGAATTAATAAAGCAAAGCCAAAAGACTAAGAAATTAGAAGAGAACATAAAATATCTCATTGACAAGGTGACAGACTTGGAAAACAGAGGGAGAAGAGACAATTTAAGAATAATTGGACTACCAGAAAAGCCAGAAATAAACAGCAAACTCGACATGGTAATAAAAGATATAATAAAATAAAATTGCCCAGAGATTCTAGAACAAGGGGGCAATACAGCCACTGACAGAGCTCACAGAACACCCTCTACACTAAATCCCCAAAAGACAACTCCCAGGAACGTAATTGCCAAATTCCAAAGCTTTCAAACAAAAGAAAAAATCCTACAGGAAGCCAGAAAAAGACAATTTAGATATAAAGGAATGCCAATCAGGGTCACACAAGACCTTGAAAGTTCCACTCTGAATGATCGTAAGGCATGGAAAATGATTTTCAGAAAGGCAAGAGAGCTGGGTCTTCAACCAAGAATCACCTATCCAGCAAAACTGACAATATACTTCCAAGCAAAAGTATGGGCATTCAACAAAATAAAAGATTTCCAAGTTTTTGCAAAGAAAAGACCAGAGATCTGAGGAAAGTTCGATATAGAAAAACAAAGAGCATGGAATACCTGAAAAGGTAAATATGAAGGAAAGGGAAAAGGAGAAAAAAGTTATCTTTTTCTTTTACTCAAACTCTCTACTATAAGGACTACATTTATATCAATCTATGTATACTAACATGTGGGGAAAATGTAATGTGTAAATAGGGGGAAACGAAAGACCAAATAGAATAATCTTTCTCACACAAAGATTCACACGGGAAGGGGAGGGGAAGAAAACTCCTATAAGAAGGAGAGGAAGAGAGTTTTTACTTAAAACTTACTCTCAGGGAAATCAACTCTGAGAGGGAAGAACATCCATATCCATTGGGATCTTGAATTCTATCTTACCCAACAAGGGAAGGGAGAAGGGAAAACTAAGGGGGGTAGAGGAGAGGGAACCCAAAAAAAGGAGGGAAGAAGAGGGGAAAGGGGGAGGGAACAAAAAGGGAGGGACTAGAAACAGAAACATATAAAGGGAGGGGACAAGGGGGACTGATTTAAAGTAAATCACTGGACTAAAAGGTAGAGCTGAAGAAGAAAGGTTAGAATTAGGGAAGGATATCAAAATGCCAGGGAGTCAACAAATGACAGTCATAACTTTGAACGTGAATGGGGTGAACTCACCCATAAAACGTAGACGAATAGCAGAATGGATTAGAATCCAAAACTCTACCATATGTTGTCTTCAAGAAACACACATGAGGCAGGTTGACACCCACAAGGTCAGAATTAAAGGATGGAGTAAGACCTTCTGGGCCTCAACTGACAGAAAAAAGGCAGGAGTGGTAATCATGATATCTGATAAAGCCAAAGCAAAAATAAACCTGATCAAAAGGGACAGGGAAGGTAATTATATTTTGTTAAAAGGGACTTTAGATAATGAGGAAATATCACTAATCAACATGTATGCATCAAATAATATAGCACCCAAATTTCTAATGGAGAAACTAGGAGAATTGAAGGAAGAAATAAACAGTAAAACCATATTAGTGGGAGACTTGAACCAACTATTATCAAATTTAGATAAATCAAATCAAAAAATAAATAAGAAAGAGGTAAAAGAAGTGAATGAAATCTTAGAAAAATTAGAATTAATAGACATATGGAGAAAAATAAATAGGGATAAAAAGGAATACACCTTCTTCTCAGCACCACATGGCACATTCACAAAGATTGACCATACATTAGGTCACAGAAACATGGCACACAAATGCAGAAAAGCAGAAATAATAAATGTAGCCTTTTCAGATCACAAGGCAATAAAAATAATGATCAGTAATGGTACATGGAAAACCAAATCAAAAATTAATTAGAAATTAAACAATATGATACTCCAAAATCATTTAGTTAGAGAAGAAATCATAGAAACAATTAACAATTTCATCGAGGAAAATGACAATGGTGAGACATCCTTTCAAACATTTTGGGATACAGCCAAAGCGGTAATCAGAGGTAAATTCATATCCCTGAGTGCATATATTAACAAACAAGGGAGAGCAGAGATCAATCAATTGGAAATGCAAATAAAAAACTCGAAAGTGATCAAATTAAAAAACCCCAGCAGAAAACCAAACTAGAAATCCTAAAAATTAAGGGAGAAATTAATAAAATCGAAAGTGATAGAAGTATTGATTTAATAAATAAGACAAGAAGCTGGTACTTTGAAAAAACAAACAAAATAGACAAAGTACTGGTCAATCTATTTTAAAAAAGGAAGGAAGAAAAGCAAATTAACAGCATCAAAGATGAAAAGGGGGACATTAACTCCGATGAAGAGGAAATTAAGGCAATCATTAAAAATTACTTTGTCCAATTATATGGCAATAAAAACACTAATTTTGGTACTATGGATGAATATATACAAAAATACAAACTGCCTAGACTAACAGAAGAAGAAATGGAATTCTTAAATAATCCCATATCAGAAAATGAAATCCAACAAGCCATCAAAGAACTTCCTAAGAAAAAACCCCCAGGGCCTGATGGATTCACCAGTGAATTCTATCAAACATTCAGAGAACAGTTAATCCCAATACTATACAAACTATTTGACATAATAAGCAAACAGGGAGTTCTACCAAACTAACTCCTTTTATGACACAAACATGGTACTGATTCCAAAACCAGGCAGGTCAAAAACAGGGAAAGAAAACTATAGACCAATCTCTCTAATGAATATAGATGCAAAAATCTTAAATAGGATACTAACAAAAAGACTCCAGGAGGTGATCAGAAGCATCATCCACCATGATCAAGTAGGATTTATACCAGGGATGCAGGGCTGGTTCAATATTAGGAAAACCATCCACATAATTGACCACATCAACAAACAAACCAACAAGAATCACATGATTATCTCAATAGATGCAGAAAAAGCCTTTGATAAAATACAATACCCATTCCTATTAAAAACACTAGAAAGCATAGGAATACAAGGGCCTTTCCTAAAAATAATAAACAGTATATATCTAAAACCATTAGCTAATATCATCTGCAATGGGGATAAACTAGATGCATTCCCAATAAGATCAGGAGTGAAACAAGGATGCCCATTATTACCTCTACTATTTGACATTGTACTAGAAACACTAGCAGTAGCAATTAGAGAAGAAAAAGAAACTGAAGGCATCAAAATAGGCAAGGAGGAGACCAAGTTATCACTCTTTGCAGATGACATGATGGTCTACTTAAAGAATCCTAGAGATTCAACCAAAAAGCTAATTGAAATAATCAACAACTTTAGCAAAGTTGCAGGATACAAAATAAACCCACACAAGTCATCAGCTTTTCTATATATCTCCAACACAGCTCAGCAGCAAAAACTAGAAAAAGAAATCCCATTCAAAATCACCTTAGACAAAATAAAATACCTAGGAATCTATCTCCCAAGACAAACACAGGAACTATATGAACACAACTACAAAACACTCTCCACACAACTAAAACTAGACTTGAGCAATTGGGAAAACATTAACTGCGCATGGATAGGACGAGCCAATATAATAAAAATGACCATCCTACCCAAACTTATTTATCTATTTAGTGCCATACCCATTGAACTCCCAAAAAGCTTTTTTACTGAATTAGAAAAAAACCATAACAAAGTTCATTTGGAATAACAAAAGATCAAGGATATCCAGGGAAATAATGAAAAAAAAACCACAAATGATGGGGGCCTTACAGTCCCAGACCTTAAACTATATTACAAAGCAGCAGTCATCAAAACAATTTGGTACTGACTAAGAGACAGAAAGGAGGATCAGTGGAATAGACTCGGGGCAAGCAATCTCAGCAAGACAATATATGATAAACCCAAAGACCCCAGCTTTTGGGACAAAAATCCACTATTCGATAAAAACTGCTGGGAAAATTGGAAGACAGTGTGGGAAAGATTAGGTTTGGATCAAAACCTCACACCCTACACCAAGATAAATTCAAAATGGGTGAATGACTTAAACATAAAGAAGGAAACCATAAGTAAATTGGGTAAACACAGAATACTATACATGTCAGACCTTTGGGAGGGGAAAGACTTTTAAAACCAAGCAAGACAAAGAAAGAATCACAAAATGTAAAATAAATAATTTTGACTACATCAAATTAAAAAGCTTTTGTACAAACAAAACCAATGTAACTAAAATCAGAAGGGAAACAACAAATTGGGAAAAAATCTTCATAGAAACCTCTGACAAGGGTTTAATTACTCAAATTTATAAAGAGCTAAATCAATTGTACAAAAAATCAAGCCATTCTCCAATTGATAAATGGGCAAGGGATATGGATAGGCAGTTCTCAGATAAAGAAATCAAAACTATTAATAAGCACATGAAGAAGTGTTCTAAATCTCTTATAATCAGAGAGATGCAAATAGAAACAACTCTGAGGTATCACCTCACACCTAGCAGATTGGCTAACATGATAGCAAAGGAAAGTAATGAATGCTGGAGGGGATGTGGCAAAGTAGGGACATTAATGCATTGCTGGTGGAGTTGTGAATTAATCCAACCATTCTGGAGGGCAATTTGGAACTATGCCCAAACGGCGACAAAAGAGTGTCTACCCTTTGATCCAGCCATATCACTGCTAGGTCTGTACCCCAAAGAGATAATGGAGAAAAAGACTTGTACAAGAATATTCATAGCTGCGCTCTTTGTGGTGGCCAAAAATTGGAAAACGAGGGGATGCCCATCAATTAGGGAATGGCTGAACAAATTGTGGTATATGTTGGTGATGGAATACTATTGTGCTAAAAGGAATAATAAAGTGGAGGAATTCCATGGAGACTGGAACAACCTCCAGGAAGTGATGCAGAGCAAGAGGAGCAGAACCAGGAGAACATTGTACACAGAGACTAATACACTGTGGTATAATGGAATGTAATGAACTTCTCCATTGGTGGTGGTGTAATGTCCCTGAACAATCTGCAGGGATCTAGGAGAAAAAACACTATGCATAAGCAAAGGATAAACTATGGGAGTGGAAACACCGAGGAAAAGCAACTGCCTGACTACAGCGGTTGAGGGGACATGACAGAGGAGAGATTCTAAACGAAACTCTAATGCAAATATTGACAACATAGAAATGGGTTCGAATCAAGAACAGATGTGACACCCAGTGGAATCACGCGTCGGCTATGGGAGTTGGGGGGAGGAAAAGAAAATGATCTTTGTCTTTAACGAATAATGCTTGGAAATTATCAAATAAAATATTATTAAAAAAAAGAAAAATTATCCATGTCAAAGAAAAAATAAATGTCAAGAAAGAGACTTCAAATACCAAGAAATTTCCATCACAATTATACAAGAGTTAAGAAGTTTCTACTATAAATAAATGACAATATTCCAAGAAAGGGGAAAATATATAGTCTCATAACCCAGAATAATTTACACTAAAAAGCTTCCTATAATTCTATAGCAGGGAGAAGGACCTTTAATGATACAGAAGATTTTTTTATTTTAATTTTATTTAGTCAATTTAGAACATTATTCCTTGGTTACAAGAATCATATTCTTTCCCTCCCTCCCCCACCCCACCCTTCCTGTTGCTGACACACAATTCCTCTGGGATACAGAAGGTTTTTAATCATTTCTGATGATTTCTGATTAAAAGAGCAAAGCTGAGTACAAACTTTGCAATACAGAGAAATATATTCCAAAGAAATTTCACTTTACTACTATAATATAAAACTATTTTTTCAAATTCCATTCCCTAAAAATGCCAAATTACAGACTGACCTATTAAGTTTTATTAACATGAAGGTGAAAACACAAAATATCATGATAGGAACAAAATAATAATGATGATAACAATAGCTAGTATTGATATAATTTATTACATTTCTAAGCACTTTTGTTATATTACCTCATTTGATACAACAACCCAAGGAGGTAAGGCTGCTATTATGTCTATTTTACAGTTGAGCACCATGGAGTGTTTAGGGCATGTTGGAGCACAAAAGACAATACGGCCATCCAATGCAGCTGAGGAAGTCTCCAGTTGTAATGACTTTTCGTGCCACTGGACCCAGGCTTCCAACACGGAGAGAGTGGGACTGTCTCTGTGCATCGACTTTTCCACTTAAATCTCCTTCACGCACAAGTGTTTTTGTGCACACTCATCTATCATAGATGAAAACGCACAAAGACAATCATTTACCAAGAGACTACTTCTACAGATGAGGAAACTGAGGTATGAAATGGTTAAGTAACTCGCCATAGACCGCACAACTAGTAAGCAGATGAGACTTGCTTTGAACTCAGGTCTTCCTAGCTCTGGGTCTAGTGCACTATTTCACTAAACCACATAGCTGCCAAAATTGTGGAGCAACAAAGCCAATAGAGTCAAATTTTCTCATCACCAGTCAATGAAACAAAATCATCATGTTCATAAAAGAAAGGGAAAAAATCTCACATTTTCAGAACTTTGGAATGAAAAATAAGCATTTATGTTTACAAAATAGTACAAATGACTTGCAACACAAGAAGATGAATAAGAATATAAGGATTGTTCAATGGGCAGTAGAAAAGCATGTCCATCTATCCAAGGAATGGAGGCCATATTTAGTAACCCCAAATGGTTTATATATAAAACTATGAGTTGTTTCTAAAAAATTAGGGAACATGATGTTTCCAAAGCCCATAATAAAATTCAAGATTTATTCAAAAAGAATCAACTAGTGGCTCAATTTCCAATAGAGGGCATTAGCTTAGCAAGAAAATTATTAATGCGACTATAAATGTTTTCAATACTGTTTCAAGTTAAGTAAAAACACAATACAACTTCATCTGATATTGACAGGATAATGAAATTATAAGAGACAAGTAGAATGAATACAGTTGTTTAAATATGTGATAGAATGCAACAAGAACAACAGGCCATTTTAAAAGCAATTCAAATAAATATTTTATATTATAGAAGAGTATGTTATATACATATATAATAGGAGAGATTGTCAAAATCTGTACCATAATAGACAAGACATGTACAATTTCAAGTGATTTATCTTTAGTTTGCAATGCAGTCTCCTCCTACACAAGTAATGTTATTTGTGACTTTAAATACATCTGTGTCATTCATAGCAGAGTGTAGATTCAATTAATTATTGTCTGCTTTAAATTAGAATGTGATGTTAATAATGAATATTTAAAAACAAACTTACTTGCATTTTGTTCTGATTCTGCTAATACAATTCTGAGAAGAAAGTCTAGAATAGCTACAAAGTGTTTAGAAATTTTTCTTTAAAAAATCACATGACATTGTTATATAGTTTATTGCAAATAAACTTGATGGTTCAATATCTGAAATAAAATCAAATAATTATTTCAAAATATTTCTGAAGAATGTTTATTATATTTATCATCAATCTAATAAAAAACAGTGGTCTAGTAACTGTAGCTAAAGAACTTGAATCTGAATTGATTAAAATTGGTTGAATACTGGGACAGAGATGGGCAGGATGTAATTTATGAGCTGTATAGTGCTTATAACCTACATCATATATGCATTTTTCATTTTTTCCTTCTGTATTGGCAAAGAGGTCATACAAAATTAATTTCTAGCAAGAGTATATTTCAAAGATTGTCATTTTAGAAGAATTTTCATTACTTCCTATGGAATTATAGTCAAGATCAATTAAAAAAAACAATGAAAACCACCATGAAAGTTTGGAAGTTTAAATTTGGTAAAAATGTATTACTTGAAAACATAAATCTCAAGGTGAAGATCTGATTAAGGTAAGATGAATTGAAAAATACCAGAATTCCTTCCACATGGCAGGGTTTAGGGGCCTGCCCTTCAAATAGAAATTTTTGGCCCTTTTAAGAAGAAGCCTGAATTTCTTCTTCTTTTATGGGGTATTTACAGTATTTTTATGAATTACTAAACCTTTAAAAATATCTCTACATTTCTAGTCTTTGTGTATCATGAGAGCATTTCCTGTTCTTTTTGCAAGCATTCATTTTTTACTCATTATAAATTGGAAAAAGAAATTGTACATATTTATGATATTAAAATGTATTGATATTGTACAATACTATACACATGTTTTATGAATATCTGAGGGGTTTTTTCTGTGTCATCTGCTAGCCTTCACATGCCATCTGTGGCTTCCACAAAACTCCCTCCAAAGTCCTATTTAATGTCTTTTGCTGATTTGTGATATATCAAAATCACAATAGGGAAAGTCGTGATGTGGAAGAGACACAGTATTCCATTTACCACTGCATGGTCCACTGCAAAATGGCAAAGATTTAGGGCTGAAGTTAGACATTTTGAAGTTTAGCCTCAGAATCTTATTAGCTATGTGACCCTAAACAAGCCTCTTAACTTCTGTCTTTCTCAGTTTCCTCAACTGTAAACTGGGGATCAAAATAGGACTTATCTCCCAGGATTGTTGTGATTATCAAATGAGATAATATTTGTAAAATACTTAACCCTGTGTTTGGCACACAGTACATGTAATCAATAAATGCTGAGGTTTTTTCCTTCCCTAATGCTCCTCCTAGGAACATTTTCCTATATTAAAATATAATACAACACATGATCTTTTATCAAACGAAAACAATAAATCATTTAAAATTATTTTATTTGAAACATCTTGTAAAGAGTTAACTTCATGAATAGCTGGTAAAAATAATATGAGTGAAATTTTAACACATGAAATTCATTTGAATGATTTCATAGATAAATCATAGAATCAGTCAATATTCCAGGCCCTGTAGCCAAGAGAGCCCAAACTCAAGAGTTCACATAATACCAGGTAGAGGTCTTGAAGCTAAAAGAGGTATCAACTTAAGAAATATAATCTGTATGAAGGTGAGAAATTATTTACAGATTTAATGATAACTACAGTTTGGGAGGAAAGAGTTTGAAAATCGAAACACAACCCCATTTGTCATATCTTGATTGAATATTGGCTACTGATACAAGTGTTCAGCAAAAATCAACAAAAGCATTTTATGAGAATCAATAGTAATTTACAATAAAGAGTATTGTGTATGTGGTTATTGTTTGTAAACTGTGTGCTAGGCACTTTTTATATCAGTAAAATTTATAATAAACTTATACACATCCTTTTTTTCAGAGAGCCAGTTGTTAGACATTTATTAGCACACCACTGACTGAATTGAAACTAGTCACCCCAAGAAAAAGTGGAATGATTTCCTGAGGAAAGCAGCTTTTGAACCAAAAAGGATTGTTGAAAAAAGGAGCAGGATTTCTCCCATCTCCAGTCTGAAGGTGTCAAGCAACCTCAGAAATAAGAATCTAAGAGAATCAAAATGGAAGAATGTTCTATCAATCCTAAACTATTAGTTGCCCATGATGAAAGCATTTCTACTGAAAAGAGCACTGGTAACACAGAAGATAAAGATAACTGAACGTAGAAAAGACTGCAGCTGCCCATTAAAGAATGAGCCCAGGGAAGCCAAGAGAAAGATGCATCCAACAGGGATCCCATGTCCTACAAAGAGGCTAGCACCAAGAAAACTTCCCAGCATAGCATGGCACCAGTTGTCCAGTAGCAAAATGGCCTGCTCAGCCTTCTCTGGCAGCCACCATCTAGCAGTGACTGAGCCAGGTGAGATAGCAAAATGATTGTTCCACCCATCAGCAGATGGGCTACTCCAATGGAGATATCTCACCCTAGGAAAATAAAGCCTATAAGGAAAAGACCTATAAGACCCTGGAGCAGTTAGAATGATTTGTTCTTCACTGACATGGTGTCCTTCTGAAAATCTGATGAGAATTCTCCATAGAGAGAAAGGACATCAAGGCTCTGTAGTTCAAGAGTTGTGAATTGCCTTGACCATGTGTATTACCAACACAAGTACCTCACTACCAAAATATTTCAAATTCATGTCCTCTCTTCCTTCTACCCCAAGACTATGGATATGGGAAGAATGTGCTTTGTAACTATTATGTTTATGTTGCTGTTGAGTAAGTTCCTTCACTAAAGAACTAAATACATTATATGACTATTAAGTATGGCTTCCTGGAATTATACTGGGAGGATCTGCATCCACAGGCTTACTCCTCGAGTCCTGAAAATACTAACAGCCACTCTACTGGGAATGACTTGACCCATCAGCTCCAATGCCAATTGCATGAATGAATCCAAGGACAACATTACATGTTCTACCTAAGAGAATTGAAACATCAAATTCAATTATTAATCCCACTCTCTCACTTCACATGTCCAATCTTGTTTCTACTTCTATAACATTTCTCACATTTGTCCCCTGCTCTCTACTTAAATAGTGGCCAAATGAGTTCAAGTCCTTATCAAATCTCTCCTGGGCAATTACAATAGCCACCTAATTGATCTCTGCCTCAGCTCTCTCCCAACTTCAATTCATGCTTCACGCAGCTGCCTAAGAGATCTTCCCAAAGCACAAGTCTGACCATGAGCTCCAGTGGCTCTCTATTGCCCGCAATATAAAATAAAAAATCCTCCTTTGGTACTGAAAGCCCTTCAAACCTGGTTCCAACCTACCTTTCCATTCCTATTATATATTACTTTCCTGCATGAACCTCATTGCCCAAGGCAAATTGCCCTTACTGCTCCCTCTCTCTCATTTCCATTTGCACTACTTATCCGAACCCACTTCTAGAACTTAAAATATCTTGCAGCCTTTTAAAGGATCATGTTGCTTACTTCCTGACATAAGGAAGGGGCAAGAAAAGATGCCCGCTTCATCTGACCCTGACCTGCTTATCCCACCCTGCAATTAAAACACCAAAAAATGCACAAAAACTTTTGAAAAGATGATTCCACTCACCAGAGGCACATGGAATGTGTGCACATTTATGGACAGCATGAAATCCAGAAGACATGAAAGATGAACAGCTTTTCTTGCAAGAGAACTCAGCAGGTATTGGGGGACAGAAGAGGTATTAGGTTGCCTAGCAAAGTGAAGGTCTACAGAGCTATTGTGCTAACTTCACTGTTGTATGCCTGTGAAACCTGGATGGTCTACCAGCGCCATGCCAGAAAACTGAACTGCTTCCATTTTAATTAAATGAGGAAGATTCTGAAGATTACCTGGCAAGAGAAAGTCCTTTCTTGAGTCAAACTGCCAAGCATCAGAATTCTCTAGCAAGAAAGCACAACTCTGATGGGCTGACCAAATTGTTCAATTGTCAAATATTGTTGTTATTAACAATGTTTTGTTCATCCTTTGTTTTCAAAGAAGACCCATGATACCACTGTGTGATGGTGCACATGAATGTGCACCATAACATAACTTGCACATGAATTGGATTTAAGGGAGTCAGAGTTGCACAGGATCATCAGCCTCACTCTCTCTTTCAGAGTCATTGAAGTCCAGTGGCAAGACAAAAGTCAGGACTACTAGAGATAATTTAGTATAGGGAGGATGATCTTCAGACATCTCCAGTGTTTGACAAAGCTCTAAGCACTCCACAGAACCTACTTCAGCTATCTTCATGGCTACTGGAACAAATTATTCTCATCCACCCATCCCCATGCTCGGGTAGACAGGAGCAAAACCCATCAGTTACTCTCTGCTTAGTTTGGCCTATTTGCTGAGAGTTGTACCAGGGTGTAGCCACTACACATGCTACAGCTTCTTGAAGCCATGGATGAGAGTTGAGTGAAGGGTGGATGCCAAAAGTGGATAAGCAACCCTGAAAAGGGCCCGGCAAGCCTTCACACCAGAAGTGTCCTCCAGGAGCACCCCATACATCCCAATGCCAAACATATATTTGCCTAAAAGACCATTTTACAGAGTACTCACACAAGATAAACATTCACATAGGGTCAGAAGAAGCAAATCAAAGATACTCTCAAGGTTCTTCTGAAGGTCTTTGGTATTAACTATGAGATATGGGAAACACTGGCACAGAATATCCAACCTAGTATGCCCACATCAAAGAAGTCACTGTATAAGCAAAATAAAATTTCAATAGCTTAAAAAATGTGAGTACAATATTTGTATCTGTAGCTCTTACTATAGTGACTGGTATATGTCTGGCTCTTTTTTTTAAATTTACATAGAAATAATTTTTGACAATTATTTTTTGACATTTTAGGATTTATATTTTCTTCATCTCTTCCTTTCTACCTGTCTCCCCCAAGGCAGTAAATAATCATATAAGTTCTACCATAACATATTTCCATATTTCTCATGTTGTGATAGAAGACATACAATAAAGATCTTGTGAATGCTTTGATATGCACTCAGATTCCAACAGTTCCTTCTTCAACATTGGATACTATTTTCATCACGAGTTCCTTATCTTGGCAACTTGCTTTGCTGACAATGACTTAGTCCTTCACAGCTGATCATCATATAATATTTCTGTTACTATATACATTGTTCTCCTGGTTCTGCTCACTTCACTTTGTATCAATTCATATATGTCTTTCCTGGTTTTTCTGAACTCATCCTGCTCATCATTTCTTATCATACAAAAGTATTCTATTACAACCATATAGCACAACTTGTTCATCTGTTCCCCAAGTGATAGACAACCCCTTAGTTTCCACTTCTTTGCCACTACAAAGAGAGCTGCTAAAATATTTTGGTACAGATTGGTCCTTTTCCCTTGTCTCTGATCTCTTTGGGATATGGACCCAATAGAAGTATTGCTGGATAAAAGGGTATGCATAGTTTTATGGCCTTTTGAGTATAGTTCCATATCGCTTTCCAGAATGAATGTATAAGTTCTGCCAACTTTATATCAGTGTCTCAATTTTCCCATATCACCTCTTAACATTTATCATTCCTTTTTGATCATGTTTTCTAATCTGATAGGAATGAGGTGTTATCTCAGAATTGTTTTAATATTAAGTTCTTAATAAATGTTTTTTCTATTTATCTTATGGAAGTAATGGTGCTTGTCACAAATTCCCAAACAGGGTTAAATTTCATTCTTGATTAACAATTATGTCAAAGGTTTGGGCTTATTGAGTCAACTCATCCTTCTGAGATCACGTGACACTTTTTTGTTGTCTCCTTTTTGTTGCTGTTCTCATCACTGTTTTTGGCAGAAAGTTTCAAGGAATTTTCCAAGATGACCTATAATTCCTGTGAAGTCTTTCCTACATATCACAGATGTCCCAAAAAATGTTTCTTAACATAAAGTGTCATACATATGGTTTGTAAAGTCAGTCAAAAAATGCTAGGAAATATTCCTGCCCATGGAACACAACCTAACAATTGCCTAGAAAAAAATTTTAAGAAGCCTCCAACACGCAACATGTTTTATGTAAATGCTTATTTACATAGGATAAAAACATGTATTTAGAGAAGTCTTACCATATCAATATAACAACATAGAAATAATATATAAAAAGCACAAGGTATTGGGAAATGTGATAACCACCAAAGTATAAGAAATCACTATTTATGGACATGCTTTTCACTTGAACCAAAGATGTAATGTATGGGAAGTGGGAACACCAAAAGTGGGCAGAGACTATGGGAACAGACCCAAAGCTTGGGAAGGGTATGTGGGAAAAGGACAGGACTGAATGCTGGTAAACACCTCTTCACTGGAACCACAGACTATGCCCAAACCCTCCCTTGCAAATTTTATATTCATTTAGAAAAGTGGAGAAATATGTTAATATAATCTTCGAAACGTCATACCTAAACAAACCAAAGGTATTTTTTTTTTGCTGCCCCACACAGAAATAAACCAAAACACTGATTCGATGTCTTGTGCTACCTATGGCAAAATTTTTTCCTCTTGTGCATGCCTCCAAATAAATGTCCCATTTAATGGTTGGGCATTATCAACATAGAGCTATATAAAAACTTAGAAAAACATCACTCTTTCCGGATATACTCTACTCAAACAAAAACAGACTCCCACTACTTATGGCTGATTGCTTTACCAGTTACATTTCCTGCTGGTTGCTTGAACTCGGGGTATTGTCAGTTTCCCAAACAAAGCAGATTGAAAATAGATTTTGGTCAGTGCTAGGAGAGTTAACATTTGATTTTTTCTTAAGTTCTGATAAAAAATCACCCAGTCTGGGAATTTCTCTCATAATTACAAGTGTTGCCACACCAGACATATGAGTCATTTAGATGACTCTCATTAGCCACCCACCCTCTGGCTATGTTTACCTTTATGAACATGTCCTTGACAAAAATGTCCTTACAAATTGGTCAGTTAATAGGAAAGCTACTTGGGTAGACATTAAAAAGCAAAACCAGACAAAGAAATTATTTAACTGGACCCATTCCTTCTGATATTCTGGTAGAGAAAGAAAAAACATACTTGTATAAGTCACATATCTTTATGAAGATGCAATCATGAAGCAAAACATAATTGTAGTTATTGAGAATTGGATCAAGAACATAAGGGATGGAAATACAAATTATTTCTTTGGGCATTTATGCTAGGATAAGTGGGAAGTAAACAAAACAAAACAATTTAGGTTGGTATGTGAGAAGTTGGAAAAGGTGAGAATTCTCTGAACAAGGTGTGAATTTTCTAGATAATGTGTGAATTCTTCTTACCCTTGGTCCTCATTGCCCCACTGTGCTTTCAGGATTTTTTTCCCTTCCTACCATTGATATAAGTTCATGGCTTCTTTTTTATGGTAGCAATGAGAATTCTTGAGTTCACATGATAAAATTAGTGTTCACATACCTATGATCTTTGGGTTGACTTTTTAAAGGCCAAAGATACAAAGGCACAAAGAGAGAGATCATAATTGAGTTAGACCCACACAAATAGCCATAAAGACTGATTTCCAATGAGAAAGTCAATATGGAAAGGAAGGAAAGTATTCAGAGCCTGAAAAAAAGGTGAGAGAAGTGACAAACATCCTTAGATTCAAGTGGAACTGGGAAGAACCCCCAGGCCACACTATAAGGATATTCCTAAAGGAGAAGTATAATCAACCAATCCATAGGTCAAGCTTAAAGCAGTAAGCACCAGGCATAGAGAATATAAATACAATAAATGGATCAATCCTTACTCTTAAGGAGTTTACATTTTAAGAATAAGTAAAGCAAAAAGCTACGTGTGCTCAAATACAACCCAGATCTATTCCTTCACTAGTACTCTGATTATAGGAGACTGTAGAGATCCCATGAGATAGTGGGATCCAACTGAAGTTAGCTTATTTGATATCCCAAAGGGAAAATTATTTTCTTAACTATTTAGGGTTCAGATATGAGTTCATTCTGTACTTTATATCAGGTTTTTAAAATCCTGTCCTTTATTCAATAACTTTGTACTTGCAAGAAAATTGAGTGCTCTTTTTGGAAGAAATTTGAGCCAAATTCTGATGCTCCCAGAAAAACATCTGATTAATTGACTGACACAAAGAAAAGTCATTAATGGTTCAAGGCCAGCTTGAAAAGAAACTTCTGCTTGTGTTCTCTAGGAATCCGTGCTTGTTTAATTTTTTTTCAGTGACTTGGAGAAAAGTACAAATCATATCATTTTCAAATTTGATGGCATAAAGCTGAAAGGGCAGTTAGGACATTAAATGACAGATACATGACTCAAAACTACACATTCAAATAAATTATGGCCCAACTATTTGGCCCATTTGGCCCATTCTCTATGCACTTCTGTGTTAAAAAACAATCAGGCATATGACAGTCCTAACATCAAAAGGAATCTCACAAGATAAATTTAAATAGAGACAATTATAGTCCTAAAGTTACAAAAATCAGCTTCACAAGTAGAGGATTGGGAGATACAACTAAAGAGCAATCTGAAAAAGATGTGAGGCTTTATTGGAATGCACACTCAATGAGCCAAATAGCATGATGTGGCAGCAAAAAATCCAATATAGTTTTGGGATGAATTAAGTAAGAGATAGAAATGAGGATAGAGATTCTTCGGTCTTCTGTCCCTGCCGCCACACTAAAGTAATCAGTTCTTGACCCCATAGTTTGGAAAAGAAATTTATGAGCCATAGAATGTTCATAGCAAGGCCATCAAGAAAGTGAAGGGCCTTGAATTCATGCCATATATAGATAGGTTAAAGGAATTAGCTATGTTTAGCTTAGAAAAGGTTTAGTTGGATGAGATAACTGTGTTCAAATATTTCAAATGCTGTTATATGATAGAGGAATGAAACTTGAATTTTGTGTCACCTTCTTGATGACTCATGGGGACAGTAGTTCATGAAAAATTTCAAAGAGATAAATGTAGCTTGATGTTAAGAAAAATTTGAGAGAAAATTTCTACTCCCAAAGTAGGATGAAGTGTTTTTTCTTCATTGGCAGTCTTCAAGCAATGCGATTGGATAATGCTTAGTCAGGTATCATATAGATTCCTTATTCAAACTAAATAGCCTCTGAACTTCTTTGGACTCTGAGATACCAAAATCTTAGGTGAAGGATTGAGCCAAAGAGAGTTTGTGAAAGATCTCCCACTCCCACATTTGATCCATAATATCAGATTGGAGTCCAAATGAATGAAACTCAATAGGGATAAGTGAAAAGTCTTACACTTGGTTTAAATAAATCTACCTCAGAACTACCATATGGATGAGGCATTGGTAGTGATTTTTTTCCCTAAAAAAAGATCTTGAGGTTTTAATGGGCTATGAAATCAGTATCAGAGAACAGTATGATATGGCAGCTAAAAAACTAAAGTGATCATGGGCTACACTGAGAAGTATTGCTTCCAGGAATATGTGGCACAATATTCTCCCCTTTTTAGAGCATATTTAGAGTATTGAGTTCAATTCTAGGCACCTCAGTTTAGAAGTGTAAAGTGTGTGTGCCTCTATAGATATATGTATGTCTATATGACCTTGTTTAAATGCAGCTTAAGAGATACATTGACCGATATTTCTGGCATCTTGCCCATCTTCTTCAAGGGCAATTTCAATTCCTACCTTGAGGAGAACAAAAACACTGATCTTCTCTGAGAGGAGTCTTATGCTAAAATCATATTTATCTAGCCCCCCTAAATACTCCTGATATAAGGGCATGATTGGTTCAGAATAAAAAGCTTTTTTCTAACTACTCTCTTACGTGGGGTGGGAGTGAAGGAGTGGGGAAGGTGGATAGCATTTAATTTATCCCCACAATCTTGGTCCCTTCTTAAAAAATGTGAACTGCACAAAGGACCATCATAAATAGTGAATAAAATCATTTGTATAACCAAATAGCAAATGGGAATCAGAGAAGTCTTATAGATTAGAATATATCAATTTGAATACACACTTTCAATGGGACAACCTCTTTCTCAAGCATGAACTGCTTATATTTTTTAAAGCCCTTCACAGGCAAGATAAGGAGAGAAAGTGAGTGAGCAAATGAGCCCACAATGTCCCCAAAGCCCAAGAAAGGCAGAGAACAAAGGAAGAAAGGCTGATCAATAGTACAAGGCTGAGGAAATATCTGGAAGGATGAACACTGAAAAGGATCATTGGATTGGACAATTAAGAGATCATTGTTAACCTTTGAAGAAGGAATTTGGTTTGAACAGTAAGGCTGAAAACCAGGTTATAAGGATTAAGATATAAGAGGGAGGTGAAAAAGTGAAAGCAAGGAACAAAGACAGCTTTTTCTAGGAGTCTATATGAAAGAGAGGTGGAAGATGGTTTGGCAGTAGGAAGGACAGGAATAAACTTGTACACTATTAGTTTCAGAGAAGCAGGTTATCCCCAGGTAAAATAACCCTTGACATCAAGAAAACAGAAAATTTGCACTTAACTTCCCTTCCATTGACAACAACCAAATGAACAAGAATGATTTCATTTATTTATCTAAAATAATTCAGTATCAGTTCCCAGGCACAAGAGCAGCAAGGGTCAGGCAATTGAAGTTAAGTGATTTGCCCAGGATCACATTGCTAGGAAGTGTCTCCAGATCTTGCCCTCTATCCACTGAGTGACCTAGCTGGTCCTAATGATGTTATTTTTTTAAAGAACTTCTACCATTTTCAATTCAATTCCATAAACCTTTATTATGCATCTACTGTGTGCCAGCCACTGTGCTGAGCATTAGGGACACAGATAAGAAAAAGAAAGTCCCTGACTAATGGGAGAAGGCAACACGCAAAATGATGCTGCTAAGGGGGTATCTGGGATAGAAGCAAGATGTTCTGTAAAGTGAAAAACAAGCAGAACTGCTAAAGAAAAATTTAAGAGCTGACTGAATATTCCAAGTCCTCTATAAGGAAGGCTTTGCTATTGTGCTTCATTTATGCCTCACTTTTTGAGACACATTGGATCATCCTGTGCATAGGATTTTCCCAGCAAAGAGACTAAAGTGTTTTGCCATTTTCTTTTCCAGTGGATTAAGGCAAACAGAGATTAAACCAATTTGCCAAAAGTCACATAGCTAGTAAGTGTCTTGGGCTAAGTTTGAACTCAGATCTTCCTGGGTTCAGACCTAGCCTAGATACTGAATCATCTAGCAATCCAAAAGAAATGCTTTAGAAGGACTCCTATCATCTAGCCCCATGAAGCTGAGGGAGTTGAACATAAAAAGCTGATGAGACAGTTAAGGGGCACCATAGTGCATAGATTGTGGGACCTAGAGTCAGAAGGACCCATCTTTTTTAGTTCAAATCTGGCCTCAGACATTTACTAGCTGTGAGACCCCGGGCAAGTCACTTAACCCTATTTGTCTCAGCTTCCTCATCTACGAAATGATCCAGAGAAAGAAATAGCCAACCATTCCAGTATCATTGCCAAGAAAACCCTAAATGGGGTTATGACTAGTCAGACAGGCTTGAAAAATAACAATTCAAAAACTGCGTCAGTCTACATGGTGATGATTTAATCCAGGTGATCAGTTTGTCATCATGGAGGCATAATTTTCCCTGGAGTTAAAGCCAAGCAGAGTAACTGAAAAAGTAATTTCCTACCCAAACATGGAATTCTAGAAATACTAGCCATAGAGAAATAGATTTCTCTGACCTTTAGCAATTCCTATGACCTAATGGCTTGCACACTTCCACTATTTCCACTTTGCCACAAAATACTGCCAATTGGCTATGTACTCTAAGCTAGCCTAAAAAAGCTATAATAGTACTATATGTATTTTATAAAGCTGAAGTTGCTTTAGACCTACGTGGTCTTCCTTAGAGGACTCCTAAATTTATTTTCCTTTCCATCTGTGAACTAACTTTTTGATCCCCAACTCTTAAAGACATCATGTTGGGTGAGATTCTCTTTCTCATGAACCCTAGACTGGTAAACTTCCATTATAGTCAGGTTACGTGAAGGGTATTTTTTAGGTGTAATATACCATTCTAGGTAAACAGAACTATAATGCTACATACCACTTACTAAGAAAGTCAGAAAATAGAAAAGGAGAAATAGCAGAGAAGTTTAAGATTGAGAGGACAAGAGATGAAAGACATATTTTTAAAAATGGTAGGGGGAGCCATTTAGGCAGACACTTAGGGAAAACCCTCCTCCTCCCCAAGAGGTCCCTTGATTCCATTACCCATAATTCTACTCTTCTTAATGGACTTCTCCATTAAAATAGTTTGCTTGAGAAGAAAGTTTCTCTCAATTCTTCCCTGAAACTTTTCCAATTCCTGTTTTACAGTACAGTGTCTGTCACATAGAAAATACAATTAAAATGTTTGTTGACTGACTATTTGGACTAATGTGTTTCCTAACTATCCATGACTGTCTTCTATGTAACAAGAATTTTGAAAGGAGACAAAATTAGCCTGCAATGAATATGATAAATTCATTCAGTGCTGAGATCAGGGGACTTGTTCCTAGGGCAAAAGTGGTGATTTCAGAAAAACCTGGGAAGAATTCTATGAACTGATGCAAAATGAAGTGAGCAGGACCAGAAGAACACTACACAGAAAAAGCAATATTATTTGATGAAAAATTGTGAATGACCTAGTTATTCTCAGCAATACAGTGGTCTAAGACAATCCCAAACACTCAAAATGAAAAATGATATCTACTTCCAGAGAAAGAAATGATGGAATTTTAAATTTATTTGGAGACAAAAATCTTTTTTGTTTGGAGACAAAAAAAAAATGGAAAGGAAAAGATAGTAATGACAGGAGGATAGCACTTTCAGTCTTTAAACCATATTATAAAATAGAAGTTATCAAAACTATTTGCAGTGGTTAAAGGGAAAAGGGGATATTAGAAACAAAAAAGTATAACTTAGCATTCAATAGGCCAAAAAAAAAATTACTTGGCAAATAATTCCCTATCTGGTAAACAAACATGCAAACAGTAATTAAAAAAAAAAACCTGTAGGGAAACAGAAATTAGGCTTAGATTAACAATTTATTCTATAGTCTATAATCATGAATGATAATAATAAAAGAAATGAGAATCAAAACAACTCTAAAGTTTTACCACACTAAGAAAATAGAAAAAAAATAAGAACAGTCAGTGTTGGATGGGTTGTAGAAAGACAAGCTTATATTATGTTGGAGGAGCTATGATTTAGTACAACCATTTTGAAAAGTAATCTCAAATTATAGTGACTAAAAAAGCAAACAAAGTGACCAAAATATCCATACCCTTTGACCTGGAGATTTAGTTACTATGGTTATCTACCAAGAAGGTTATTGATAAGAAGAAAATGCCCATATATGCCAAATCATTTCTTGTAGCACTTGGAAAACAGAAAAACACAATCTGATGCAAAATGAAGTAAATTAATACAAGAAAAGCAATGTTCACAATGATTAGAACATTGTAAATGGAAAGAAGAAACACAAAGACATCAAAAGGAAATATTTCATGGGTATCTAAGTGACTTAATGAATTAAGAATCAGGTCAAGAGACAAACAATCCTGGGTTCAAATCTAACCTCAGATACTTCCCCAGCTGTGTGACCCTGGGCAAGTCACTTAATCCCCATTGCCTCCTGTTTTCCAGTGTTCTGTCTTGTAACAAATACATAGTATTGATTTCAATAAAGAAGGTAAAGGTTAAAAAAAAAAGGTAGTGTTTAAAAAACACAAGGAACAAATATGACCTAAAAGACGAAGTATCAGAAGACAGGGGCATGTGTATATGTGTGTGTATAAAAATTAGATAGATAGATAGATAGATAGATAATTGCATATATTTTCAGACTTAAAATTTATTGATCAACTTCCTGGTGAACATGGCAGCAGTCTAGACGCAGCACTCTTCCTTTCCTCACCACCTACTGATATAGACTACCTCAAAAAGCCAAACAAACAAACAAAAAAAACCCCAAATTCATATAAATGAAGGGACTCTACAGCAGGGTACAGCATTGAAGGTAGGTGGGATTTGGACATTTCCACACCATAAGGGGGTGAAAAAGCTTCCACCAAAATGTGAGCTGATCCACCCTCCCCCACCCCACCTATGAAGCCAGAGTCAGAGCTAGCTCACACTAGAATCAGAGTGAGTGAGTGAGAGGCACCTCTGGGTCCTTAGCACCTGACTGAGACCACCAAGGACCTACCCATGAGAGCAGCTAGAACTGAGGTCCCAGCAGGCTGAGGGGTGCAGACTGTGGGCGCCGGCAGGAGCAGCAAACAGCAGAAGCTGCAAAAACTCAAGAGCTGGCCTCAGCCAAAATACTTGCTTCTTAGCTCCATACACAGAGAGCCTGCCCATCTCACTCAGATTTCTAACTGGAAAGGGAAGGAAAAACCACCAAAGTAATGGAAAATAGTGCCCAGGAACAACAACTTCCCAACACCAAGAAAAACAAGAAGAAGGGGTTGAGCCTGCATAATTTTTACAGAGGAAAAACCCAGGCTACAGAGGAAATAAAAGAGGTAATCCAAATAAATGCACCAAAACCTTCCAAAAAAAAAAAGGAAATTGTCCAAAAGCTCTTGAAGACTGTAAATTGGAGCTTATGAAAAAGATGGAAGACTTCTGGCAAGAAAAATGGGAAATTGTTCAAAAAGAAAATAACAGTTTAAAGGACAAGAACTCTCAATTGGAGAAACAGCTGGAAGCCACAAAAAGCAGGATAGACCAAACTGAAAAGGAAAATCAAAAGATTATAGCAGAAAATCAGTTCTTAAAGTCCAGAATTAGGCAATTGGAAGCCAATGACCTTGAAAAACAGCAAGAATTAATAAAGCAAAGTCAAAAGACTGACAAAATAGAAGAAAACATAAAATATCTCACTGAAAAGATGACAGATCAGGAAAACAGAGCACAAAGAGACAATTTAAGAATCATTGGTCTACCTGAAAAACCAGAAATAAACAAAAATCTTGACATCATACTACAAGAAATTATCCAAGGAAACTTCCCTGATGTTTTTGAACAAGGGGGCAAAATAGACATTGAAAGAGTTTATAGAACACCCTCTACACTAAACCCTCAAAAGACAACTCCCAGGAATGTAATTGCCAAATTCAAGAGATTCCAAATGAAGAAGAAAATTTTGCAACAGGCCAAAAAGAGACAATTCAGATATCAAGGAGCACCAATCAGGATTACACAAGATCTGACAGCTTCCACACTAAAGGACCACAAGGCATGGCATATGATACTCAGAATGGCAAGAGAATTCTGACGATATACTTCCAGGGGAAAGTATGGGAATTCAACAAAATAGAAGATTTCCAAGTATTTGTAAAGAAAAGACCAGAACTAAAGGGAAAGTTTGATATCCATACACAAAGATCAAGAGAAACATGAAAAGGTAAATAAGAGAAGGAAAATGGGAAAAATGTTTTTTTTATTCAAACTTTCTTCTTTAAGGGCTTCAATAAGATCAAATTATTTACATTAGAATATGGTGAAAATGTTATTTGTAACTCTCAAAAATTATATTCACTATTATAGTAATTAGAAGAATCACTCACAGGAAGAAATTGGGGTAATAAGTGCAATAAGATAATATGCAAAAAAAGAAAAAGGGAGGGGGGAATCGAAGATGGCACCAAGAGATACTTGAAGAAATAAAATAAATAGGATAATCTTTATCACACAAAGATACACATAGGAAGGGGAGGGGAAGAATACCCTTATAAGAAGGAGAGAAAGAGAGTGCTAATAGGTAATACTTAAACCTTACTCTCAGTGAAATCAATTCTGAGAGGGAAAAGCATCTAAATCCATTGGGGTATTGAATTCTATCTTACCCTACAGGGAAAGTAAGAAGGGAAAACTAATGGAAGGTAGGGGAGCAGGGATTACAAAAAGGGAGGGAAAGAAAGTAGGGAGGGAACATCACAGACCCTAAAAAATAAGCAGGTAACAATAAGGGGGGGGAAGCTTATTAAGGGTGAGGATTAGGGGAACTGATCAAAAGCAACCCACTGGTTTAAAAGGATATAGCGAAAGAAGAAAGGACAGAACTAGAAGAGGATATCAAAATGCTGGGGAATATACAAATGGCAATCATAACTTTGAATGTAAATAGGATGAACTTGCCCATAAAATGAAAACAAATAGGAGAGTGGATTAGAAATCAAAATCCTACTATATGTTGTCTGCAAGAAACAAACTTGAGGCAGGTAAACACTCACAAGACTAGAATTAAAGGTTGGAGCAAAACCTATTGGGCCTCAACTGATAGATAGAAGGCAGGAGTTGCAATCATGATATCTGACAAAGCCAAAGTAAAAATAGATCTGATTAAAAGGGATAGGGAAGGTAACTACACCCTGATAAAAGGCAGTACAGACAATGAGGAAATATCACTAATCAACATGTATGCACCAAATGGAATAGCATCCAAATTTCTAAAGGAGAAACTAGTGGAGTTGAAGGAGGAAATGGATAGTAAAACTATGCTAGTGGGAGACCTGAACTTACCACTATCAAATTTAGATAAATGAAAAAAAAATAAGAGGTAAGAGATGTGAATGAAATCTTAGAAAAATTAGAGTTAATAGATACATGGAGAAAAATAAATAGGGACAAAAAGGAATACACCTTCTCAGTGGCACACAGTACATTCACAAAGACTGACCATGTAGATCATAAAAACATGGCAAACAAATGCAGAAAAGCAGAAATAATAAATGTAACCTTTTCAGATCATAATGTAATAAAAATAATAAGTGAGGGAACATGAAGAGGCAAATCAAAATTAATTGGAAATTAAATAATATGATTCGCCAAAATTGGTTAGTTAGAGAACAAATCATAGGAACAATTAATAATTTCATTGAAGAAAATAACAACAATGAGACATCCTTTCAAAACCTATGGGATGCAGCCAAAGCAGTACTCAGGGAAATTTATACACTTGAGTTCATATATTAACAAATTAGGGAGGGCAGAGGTCAATGAATTGGACATGCAAATCAAAAAACTTGAAAGAAAACAAATATAAAATCCTCAGATGAAAGCAAAATTAGAGATCCTATAAATTAAGGGAGAAATTTAAATTTATTGATCAGTTTTCTTAAGTTATTTTCTCATGATTTTTATTATTTTTCTTTAAAATATATTATTTGCTGTATGAGATAGCTGTCTAGGAAAAACATTGCAAAAAATGTCAAGAGAAATGTTTAAGATATAAAATATATATTATTAAAGTTATTTTTTAAAAGAATGTAAATGTTGCCATTATTAAAAATAAGTCTGACTGCAAAGAAGAGACAGAAGAAGACTCTACCCCAGTATTTTACAGAAGAGAGAAATTCATAAGTGTAGAACATTGCATATATTTTTCCATATGTTGATCAGTTTTGCTGATTTTTTCCTCTTCCTTTTTTTTCTTTAAAAAACATTCTTCATGGAAAGTAATGAATGCTGGAGGGGATGTGGCAAAGTCAGGACATTGATTCATTGCTGATGGAGTTGTGAATTGATCCAACCATTCTGGAGGGCAATTTGGAACTATGCCCAAAGGGTGATAAAAGACTGTCTGCTCCTTTTATCCAGCCATAGCACTGCTGGGTCTGTACCCCAAAGAGATCATAAGGAAAAAGACTTGTACAAGAGTCTTCATAGCTGCGCTCTTTGTGGTGACAAAAAATTGGAAAATGAGGGGATGCCCTTCAATTGGGGAATGGCTGAACAAATTGTGGTATATGTTGGTGATGGAATACTATTGTGCAAAAAGGAATGATAAACTGGAGGAATTCCATGTGAACTAGAATGACCTCCAGGAAGTGATGCAGAGTGAGAGGAACAGAACCAGGAGAACATTGTACACAGAAACTGATACACTGTGGTACAATTGAACTTAATGGACTTCTCCATTAGTGTCAATGCAATGTCCCTGAACAATCTGCAGGGATCTAGGAGAAAAAAAAACACTATCCACAAGCAGAGGACAAACTGTGGGAGTAAAAACCAAGGAAAGGCAACTGCTTGACTACAGGGGTTGAGGGGATATGATTGAGGAGAGACTCTAAATAAACACCCAAATATAAATATCAACAACATGGAAATGGGTTCAGATCAAGGACACATGTGATTCCCAGTGGAATTGTGTGTCAGCTATGGGAAGGGGGGGAGAAAATGATATTTTTTTCCCAATGAATAATGTTTGAAATAAAATAATGTTTAAAAGGAAAACAAAACAAAACAAAACATACTTTATTATATGGGTTACTACTCTGGGAGGGTAGAGGAAAAGGGATAGGAGGGATAAATTTAGCCAATATAAATGCAAAAGATATCAATAAAAATTTATTTTAAAAAGTAATTCATCTTTGTCAGGTAAGACTTCCTAGAGGCTAAACTAAGAAAATGCTGGATGAGAGAGCTTTCCCCATTCTTTGTGTAGAGTCTTTTTTCCCACATATATGGGTAGAAAAAGATAAAGATAGGTAAAAAAAAAGATGATAGAAATATAAATACAGATTCCATAGGTGTTTACTCATCTATAAAAGTGTCACATGCCTTCAGAAGAATACTAACTTTTTGAGGGCAAAGACTCTCACATTTTTGTGACTATTCCCAGTGCTTAGCACAGAGCCTGGCAAATAGCAAATATTTGATACATGCTTATTGATTGATTAATATGATTTGTTTTCATTATTTTTATATCTATCAATACATATAACTATAACTTGCACATTGTTAGCTCCCATACTCTTTTGTGTCATTCACATACATGTTTAAGAATGTATGCACATATATGCATGGTATTTGTGTGTATATATGTAAATTAACACATGCCTGTTTGGGGGGGTTTGTGTCTTTTAAAATCTATGTTCTGCCATCTTCATTCCAGATAATTTGAAGAAGTCCACGCTTCCTACTGGCCAGAAGCTCATATGGATACCTGTATATTGATGCTATCCTCATGACTGTCTCTTCCTTGAGTAAGACTGTAAGGGTGTACAGAAAAAGGAAGTGAGTAACTCAGTAATTGGGGCCATGGGTCCAAATGCCACATGCATTTTCAGTTTTTTATTGCCCTGGGGACCACCATGTTTCTAGTAATTAGGAATGCATATTGGGCTAGAACAGTCTGTGACTGTTTGGATGGCCTATTTTGGACTTGCTGTGCTTCTATGTACTACCAAAAGTTGCAGAAAAGAGAATAGCTTGTATTGGTAGAGGATGTTTCCTCACCAGGAAAAATACAATTGAATCACAGAGCCAATACCAAATCTTATGTATAACATTCATATGCTTTAGACAAGGAATGTTAAATTTATGGATGTGTTAAAAAACAAACAAACATTTTGGGGGATAGCTAGGTGGCTCAGGGGATTCAGAGCCAGGCTCAGAAATGGGAGGTCCTGGGTTCAAATTTCACCTCAGCCACTTCCTAGATGTGTGGCCCTGGGCAAGTCACTTAACCCCCATTGCCTAGCCCTTATGGCTCTTCTGCCTTAGGACCAATACATAGTTTTAATAACAAGTTTCCATATACATTTCCAAAGTAATATGATCTATATTGCCTCCTTCCCTTCTTCCCTCTCTTCTCCAGGAGCTGACAAGCAATTCAGAGAACACATACATACATAGCTTTGAAAAAACCCCAAACCACACTCTCTACCTTCCCATCTGTAAAGCATTCCAAATAAAGTCCTTAATTAAAAATGTACATTTTTACTCTGTAGACTTTCAGAACCAATATCATTTTTGGTGAGTAGCAGCAAAGATGGCAGAGCTCACCAATGGAGACTCAAGACAATGCCTGGAGAAGAAGAAATAATCTTGCCCGGACCTGTTCATTCCTTCCCACTGCTTGTCTTGTTGGGAAAAGTTTCTTTCAGTAAGTACCAAGGGAAGGGGTTGTATATTAACTAATGCCTGCAATCCATGAGTGTGTCTCCTTCCTAACATGAACCTCCACAGAAACCCAGCACAGATATTGGCTGGAAAGGTGATGGTTAGAAACACTGCCATCTGGTGGAATTTGATGGACAGGCTCAAGTGGGGCCACATGGTTCAGTCAGAGATCTATTTTATATGACACTATAGCAGAGGGCACAGAGAGGGCACTGCAACGAGTGCTGAGGCGCCGTGGTGCTGTTAAGAATATCGGCATTCGCTCCATAGAATTCATAGCATGTCAGGCCTCTGGAGATAATGTTTGTAAGAAATAAAGTCATTGCAAATGTAGCAAAAATTCCCCAAGTTTATCATAAAATGTGATCAATTAGAAGCATTTATATAATGTGTATTATTAAAACATGAACCCCCTGGGGGCAACCCATTGACAATTGCCCTCAGTTTTAGGTCTTTTCTTTCTTCCTACTTCTAAAAAAAGGCTGATGGGGTTTTCTTCCTTTCACATTGAAATACAATCTGGAAAAACATCTGAAGGAATGGCTTTTGGGGTGGCTATTTTAAAACACTGCTTGGCATCATTTCAAGTCCAAAAGGAACTGACCTGTGAAAATGCTAATAAAGACGCCCATTTGTCTTCCATCTCATTTTGCACACAATCCTTGAAACAATTCTGCAGGCAAATGACATTGTAATTCCCATTTCACAACTGGAAAATGAGACTGAGGCTAAATGACCTCGAATGACAATGAAACACTGTAGTCAGAAACAGATCTCCAAAACTTCTGTTCCTGCGTTGAAATTGTATCCCCAGCCCATTCTCACTTGAGTTTTCTTAAAGCCTTCCAGTCTTTACGTATATGAATTTTTTTAAAAGGCTGACAAATTAATTAAAGTAGCATTTATATAAGTCGTGGACACAAAGCCAGGGAAAGCTGAGTAAGAACTCATGAGGTTCTGTGCTCCAAGGGCAGCATCAAATAAAATAATATTTGTAAAAAGCTTAGCACTTAGTAGGTGTTCTATAAAAGTCAGAGAAAGCTGAGTGCAGGGGAAGCTGAATAGGAGGAACCCACAAGATATAGTGCTCAAAGACTGCATCAAATGAGATAATTTATTTTTTTTTAAAGCCACTAGCACTTAGTAGATGTTCTGCAAAAGTTCATTTCTTTCCTCCTTTTTCTAATTCTAATTTCAGAGTAAAAGGGCTTGGAGTCAAATCCCACCTCTTAATTTTATAGTGTGTATGATCCAGACAAGTCACTTAACTCCCCTGGGCCCCAACAGGCTCATCTGTAAAATGGGTGGATTCATTAAATGCCTCACATGTTCCCTTCAGCTCTGATTTAATTTCTAAGTGTGATTCAGAATCTGTTTCCATTTTTCAGATATGTTCTATTCCTAGTGTTTGAGATGTACAGATTCTAAACACAGGACTCATTCTGGAGATAAGCAGCACCCAAAGGAATGTCACAATTTCCCCCAAAGCACAACTATAAAAATGTACATCTCTATTTTAGCAACATCTGGAATAGACTTCTACTTTTTCTGATTGATATTGATATTGTCAAATATTCCCTAACAATTCCTATTGTTTCACAGGTCCGAGGATATAGGAGATACTGTATTTGCATATAGCTATCTAGAGATACTCATATAAAATGTATCCAGTCATACATATGTGTATATACATGTATATATGTGTCTACTGTGTTTATTGTCAAGTTAATGCTGCTCTTAAAATACAGAATGGATCTTAAGCATCGCCAAATAGAAACAGTTGAACTCTTCGTCTTTCTGTCCAATAACACTACTCTGAGGCATGGCACATGATGAGAACTTACGTTCACATGATACTTAGTGATTTACAAACCCTCAGGTGTGAAAGATAGAATAGAAAACTAAGTGGCAGAACCAGGATTCAGACCAAAATCTCTCAACTCTAAGCCCAGTGCCTTTTTAAATCCTACCTAAACTTAAGCCAGGAAAGGTTGAGAGACTTGCCCAAGGTCACACAGGTTGTAAGTAGAAGAGTCAGTATTTGAAATCAGATTCTCTGACTCCAAATCTAGCATGCTTCCATTGTCTGATTTCTTTTTTTAAAGTTTTTTTTTTCCATTTGAATTAGTTTATTTAGTCCATTTAGAACCCATTGTCTCATTTCAAGACTTCACTTGCTCTGAAAGCTCCACTAATTAATTTATCTTGTTTATGATTTGTTATTGGCTTGTTACCATGAAAATCTATTTTCTCCTTATGCCTAGGTAATAAGCTAAACATTTCCAGAAACCAGTCTTCTTTCTTTTTATATTGTTTATTTTATGTACACCTACCCTTAAGTCTCTTACATAATGATGTGTTAAACCCTAAGAGGAAACTGCTAAGAAATTACAGAGTATGTAAGTAATGTTTTAACTATAGGGTAGTTTGTGTTTGCTTTATAAAACCACAAAACCAGAAGGAAAGTGTGGGAGAAGGTGGGCTGGACAGTGGCACAAACCTCATGACATTTTTCTCCAGCTCTCTGTGATTGGCTGAGGACAGCTGGGACAGCACTTAAATTCCAGGAGGTCACAACAATTGAACAAACCAAAGAGGAGCAGAAGGAGTATCTGGACTTGAACAGGATCTGAACAATCTTCTTCCTAATTCCAGCTTTCTGGCCAAACCCCAGCTCAGGTAATTGGATTTGTTTGTTTGTTTTCACTACTTTGCTTCTTCAAATTTCCACTTGGGTGATTAGTTGAAGCTATTTAAAATTTGTTTTAATTTATAAATTGTTTTTTAAAATATTTTTCTACTACAAAAATTCATCCTGTTTAAAATCTAGGCTTAAAAGAGAGTTTTAAAAATTTTATGTTATTTTAAAATGCAAACTGAAAAGAGCATAAAAATAAATTTTATTTCTCTTACATCTAGAGAAAGATATATGCCACATAGATGGTTGGCATTTAGATCCTATCCATGTTAAATTTAAATTATTATCTACTAATTTCAGATGGGAATGAATCTAGAAGAGAGAATTAAAACTATTACAGAATTGTAAAAATGTATCCATGCCCTTTCAGGGCTGGATGACTCAGTTTTAAAAATCCCTTTTGACAGTTAGGAATGGAGAAAAATAGTGGCATAGGATATGAGGACTCCTTTTTAGATTTCAAGTCAAAAGAACAATGCATGATCAAGGTATAAAGCATGTTTATGGAAGGGAAAGAACCTACAGCTGGTAGAATCATTGTGCTTAAATTAGTATCACAAGGCATCACTGGAAAGACTAAACTGCAAAATCCTTTCCATAGAAGGCTCCACAATGAGGACTGCAGTGATTTGCTTCTGCTTACTTGGCATTGTCTCCGCATTGCCTGTGAGTAAATATTCCACTTCAATTGCATCATTAAGCCTGAAAAAATTGTGTATATTCTGCCCATGCTAGAAATAAATTTGGACTATCATCTCTTGTCATCTTTCTTGTTTCCAAGGTGAAACATCAGATCAATTCTGGGAGCTCAGAAGAAAGGCGGGTGAGTTTCCTTTAAGGTTCTTCTTGTTAATTTTATTCATGCCAACTTTTACAGAATTCACTGAGCAAGATATTTGTTACAATTATATATGTTCCCTTGAGAGCCTGGCCCAGAGATGGGAGGTACTGGGTTCAAATGTGATCTCAGACACTTCCTGGCTGTGTGACCCTGGGCAAGTCCCTCAACCTCCATTGCCTATCCTTACCACTCTTCTGCCTTGGAACCAGTACTCTGCATTGATTCCAAGACAGAAGGTAAGGGTTCTTTTTAAAGCAATTATACCTGCTCCAAAAAAAAAAAAACAAAGTAAAATTCCATGTAGAGTAGGTCAAAATTGAGTTATCTAGAGGCATTTTCATTGTTGCTTAATGAATGGGCCAACAGAACATGAACTTTTTCCTATAATTTGCATTTAATAATTCATGAACATTTGTTGAGTTTGGGCCTAGCAATGCATGAGCAGTCAGAGACAGAATAAGGATCAGATATAGTCAGGTCCCTTACCATATGATGATTGAAGCTTTGGGGAGGAGTTTACCATCTGTTTAAGAATACATAGTCTTTCCTTTGTCAAGTTAAAACCAAACTAGTTCTTTTGAAAAGCAAGTGTTTCTCTGGATCACAATGACTCATGAATCCTTTCTGTTTAAGTGAGTGACTTATCCTTTTGTGAGCCAAGATATTGTTTTATAAGTTCCATCTATTGTTTACTCTCCCTAATAGAAAGCAGAATTTAAAATACACTTCTGACATTAGCCTGTAAGATTCGATGCATGGACAAAAGCACAGACAGCATTTCCTAAGACATTTGTCACCAAGTTCATTGTGTGTGTGTGTCTATTGTGCTTGTTGTCTGATTGCAAATCACCTTTTCCCAATAAAATTGAGATCAGACCAAATCATATGCATATACTTTCACCTGGTCTCCTAGATGAAATAGTGCCACACAGCAAACAGGCATTGCCTCTGGGAACTAAATCTATAGAACACAAGGAATACAATTCCAGATGGAGAAGGGGCCAAAACTGAGTTCCCTGGAGTCATTGTAATTGTTGCTTAATGAAGGGACCAACAGAATTTTTGATGTGTTGGTTTTTCCTAATTGACTCATGAATATGATGACTCTTGTCATCATAAAGAAGTAAGAAAGTTAGCACTTTTAGAGAAGTAATCCCTCTATTTTAGGCACAGGAAGTTATCTTTGCCAGAAAATATAAACTAAGGCAAGGAGGCATCCTAATATGGTTTCTTGATAGGAACAAGAAGTCAGAGACCAACACAAATTCAAAGCAGTAACTAGTACTAGAGTGCAGGGAATGTTATTCAGATGTGAAAGAACAAACTCAAAGTGCTTTCTTCTGTCATCACCTCCCCCACCATCATCTCTACCATTAACATGGTCATTTTCCATATAAGTGGTGGGCACAGAACAAATGCAACTTCCCTGACATATTTGGTAACCAGAAGAATATTCCAGCTCTCAATGGAGAAGGCTTAAGTGAAGAACTTTCATTTATTTGTTTATTTATTTAAGGTTATCTCTGCCTTTAGCTAACTTTGACAGAGAAGTCAGTGAATAGGAATATTTAGCAAAGAAGCTACTGTTACTGTTACTAATCAAGGGAAAATACAGATTCCTTAGATAATTATATTTTTATTCTCATGCAATTCACATAGATAAAGCTCCCTACTTTGTTAATGTCCCTTGTGGGCACAAATGTTTCCCTCTTAATAATGACAGGCATGCATTTTTTCCTGATAGCTTTATAACAAACATCCAAACCTTGTGGCAACATGGCTGAATGCTGATCCTTCCCAGAAGCAAACATTATTGGCCACACAGGTATTTTTCAACTTTTATGACTAAACACCTAATTCAAGTGCTTAACTCTGTGTATACATAATGTAAAAATGGAGATTTGAACCCTAGACTTCAATCCCCAGAAGTCCTTGGTACTTCCCAGAATTCCCTATAATCTCACCTGAGTCTCCACCTGGGGCAAGATCACAATTTAGTATTTAAAGGGCTCTCTGCCTCCCAAGAGTCTCTTTCTTCCTGTACTCAGAAATGGCAAGATGTATTGAGTAAGATGTGAACGAACTAATGTACCCTAGGGACGTGTTTTATTATTTTGTATCCTTGATTTCTAATAATCTTAATAAACCTCATAAAAATATAATACTTTTATTTACCAGAGACTAATTTACACACACTAATTTACAATACACACATATATCTGTCATCCAAACTAATCGATCTACAAGTGTTTATTAAATTCTTTTGATGTGACAAACATCAGGGGAAAAGTAAAACCAGTCCCTGCCCTCACTGAGCTTATATTCTACAATGGAATAAATGCATATAAATAACTATTTATACATATATATGTACATGACATCTAAAGTCTAGATATAAAATGAACTCAGAAGGGAAGGCACAACTGTGCAAAGTGTTTGAATATATTAAACCAGTGGGTTTATTCCTGCTTATCCTTCAGACATGTTTCCAAGGCAATAAGGTACAGAATATTTAGCAGTCATCATTGTTAGAGGGTGGTTCCTCACTTGGAATCCTCAATATCAATGAAATCACTGGTCCACTTAAAAAAAAACTGTATTGTATATGAACAAATGATATGGATGCATGGTTATACATTTTCTTGTTTATGGATATTAACTTTTGATTCAGGTGATGGTTAGAAGCTGGAATATATCTACACATCAATTCAGCCAGAATTTTTAATCACCCAAACTAACGGGTAGTGGGCCAAAAATAGTTTATTTACAAAATTTACAAAATGTCAGGCATGTTTGAAAAAGAATATATTTTGATGTGAATTTTCAGACAGAATTTAAAAGCTAACAATTATATAGATTTCCATGTTGATGAACAAAAATTTTCATTTAAATGCCAAAGTCAGAAATAGATAATCCACTCATTTTGGCCTTCTTCCTTTTTAGAATTCAGTGTCCTCTGAAGAAAGTACAGAAGACTTACAGCAGGTCAGTTCTCCCCTTATTCAGTGACTAAAAAAATTAGTAAACCTCCTTTCTCCTAATAATACCAGGCTAAATATTCTACTTCTGATAATCCACTGGCTTCTAATTCCCCTAGAATTATTTGTTAAATACTTGGTAAGCCTTAGAGTGCCATGTGGAGCGGTTTGTTTTCACGAAGGATGATAATAATAAGAATCTAAATGCTAGAACTGGCATAAAATTCTGGCATCAAAGCTAAGTGTGTAGATGATCTTAGTTTAAAAGCACACTTTAAACTTAAGTAAAATCAGATCACATATTTCTAAAATGTTCTCATCATCAGTAAGGAATTAATAATATATGTCTTATCTATTTAGCCTTGAAGGAAAGATTCACTAATATCAGTGAGAGAAAAAAATACCATCTCCCCATGAATATGAAGCCTAAACTAAAAGCTTAAACATTTTGTTTGAAATACTAGGAATACACATGATCTCATGTTCATCAAATGGCAAATTAATCCTTTTGAACAATAATCAAATGAATATTCTTGTCTTTATTGATAGTTTCATTTCCAATTTAAATGTTCATTCAATCACTGCTGCCTCTGTTAGGATTGTTACTATGTTCTCAATGATCACAATAACATGTTAACTTTTCTTATACTATCATTTTGATATACTGAGATTTCCTGATAAAGAAGCTAAATAAACCTCTGGATGGAGACCAGAGTGTCAATGCAAATACATAGCTGACCTTTTTTTAATTATGGATATTTACTGATTGATTTGGGCAATGGATATAGGATGGACTATATCTATATATGCATTCAGTCAAATTTCAATTTTTTTAATTAATAAGCAATAGTATACCAGAAATAATTTACTTATCAAATTTACAAAATATTAGGCATGTTTGGAAAAGGATATATTTTGATGTGGATTTTCAGACAGAATTTAAAAGATAACAATTATATAGATTTCTATATTTTAAAAAATCTTTTGACTTTCAGACACTCCCAAGTAATTCTAATGAAAGCCCAGATACTACTGACGATGTAGATGATGATGATGATGATGATGGGCACAAAAGCACTGATTCTGATGATTCAGATGAATCTGATGAAGTAGTTACTGATTTTCCTACTGATATCCCAACAACATCAAGTTTTCTACCTGACGGACCAACAAGAGGTGATAATAGTGGAAGAGGAGATAGTGTGGCCTATGGACTGAGATCAAAAGTGGGAGCACCCGATATATCATCAGCAGAGGTAAATTATCTTGATGAATATTTTAGATGCCTATGAAGAAGTCTCCTTTTTAAGAAATAAGAAATGAATGAAAGCAGTGTGCAATATAAAAATGATTAAAATGTCTTATTTAGTGCTTTTGGAAAATTCAAATAATTTCCTATATTTTTCTTCTCTAAAAAAGCTCTACTTACTTAAAAATAGTGGTCCCAAATCCCTCATTCCATTTGGAGTTTCTTGGGAGAAAAGTCTCTAGATGAGTGATGGTGAACCTTTGGAATAGATACCAAAGATGACACTCAGAGTGTTCTCTGTGGGCATGAGTGTTGCTCCCCCAAAGAGTTTGTTACTAGCAAGGTAGAGGGACTTGGGTAGAGCTGCTCCCTTCCCTCTCTCCATCATGCCTGAGGATATTTTTTAACATCACCCATACCTCTGCTCAGCAGCCTAATGGGAAAGCACAGAGGGTAAGGTGGGTAGCTCACAAGTGACAGAGCTGGAGGGAAGCAGAGCACTCAGGCCCTCCCCTCCCCTCTTCACCTGTTCTGAGGACATTTCTCTCATTATCTTCCCCTTTTGCCCAGCAACCCAATGGAAGTACTTCTTCCCTACCCTGTCTGGGGTAAAAGGGAACCTAGGGGTAAAGGAGGGCAATGGTGTAGCAATTGGTCTGGGGAGGGGGATGGGGATGAGGCCTGGCACTCCATCTCTAAAAGGTTCACCATTACTGATCTAGATTATGGCAATCATATCCCCCTCAAAAAAGTTTAGGATAAAAAGTCTACATTTTAAAAATACAATCATTATGTAAAATATAATACCTAAAATTCATCAACTTCCAAGTTTAACTATACACAAAGTTTTTAAAAAATGTTTTCACTAATTCTCTTGACATATTAAATGATCCAACCAAACTGACCTTATTGCTGTGCTTCACATACAATGTTTCTTCTCCCATTTCTGGGTCATTCATTGAAGTTTCCTGTGGCAGAAATTCCTCTTGAATTCTACTTTTTGGAATTCCTTGTTTCTTTTGAAGATCAATTCTGTGCCATTTTCTTTTCTTTTCTTTTTCTACTCTTACCTTCTGTCACTGGAAGTATCTGAGGCCAGATTTGAGCCCCCAAACTCCTGTCTCCATACCCAGCTCTCTTGGATACACTGAGCCACTTAGCTGCCCCTCTCTCATGCTATTTTCTACATGAAGCTTTTCCTGATTCATAAGGGCTACTAGTGCCATTCTCTCTCTGAACATGATTTTATATATATTTACATGTGTGTCAACTTTCTCCTCTGATGAAATGTGAAGTCCTTGAGGGCAAGTCAATTATCATCCACTTACTATGTGCCAGGTCACTGTACTAAGAGCTAGAAATACAAATACAACTAGAAAGTCAGTCCCTGTCCTCATGGAGCTCACATTATAGTGGGGGAAAATAACATGTAAAAGAAAGCCAAGGGGGGTGGGAGGAAGATACCCACATAGAGACATGATAGAGGAAAATCCCTAGTCAGGAGTAGAGCCTGGAGAGGAATGAAGATACAACTGGTTTGGGTACTTTCTTTAAATTGGAGGTTCTGCAGGAGAACGTTATACACAGAGACTGATACACTGTGGTACAATCAAATGTAATGGACTTTTCTACTAGCAGCAATGCAATGACCCAGGACAATACTGAGGGACTTGTGAGAAAGAACACTATCCACATCCAGAGAAAGAAAGAAACAGAGAAGAAAAACAACTGCTTGATCACATGGGTCAAGGGGGATACAGTTGGGGATGTAGACTCTAAATGAGCATCCTACTTGCAAACATCAACAACATGGAAATAGGTTTTGATCAAGGACACATGTAAAACCCAGTGGAATTGTCAGTCAGCTACTGGAAGGGGTAAGGGAAGGGGAGGGAAAGAATATGATTCTTGTAACCAAGGAATAATGATCTAAATTGACTAAATTAAATTTAAAAATTTCAGAGATTCTGGAAGGAAGGAGATGCAGGAACAACCTATTCTACCAGTATGAGAAATACTAGGATGAGGGCAGTTGGATGACTCAATGGATAGAGGGCTAGACATGGAGATAGAAGTCCTAGATTGAATTCTTGGGTTTGTGATCCTGGGCAAGTCACTTAACCTTAATCATTTAGCCCTTATCTTTCTTCTGCCTTGGAATGGATACTTAGTATCAATTTAAAGAATTTTTTAAAAGAAATAATAAATTTTAAAAAGAAAAAATATTAAAGTATAGTGAACTTCTAGTACTAGGAGTCTGAGAAAGTCCAGAGAATCAGAAGAGAAGGAACTATTTTATTTTTGCCTTTCTCTCCTGAGTGACAGTTGTGGCAATACACATACATGACTTGTTGATTGATTAACTCCTATTCAGATGTGCTTTGAAATCTTCTTTGCTTGTTTTGACAGACTCATGAAGTCACCGAAGAGGATCTTACATCCCAAATGGAAAGCTATGAATCTGAAAAGGCACACAAGGCATTCCCTCTCTCACAAAACCTACCTAAGGTTTCAGCTTGGGGCAGCAATAGTAAGGAGAGTAATGAAGCCAGCCACCCAGATGAATATAGTGTGGAAACCTACAGTCATGAGCAATTTAAAAGCTACCAACTAGAAGAGACTAACCCTGACAGCCAGCAGCAAGGTGACTCACATGACAGTCAGGAAAATGACAAAGTCAGCCAAGAATTTCGCACACAAGAAGTGAATAAGCTCAGTCAAGAATTTCAGAGCCAAGAAAGTCACCCAGTCAATGACCCTGAGAGTGTGGAAAATACAAAATATCTGAAGTTGCATTCTTTTCCTGAAGCTGATAGTGCATCTTATGAAGCCCATTAATAGGGGGGAAGAGGAAAAAATATCAACTGTGCCTCTAGAAAGGACAGAAAAATCAAAATATTGAAGTATGACTGGGGCAGTGGGAAGAGAATAGCCAATACTTATTCCTAAGCTTTCTGGGTAAATCTGTTTGTATGTGCATTTGGAAACATAAGGAGCTTGATCTCTAGCTGTAGTTCAGTGGTAACAACAATGTAAGTGAAAGTTTGCAGTTTTCCTTTCCATTTCTTAGCTAAAAAGAATATTAGTGTTTATTTTTCTGTTTTGAAGAGAATATATAAAGGCAGAAGGAATTTATGCATATATCAATGAAACATCATCTTTATGATACTGTACATTTTGTTTTTTAAATCAATGTATATTTTGTTTTGATTTTATTTTAAATAAAATGTGAGAAAAAATCCTCAGACAAAATGAGAACAGACTTATTTTGTGCACTGCATGTGTTTAGTGAATACTGGTTCAAAAAGCATTTATTATGCCCCTGCTATGTGCCCAGCACAGACAAAAATGAAACATTTCCTGTCCTTAAGAAATAAACATTCTATTGAAGGAAAACATTTACCTAGGAAATTAAATACAAAATAAGTCCCAGGGAGAGGAAAAGGGTGATCATAAAGTTTGTTAATAATAGAAGAGTGGGAGGTACCACCTTACACCTAGCAGAGTGACCAATATGACAGTAAAGGAAAATAATAAATGTTGGAGGGGATGTGGCAAAATTGGGACACTAATGCATTGCTAGTGGAGTTGTGAATTGACCCAACCATTCTGGAAGGCAATTTGGAAATATGACCAAAGGGCTTTAAAAGATTTCATGACCTTTGATCTAGCAATACCACTATGGGATTTGTATCCCAAAGAGATTTTTTAAAATGTGAAAGGTCCTATTTGTACAAAAATATTTATAGCTGTGCTTGTCAAAAAATAGGAAAATTAAAGGATGTCCCTCAATTGGGGAATGGCTGAACAAATTGTGGTATATGATGGAATGGAATACTATTGTGCTTGATTTCTATGCTAATTGAAAAGGCCTATGTGAACTGATGTGGAGTGAAATAAGCAGAACCAGGAGAATATTATACACAGTAACTAAAACATTGTGATATGATCAAATGCAACTGACTTTGCTACTAAAAGCAATACAATGATCCAGGACAATCCTATCCACATTTAGAGAAAGAACTGTGGGAGTAGAAACACAGAAGAAAACATGATTATTCACTTGTTTATTTGGGTCTATTGTTTGGGGTTTTGGTTTTAAAAGATTATTCAAAAATGAATAATATGGAAATAGGATTTGAGTGATAATATATGTATAACTGAGTGAAATTGCTTGTCAAGGCTGGGAGGGGGGAAGAAAGAGGAGAGGGAAACAACAAGAATCATGGAAAAAATAAAAAAAATAAATTTAAAACATTTTAAAATAGAAGAATAGGAAATAGAAGAAAAGAATTGGATAGAAAAACCAAAGGGGTAATGGTAACATGGTTGGATATGTAGGAGAGGAAATGAGAAGAGATCTAGAAATGTGTTTTTAGCCCAGGCAGCCTACATCTCAGAATCTCATGTATTTTGAGTAAAGCTACAATACAGTAAATTGTCAAATATATATTATGCCCTTTAGAGTAGCAATGGTAATATTGATTTGATGATCAGGACCTGAACAAGAGGTAAAAAATGGTCAAAAGGAAGGGAAGAGGCAGGGAATGTCCAACCATAGCATTGGGTCCCATTATATTAGATCCCAAAGATCTTTAGCAAGCAATATGAATATCATATAATCAGAATCCCTATTTGTAACATGTGGAGACTTTTAGTTATATAATTTTTTATTCTTTTGATTAATTTTTACCTTTAAAATCCTTTCATAAATTTTATGGCATTTAAGCCTCAAAACTCCCTTGCAAAATATAAAGAGTAGATGTCATTTTATATATGAGGAAACTTTAAAGAAATGTGGTGTAGTAAAAAAAAAATGGAATTTGAATCTAGAGAGCCTATATTTGAAATTTTGGGCTGCTTACTAACAGTCCCCTTGGTCAAGTTATTTCAATTTCTCTGAGCCTTAGATAATATTTGTAAAGTGCTTAGCACATAGTAGGTGCTACATAAATACTTATTCCCCACTTGCCCAAGAACTCAAGTTATTAAATGTAAAGATGAAGATAAGAATACTTGTCATGATGCTCTAGATTTTTTTCAAATAAAATGTTCTCCAATGTAACAAAATTTATCCAGTTTAATTTCTACTTTTTTCAATTTCAATAACTATCATGTCACGAATATCCTTCCCTTAGCTTTATGAAAAAGAGACTTTTTAGGGGAAAAGCAGCCAGAAGATTATAGGGTTTCACTAGATGATCTCTAAAATGTATTACAGATTTAAATATTGATGTGTAGAATGATTGAAAAACTTGGGACAGATAAAGAACTGTACCTAGTTAGGAAGACCTGAATTCAAATACAACTTCAGACACCAATAGCTATGTAACCTTAGGCAAGTTACTTAACCTCAACTATAAAATGAAAATAATAATAATACTTCCCAGACCTGTTGTGAGGATCAAATGAGATAATGTTTGTAAAGTGCTTAGCATAGTGCCTGGCATATAGTAGGTGTTATTTAAGTATTTATTCCCCAGTTGCCCAAGAATTCAAGTTATTTAATGACAAGGTCAAGATAAGAATATTTGTCAAGATGTTCCAGATTTCTTCAAATAAAATGCTCTTCCACATAATAAAATTTCTGCAATTTGACTTCATTTTTTTTTTCAGTTTCAATAGTTATCATGTCATGAATAACTTCCCTTAGTTTTTTGGACAGGAGACTTTTTAGGGAAAAGCATTAAATTATTAACTGTGTACAAGTATATGTTTCTTTTTCCTCTCCCCACATTTCACCCAGTAACATAATTTTAAGTCATGTGAAGGTTGAAAAATGAGTTAATTGATACACTTCTACCTATCATCTCTTTTGATACAAAGCCTATTTCTCACTGAGGACAATTAATGTTGAATTTTATTATTTATTAGTAATATTCCTTTATAAAATCATCCTCTCCTTAGCCTCCCAAGGTCAGGTTGCCTACTTCCTATCTGCTACAATTACAATTATCTTGAGAGGTTGATTTTTAGGTACAAATATAAGTTTATTGATTATATTAGGTTTATTGATCAGGTCAGCATCATGAATGATATAGGTCTCCATGGCTCCCTCAGGGACCAGGGATTACCTGAGCAGTCTAATAAATAGATTTTTGTAGAGCTCATTAGTTAGACCCAGCCCTTTCCCCAAATGAGAGGTGACATATTGAGTATTTGCCAGAAAAATCCTTCTCCTCTTCATTTATTAACCAAATTCTGTTAAAAAGGAAAACACTCTAACCCTAAATTCGTGCCACCTAGGTGCCCCAAGGATCAGAAGTCCTTAAGAACACAGAAAGTAAAAAAAAAAAACCTGAACTCTTTAATGAAAAAAAAATACAAGAAAACTGCTCATAATTTCTGAAAACAACAAAAACATGCCAATGCAAAGATCCTACAAAGCACTCCTATACTGCAAACTGCAAGAGAGTTTATAGCTGCTCTTATTTGGTGGCAAAAAAAAAAACAAAAACCTTAGAAACTGAGGAGATACCCATCAATTGGAGAATAGCTGAACAAGTTGTGGTATATTAATATGATGGAATACTATTGTGTCATAAGAAATACTGATGCAGATAATTTCAGAAAAACCTAAGAAGAACAGTATGAACTGATGCATAGTGAAATGAAGAGAATCAGGAAAATGATCTCTACATGAACAGCAATATTATGAAGATAATCAAATTGAAAAACTTAGTTATCAATCCAATGGCCCACCACAATTCCAAAGGACTCATGATGAAACATATCCAACTCAAGAGAGAGAAATGATGGCCTCAGAATACATGTGAAGCATGTTTTTTTTCTCTTTTTTTCTTGCCTTTTTCTGGAACATGGCTAAAGCATAAATTTGTTTGGCATCTTATGCATATTTGTAAACAAAGAAGCATTTGAAGCATTCTTACAAAGAAAAAAAAAGACCTAAACAAATTGTTTGCTTTACAAAGACTCCAATCAAAAGAAACACTCACAAAAAAGGTAAGTAGTACAGCGACCAAGGAAGGCACAGTAAACAAAAATAAATTATCCCCCAAAACCGAGGGGGAAAGCTCAAGAGGAAAAGACCCCAATGGGGCTAATAGCAATAACGATTAAATAACAATAGAAAGGTTTCTTGCTAAAAAATACACAAGGATACAAAGATGAAAGAGAAAATAAAATAGAAATGATGTTGGTGAAACTGGTCTGAAATTTCACACACTTCATAATATCTTTCTTGCAGATAAATTGATATTTTTGTTTGTGTGCTACTAAATTGCTAAATGGGAGTGTAAAAAGTAGAGAGTTGAAAAAAAAGATTAAGAGAAATATGTAATGTATCCCAATTGTATAGAAAGTTGTCAATGAAGGAAAAATTATTTCAGTGGTCTCTTAAGAAGAAGAGGCTTAGAGAAAAGCAAGTTAGGAACCAAAGGGAATGATTTGAAACAAGAGGAGTGAAAAGAGAAACTCTTAATTCACCAGAATAGGGTCCCACTGAATAATGTTCCTATGCTGGGAGGCAGATGTTCTATAAATGGAGATGGGGATCTTAAATAGGTATAATTACAGAAATGTGGTGCCTTTTGTAAGTTCACTTGTTCTAACTTGATAGATAGGAAACTGATGCTCAGAAGAGTGGGACAGAATGAACCCAGAGAGGATATGTGGTAGGAAATGGTATGAAAATGATCATGAGGAAGGCACATGGATTGCATTATCTTTGATTCAGACACTTCAGATACTCCAGTATATTTATTTAATCACTGGGTTTTGCCTATACTTATTTTACTTTCTGTTTCCCAATCTCATTTTCACTAGATATAATGTTAGAAGATCAAGAGTAGTTATTATCATCCTATTGTTTTGCCCCGCTTATTGTATTGTTGTCTAAGCAAAACACAGAGAATTCTACATTTTGGATCAAGAAGAATTCTATATCTTGCTATTTATTAGCAAGTACAAAATTAAAATCCCAGAATTAATCAATACAGATTATGCCTTATATGTATTATGTTTTGCATAAATTGTACGGAGAAGCAAACAATGTAGAAACAATGGGAGTATATTAAAAATTCTTTTTTAATTCAACTAGAAATATTATGAAATAAATATATCTCTGAGACTAAAAAAAAACACAAAAAAAGCCTTCAAAGGATACCTCTTATCCCATTAAATATTCTTGTCTTCCTAATTCCCTAAAGTGATCTTATTTTCCTTCTCTCTCCCAAAAGTACTATAATATATTGATCCTCAAAGAAGGTGCATTTTCAATTCCAGGCAGCAGCTGTCTAAGAGGAAAAGGAAAAGTGATTTTTCTATACTAAAAAACCCTGGTCAGTATAGGCATTGAGGGATCTTTTTTTACATATAATTTTAAAAATCTATCTACAGGGGCAGCTAGTGGAAAGACCTTCATGAACTGATGCAGAGTGAAATAAGCAGAACCAGAAAATATTGTTCATAGTAACAGAAATGTTGTGGAATGATCAGCTGTGATAAACTTAGCTTTTATAAGCAATACAATGATCCAGTTCAGTTCTGAAGGATTTATGACAAAGAATGCTATCCACCTCCAAAGAAAGAACTATTGGAGTCAGAATATAGATTGAAAACATATAATTTTTCACTTGTTTATTTGGATTTATGTTTTAGGGCTTTGGTTTTATAAGATTACTCATTTACAAAAATGAACAATATGGAAATAAAAAATTAATGTTATTTTGCTTCACATAATCATGAAAAATAAAAATAAAGGGGAAGCTAGGTGGGTCAATGAATGAAGCACTAGGCTTGGCAATGGGTGGTGCTAGGTTCAAATTAGGCCTTGTACCTAGCCATGTGACCCTGGGCAAGTCACTTAACCCCAATTGCCTAACCCTTGCCACTCTTCTGCCTTGGAAGTTATAATTAGCTTTGATTATAAAATATTTTTAATCTGTCTAAACCAAAAACCAAGCATCATTTGAATGGAGATACACTAGACTTTGTCCTAACAAATTAGTCACAATCATACACAATTTAATAACCACCACTATAAATGTAGAGTGTTTAACATCTTATTAAAAATTTTTTTTTGCCCCTGTAAGATTAAAATTTATTTTTCTGGGTAAATAATTCTTTGATATAAACTTGTATCTTTTGCCTTCTGGAATATGGGTGATCCAAGATCTCTGCTAAATCTGTATGATCTTAAGTAAATTCAGGATGTCTACTATCCCCACTATTTTTAACATAGTTCTGGAAAAACTAGCAGCATAAAATCAAAGAAAGAAATTAAAGGGCTCAAGATAAATAAAGAGGTAAAATTATTCCAATTTGCTGACTGATGATGGAACATTTGGAAAATACTAAGGAAGCATCAAAAATACTAATTGTGACAATAGCTTCATCTTGCAGGCTACAAAATAAAGCCTCTAAAATTAACTGCATTTTTATATTATAATAATGATATCCAATGGACAATAATAAAAAGGTAAATCTTATTGCAAATAGTTACAAAATACATAAAATATCTGGAGTAATCTATCACAACCCACAAAATATTGAATATTGCAAAATTATAAAGAATAAGTATGGGGGGGGGGGTCTGGGGCAGCAATGTGGATCAGTGGATTGAGATCCAGGTCTAGAGATGAGAGGTCTTGGGTTCAACTCTGACCTTAGACACTTCCTAACCCTAGCTGTATAACCCTGGGCAAGTCACTCAACCCCACACAGTCTAATTCTGACCACTTTTCTGCCTTAGAACCCATACAGTATTGATTCCAAGATAGAAGGTAAGGGTTTAAAAAAAAAGAGAAGAAGAATGATGTCTTAAAAGAAGAGATATGAGAAAACATTCCCACCCAATCCTTTTTGCAGAGGTAGGATACCTACAAGTATTGCACAATTTCATGCATTATTAAACTTTTTTCAATGTATTAATATTATGCTTTCTTCCTCCCCTTCTTTTCCTTTCTAAAATAATATTACTTGTTATATGTGGTGGTTCTGTGAGGGGGAAGGGGAAGGATACTGAGAGAAAGTATGGTCATACAAAAAAAGTCATCAGTAAGTTATTTTTCATGGGAAAATAAGGATGATATGAAAACTTCTAGGTGTAGAAAAAGTAAGCAAATGAATTAATGAATGAACATATACATACACACATGTCTGCATAATTAAAGCCTTAGTCATTATGTTCCTGGAAGGAGGGTGATTCTCTTCTTTAAGGGAAAAAAGGGTAGAAGAATCTTTATCTCCAAGGAACTAAGCAGATTGCTGAGAAGTTCAAACAGAAACCTGATGAGTGACTGAGTGTAGCTCCTGAAGATGTGGAGAGCCATTGCTAAGATGGTCTTTGCAGCTAAGTTTCATAGACTGAGGATTTACACTGTCAGCTAAATCAATTAGAGGATCCAGACCATTTTCTGTCACTTTGGGGGTAGTTGAGATGGGAAATTATTCACATCTGGCCCCATAAAGAGGAATCCTCCTTCCATTTGCAGGTGGTTCCCAGATGGGCAGCTATAGAGGAGGGAATTAAATTCCTAATGGAAATGCATTTAGATTAGATCTACATACACCACCATGGCCTGCCATACCCTATGGCAAAGAGTACTTTGGAGGCAACTATAGCCTGCCTTATAGATGGAGTCCCACCAGAATTAATTCAGACTCTAGCTATAAGTCTCCCCTGCCACACAACTACAGGTATGATCAATCCACTTGAGCAGGAGATCAGGACAGGTGTTGGAGCAAATACTACTGTCAGTGCATGTAGATAACCTGGAAATCGAAAAAGGAGTCACAGAGCCCACCAGTTTCACAAATTGTCAGAAGCAATGACATCTCCTATGGGGAGTTTTAGGTATGGCCTCTGAAACATGGGATTGATAAGAAAGCAACTGACAGCAGGCCTTTGGGTGTTCCAGGAAAAATGTACAAAGAAAGATGTTCAGCACCAGGGCACTATGGGCCTTTGAACCCCACTCAAGCTTAAGACATCACCTAAAACTTCTGCCCCATTGAAACACTTTTGGTTGGTGGAGAGGGACTGCTGATTGCAGACCCAAGAGAGAAAGGGTGTCATAAAATCAAGGACTCTTGGAAATATCTGTACAGGTCCTTTTAACAACCTCTTTGCAGTGAGTATGGACAGAACCAAATGGAAATCCTTAAATCTAAAATTTCCCAAACCATCTCTTATAGTTCACAGCCAATTAATATTGAGTTTCCACACAGTGAAAAATATTTCTTCTCTAGTGATAGAGATGAATGGAGTTAGAGTTCTTCATTATAACAGATCCCCAAGGTGGGATTGATGCTGTATTTTCTTTGGGACATCCCCAAGAATTCTTTATGGAAGTTCAGTGAATGATACAATCTCCCAAAAAATTGCATGGGAAGCCAGCAAACAAGAGTGGGGAAAAGGAGGTGGGAGACAACCAAGTGCATAGCAAAAAGAGAGAAGGGGAAGAGAAGAACTCCAGATCCAGGGGCTGACAACTGACTGTATGTCCTGTTCTCATGTCTGACAGATATTGAAGCATTCCCTATCATTTCTGCTGTGTGGATGCTGCTTCTATCCTCTATCACCAGTCTCATGCCTAATCTCCAACCATTATACAAAGAGGAGAGGTAAATTTGGGCTTTCCACCTGGCCTTGGGTTTTCCATGACTTCTAATCTCCTGCTATGCATGAGGCAAAGGAAGCAGAAAGGTAAGACTTCCCTCTTCTACTATACCATTTCCTATCTGATCTTCATTCTCCACTGGAAAGGGGAGAGGAGCCTTATATTTAATGATTAACACACACACACACACACACACACACACACACACACACACACACAGAGTCATACCCTACTACACAGGCCAGAGATTCTGAACCCTTATAGATCAATCATCCAAACTCTATTCCCTATCCCCCCAATACCTGATTCCTCATTCCAATCCCTCAATCCCCCAAAGTCCCAACCAGACACTACCTACTTCTTCCACTGGGTCTAATGGAATGCCTGCTCCAAAGGCAACAAACTTGCTTTCATCTCAAATCTTTTCTTTTCCCCCACTCCTTCCATCTTTGGCTCTCACTGTTTCTACTGGAGGCATACCCCAATAACAGCCTTCCTTTCCAGCAACTGGCTGCATTTTGCTTATTCCCTTTGACTCAATGGTGGAAGCAGGAGTTGAAGTCTTCCTTGCTCCCTCTTGCTACTTCAAGGTTCTCCTTTTAACTTTCATTACTTAGTAATCATTTCTCCTATAAGGTTCTTACAAGCCACACCTTCCAATTAATTGAAATTCTGATAGTTGTTATCTACAGACTTTTAGGTTACTCCTTTTCCTTTTGCAATATATTTTGTACCTGACTTACAATCTTGCTTTCCTGATCTCAAAATAAATAATGATACTCCCTCAAATTCCCTAAGCTCAAAGTTCCCCAAACTTTTTCTATGACCTATTTCTCCACTCTACCTCAGCCATACATACAAAGCAATTCCATTCCATCTCATCTCCTTCATTTTACCACCATCCATAAATGCCCCACCTCCAGTTTAAGAACTCTGAAATGTGGGCAAGGAACATGAATAGTCAATTTTCAGTTAAAGAAATCAAAACCATTAATAAGCACGTGAAAAAGTGTTCTAAATCTCTTATAACCAGAGAGATGCAAATCAAAACAACTCTGAGGTATCACCTCACATTTAGCAGATTGGCTAATATGACAGCAAGGGAAAGTAATGAATGCTGGAGGGGATGTGGCAAAGTAGGGACATTAATGCACTGCTGGTTTTCTGGAGGGCAATTTGGAACTACGCCCAAAGGGCAATAAAAGACTGTCTGCCCTTTGATCCAGCCATAGCACTGCTGGGTTTGTACCCCAAAGAGATAATAAGGAAAAAGCCTGTACAAGAATATTCATAGCTGCGCTATTTGTGGTGGCCAAAAATTAGAAAAGGAGGGGATGCCCTTCAATTGGGGAATGGCTGAACAAATTGTGGTATATGTTGGCGATAGAATACTATTGTGCTCAAAGGAATAATATACTGGAGGAATTCCATGGGAACTGGAATGGCCTACAGGAACTGAAGCAGAGTGAAAGGAGCAGAACCAGGAGAACATTGTACACAGAGACTGATACACTGTAGTACAATAAAAAATAAAGGCCTTTTCCATTAGTGGCAATTCAGTGATCCTGGACAACTTGGAGGGATCTAGGAGAAAGAACACTATCCACATTCAGAGGAAAAACTGTGAGAGTAGAAACACAGAAGAAAAACAACTGCTTGATTACATGGGTCAAGGGGGATATGGTTGGGGATGTAAACTCTAAATGAACATCCTAGTGCAAACATCAACAACATGGAAATGGGTTCTGATAAAGGACACATGTAATACCCAGTGGAATTGCACATCAGCTATGGGAAGGGTGGGAGGAAGGAAGGGATTCTCATAACCAAGGAATAATGTTCTAAATTGACAAAAAAGAAAGAAAAGAAACAAAAAGAAAAAAGAAAAGAACTCTGAAATGTCCTTATCTGATCATAATCTCTGCCTTCCCAAAATAAACCCTACCTTTAGTCAGCACTGTGATCTCTTGACTTCTCGGTTCTCTCCCAGGCCATCAACCCTGCATTAGCCACTCTCTCTTCCTTTCCCCAACTTTACTCCATGGTGAACTAGTTCAACGCTATGGTGGCCTATATACTCAAGTCCCTGGCTCCCTTATCACTAATTGTCCCCTACCTCAGCCTTGGATCATTCCTGCTGTCCACTGACTTCACTCTGATGGGCAAAGGTGGAGAAAGACCTGCAATCATTCTGACTAGATCCACTACAAATATTAATTTATACACATCCCCCCCCTTTTAAATACTGGAGTGGTTTGCCATTTCCTTCCCTACCTCATTTTACAGATGAAGAAACTGAGGCAAACAGGTTTAAGTGAGTTGACTAAAGTCCCACAGCTAATAAGTATCTGACTTGAATTTAGGAAGATGAATTTTCTAATTCCAGGCCTGATGCTCCATGCACTATGCCACCTATATGCCCCTTGCCCCTGTTTTTATATGAGTGTGATATCACTGTTTTGGAGAATCTTCCATCTCTTAATTGGATTTAGGAATGTTATTGGTCAGTCCTGATCTCAGGAAATCTAGGCTATCTAAAAAATTGAAAATATTTTCTCCAACTTCAGTGGTTGCCATTATTGTAAAAATTAAAATTAATATACAATAATTTTAAATTATATTTTGTAAGATTTATTAATCACTAGAAGTAAGAAAACAAAAAGGTAACAAAATAAAACCATGTGCCCTTGGCTAATCTACCTGTTCAAACAGCCTGATCCACCATAGTTGCCAACAGGAAGCAAAGAGAGCAAGACTAGGAACCCCACCAAATTAATTCTCTGTCTGCATCAACACGTAATGACAGGAAGTTAGTGGGCTCCTGGAAAATGTAGTTCAAAGACACAAGATTTCCAATTACACATTTCCAATATTTAAGAAGTCTGATACAGACAACACTAAGAAAAAGAAAAACACAACTATAGCAAAAATAAAACACCAAAATATGGGATGGAAATCCCAAACTTTGCCTCTCCTCTTCCCTTGAGAAGGATTGAATGCTGAATGTAAATGGCCAGGTCCATGTGGTGGTTAATCTTCACACTAGGTCTTTCACTGTAAGGAGCTGACCAATGGCCATAGGCACTAGCAGCATTGAGTAACATCAAGTCTAGTTACAAAGATGATGACCCTTTGTAATGTGACAGATCCATTTTGCCTAGACTATGCCAATTATAAGGTGGCATATTATCCAAAGGAATAATCCCATTATAATGAAAGAATACTGGAATATGGAAGAAAGAGGGACAGCCTACATCATCATGGAAGTAAATTGACTTTATTTGGGGAACTAACTGAAGAGACTCAGTCTTTTTGGTAGGAGGACAGTAATAGATTTCCCTGCCAACTCCAGATCAGGCCAGATATTAAAAGAAGGAATGACCCAGAGGTGACCCAGGACCACATGAAAGTGCAGCTTTTGCTATTTATATTTACCATGAAGAGATTCATGATATCATTGTTCATATATAAAATTAGCACATGGTATTTATAATGAAAATGTACAAATTATTGAGGAAGATAATGAAGAAGAAGTGAGAATCATGAGTCAAATTGAGCCTGCAGTCAGAAAGATCAGTAAGGGGAGGACCATTCCAGTGGAAGAGGACATTTGGATGGAAGAGGACAATGCAGATGAAGAGGAGAATTCAGAAATTAATGGACATTATGAAAGACTGAAAAACTTATAAATATTTAGACAAAGACTTTGAAGGAATTTGCAATGAAGAGGAATAAGTAATTAATGGATTAAAACAACATAACATATATTCACACAAACATTCATAAATACATGAATTTGGAGGAGAATTCTTCAATAAAGATGAGATGAAAAGAGAAGGAAAGTCTGAAGACTGGGTAAGTATATTACATGCAACAGCAACATAACACTAACTTAACAGTAACACTGACATAACACTAGCAAAACAACATAACATAGCAAAAATAACAACATAATAAAAGCATAAACACATATACATAAACATGGGTAGGTTACATTGATTCACTATTTGAATGAGTGAATCAATGTATTGCTAGGGTACTAACAATGTTATAATTAGCTAGAAATTAGTTACTAACAAAAAATAGTTAGATACTTAGTTTACTATAGGAATACTTGTAGACAGAAGATTTTGCAAATAGGGTTTTAGTTAGATAAGATTAAAATTTAAGATAGATAATGTAAGATACTAAACTACACTACAAAATACATTACAACATGCATATAATATATAACTCAAATGACATAATATTACATACCACACAAACTTGTAAATATATATGTATTTATGTGCATGTATATGTAAATAGTGTACATAATAGGATTATAAAAGTAATTGTCTTATAGTGTATAAATATATATATGTAATATGTGTAAATATAAAGTATATGTATATAGCATGGGTGTATAGTATGTTTGTATTATGTGTATATATGTAAAATGTATGTAAACAGACCACTTATGTTTAATTTTATCTATTGTTACATGTATTTTGCATAAGTGAGTTTGATGTTTTGGTTTAATTTTCTTTGTAAAACTTATGTGTTTACTGTAATTTTTGAAAGTTTTTTCTCTAAGTTTGATGTTGATGCATTACAATAGTAGTAGAATGTTCTGTATTAGTTGATAAGAGTAGTATTTATGAGTTTAATGTTTGCATGAAAGTTGTGTTTATCTTTTGCTTTTTGTGTTATTTGCTTGTTGTGCTTTTGTGTATGTTTGATCTGTGTTTGAAATTTGTGATTGTTCATTATTTAATTCCCATTTTTTCCTTTCCTTGATTAAAACCTTAGAATAGGATAGTATTAGATAGGTTTAGATAGGTGAGTATAAATTGTTATTTTGGGTAGATATTTTAGTTTAAGTAATATGTAAGTAAGTTAATTAGTGCACAAATGCCAAAATAGTGTCTTCAACACAATTTTGGCTTTGTGCAAAGGGAGGACTGTAGCAAAGGATGTTGCAAAGGATTGATTATTGGCTCTAAAGCCAAGGATTCTACAAGAACTGGCTGGGTCAGAATTCTAAGGGGTTAGAGAAAGCAGTTTTTCAACTGACTCTCAGTCTGCCTGGACCTGGAGTTCAATCCTAAAGGTGTGGATCTGGACTCTTGCTGGATAAACCCATCTATCAAGCTGCCAGTCTTATAATAATATCAAGCAAAGGTGAAGAGGAAGTTTCCTCATTCATTCCGGTGGACAGAGTGAATTGAAGAGGATTTCTCCATTCTCTGAAGCTTCCAAGGACTGTACAGCTAAATCTCTGCTGCATGACCCACTAAGGACTCGGTGAGAACCTGGGCTTTTTGAGTGGACTTATCCTTACCTAGCTTTAGTGTAGTTTAGTTTAGACAAGCTTAGAAAATAATGGCAGTGGGTTAAGTATCTTATTAGTAAGCTAGTCCATTATCCTCTTCCCTTCCCCATCATTCCTTATTTGTTAATAAACATAATTTTTAAAACTAGATTCTCCCTTTCCTAAAACCCTTTTCCCCTTTCCCTAAAATCCTTATAACACAGGCCATTCCTCAACTGGCTAGATAGGTCTGTATACAGTTACAGGTCTGAGGACTGCTCATGCAATCACATTGCCATTTCCAATAAGCTATTCAAAAACAAATGGTTCTTTTCCATTCACACAAAAATTTGACTCCCTTAAAGCTAGCAAGAACCTTCTTTCAATAGGCATCCTCTAAAGTAATTAGATAACAATGACTCAGCTTTATAAAAGCATTTAGTTCTTAGGTATTTGTCCTTTTTAATTATGGGAAAATAATTTTCCATTCTAAGTCCTCCCGAATACTTTAAAAGCAAATTGAGTTCTTGGGAAATCTCCTAATAGAACTTGGTAGAATTTTGAATTATGTGTTGAAAAGCCCATAAACCACACAGTTTGTGGTTCTAAAAGAGAGTGTAGTGCAATGATCTTCAAGGTATAGTACTTATGGGAACAGAGAATACATACAGTGATCTCTCCCTGACTGGCTGAATGGCCACTGGTAGTTTACTTTTTAATTTCCAAGGGATGAGAGTAAGAGGTTGTCCTCTCTATAGGCATTAGGAAAAGAAACACCATCCAAAACATAAAAATCAATCTTCATGTTCTTCTGTACTGCCCAACCCCCACTTCAATGAGACAATTTTATTCTTACTGGAAAAACCATGCCAATCACTGTGGGTTGGGTCTGACTCGGGCCAGTGCCCTGGTAGTTTATGTTCGATACTGGAACAAAATGAGGCACTAATAAGTCATCCCACAGGTAATATAGATTTACTTAGCCAAGGCAGGCAAAGTAATTTCTTAAGGGTACATGTTTAAGGACACAGCTTAAGTTCATTCACCTGGGTGAAGTTCCCTTGCCATTTCCCACCAATTGAGCATCAGAGGTTACCTGGAGCTCCTTGTGGCTATTTTGTATTCATTCAACCAGTAAGTAAAGTCAATAGCCAGAACAGTTTCTGAGAACAAATCATATCTCAAAGATGATTTCAATATTTTTTGAGAAAAAAAGTTGACTAAATTGCTGTGATTAAATGCCTGGATAGGAGTCAGGGAGGCTCTGGCCTCAGAACTTATAAGCTATATGACCCTGGGCAAGTCACTTAACTATGCCTCAGTTTCCTCACCTATTAAATGAGCAGGAGAAGGAAATGGTAAACTATTCGAGGATCTTTGTCAAGAAAACCCAAATGTGGTCACCACAACAAAGTCATTTATCCCTAAAACCACTAACCAACAAAGCTTAGGTTGCAAAGGAGCAATGGTTAGGATTTTGTACCCAGCATGCCCCCATCTTAGTTCAGGTTCTCATCACTTCTCTCTTAGTTATAATAAAATCTTACTTGACTTCTCTGCTTCAAAGCTCCCTTCTCCAATCCAAAGCCAAACTGACTTTCCTAAAACAGAGGCCTAATTCCAGCACTCACATGATCTAGGTCACTCTATTAACTGCAAATTCTGCTGGCATTTGAATGTGTTAATAATTTATCTCCATCCTACAATTGCAGGCTTATTCCATAAGGGCATGCCCAGAGCACTAGATGGACCTCTAGAGAATGTTACTGCGCACTGTATGGAAAGTGACATTTTTTGTACAGACCTTAAACACTAAAGGAATCATTGGAAGAGTTTCTACTCAAGACAGCTTCTCATTTGAGATTGGGATGGTGCCAAGTTGACATTAGGTCCAAAGTCTCCATATTCAGAAAGGTAAGGGTTTTAAAAAAGCAGGCAGAAGAGTCAAGGTAATGGGCCATGAGTGATTTGCCTAGGATCTGAGGTCAGGTTTGAAACCAGTTCCTCCCATTTCTAGGTCTAGCTTTCTTTCTACTGAGCCACCTAATCCTCCCCTTTTAGTTTGCAATGGATAGTCAAGGATACTGCTTCAATTGAAGTTTCTACTCTCATTCCTATACTGTGAATGGTAACAGTCTCTCTGAAACTTTCAGGAAGGGCTCCCTGCAGAACTCAGAGCCCTCTCCCACCCCAGATAAGTTGAGTGACCATGAGCTATAGTTTGGAAAGCTCAGTGTAGACCAGGTTTCTTTCTGGCACAGAAATCAGTTTTCTCTGGTTTTGCTCTTTCTTTTGTTTGTGGGTTGAAAAAGACCCTGTAAGACTAAGGCTAAGTAAGCAGAGATACTTGGTAAGCTTAGTAAAAGCTTAGTAAAAGGCTTCTTATTTTGTGGTATTTAGCAATAATTGAGAATTTTATCTTTGTATGTGATCCCGTAACACTGGCTGTTTTAAGAAGTAGGGAAACATGAGAATTGCTTATGCCTTTCCAGAGATCACCATTCTGAATTTGAGAAAGGGACTGTTGAAAAATATTCCCTACCCTGGAGCAGCTAGGTGGCTCAGTGATAGAGCCAGGACTAGAAATGTGTGCCCAAACACACACCCAGGTATCCATCCCTGCCTATTTCTTGGGAAGGCAAATTTCAGACAATGGGAGATGTGTAAGGAGGGTTCTCAAAGCAAGCCTAGATTGCCTAACATGCATCCCCTTCCACAAGGGTAGGGGTAGCTTCCTTATGACAGGCTGCATAGCCAGGAAGATTTCATCTTTAAAACTAGCCAGACTGAGTCTTTCTCTTCCTGGCTCTTGCCCTTTCTTACATGCCCCTTCCTCCTGTCTTCAGAGGGGGAAGATCACAGTTAACCCATAGCAAGGATGCTATGAATTGAACCTATGAAAGGGAAAGACTTCCTTCCTGTTCTTCATCTTTTATTCTTGCCCTGAGAAATGGACCTGAAGGGATTTGTTTCTATTCTCTTTCATTTACCCTTCTCAGCTTCAACTTGACTATCTAATGATCCCCATTGGAACCAGGAGTTTTAGCCATGGCAACCTAGGAGGCAGGATTGCCAGTAGGATGGTAGAGCCAGCTGGCAATGGCTATCCCACCAAGGAACCCTTGAGAAACCAAGAGTACCTGGGACTCAAGCCTAAGGGGGATCTTGACTATGCTCTATAGGAACTAAGCTAAGCTATGAACCCGATTTCCTTCCCCATCTTGTGAGGCAATGTAAGCAGGAAGGAAAATTAAGGAGTAAGTTTGTATAACTTTGTAAAAGTTCATCTGAACTTTAAGTCACTAATTGGTTTCTCCTTACTGTGCTTGAAGGAACACTATCAGTGGGAGGTGCAGCCATTGGTAGTAAGTCTAGATACCCTACCAGTCCTTTCTAGGACTACTAGAGAACCTTGAGGGAAGAGTGAAATGGAACATACCTGGCCTTTAGGGAATGAAAGCCTAATGAATGAAAGTCAGTATCACAGAGTTCACTTCACCGACTGCATTCCAGCCAAACTGAACTACTTTTCCCTTGATGTTCCACTTCCATATCCATACCTTTCCCTTAAAAAATTACTTTTTAAACCACCACAAATGCCCTTTCTCCCTCTCTTTCCTCCACTGAGAATGAAAGAAAAACAAAACTCCTGACCCAAACATGCAAAGTTAAACAAAAGAAATATCTATTGAAAATGTCCAAAAGAAAAAGTGTATGTTTGCGTGTGACAGAGACAGACAGAGACATAGAGACAGAGACAGAGAAACAGGGACAGAGAAAGAGACAGACAGAGACAGAAAGAAAGAGACAGAATGAGAGAATGAGATAGGGGAAGAAAGAGAGAGAGAGAGAGAGAGAGAGAGAGAGAGAGAGAGAGAGAGAGAGAGAGAGAGAGAGAGAGAAAGAGAAAGAGAAAGAGAAAGAGAAAGAGAAAGAGAAAGAGAGGTATTCTCTCTTTTGGGTCTTTTACAAGGGTAGTATGTTTCTTCATTAGTCTCTGGAATCATTGTTGGTCATGCTGATCATAATTTCTAAGTCTTTCAAAATTGTTCAGATAAGAGTGAGGTTCAAGTGTTTAGCTAGTTCCCCAACCTTCTCTTTGTTTGCATAGATTTATACATCCTGATTATATGAGATATTTTCCCCTAAACATCCTTTCCCTTCAATCAATAAATATTAATCACCTAATGCATCAGGCAATATGCTAAGTGCTAAGGATGCAAAGAGACAAAAAGAGACAAAAAAAATAGCTCCTGACCTCAACAAGCTTACTTAATGGGGAAAACAACATCCAAACAAATATAGACAAGGCAAACCATATATACAGAACAAGTAGGAAATAATTAACAGAGTGAATAAACACTGGAATTAAAAGGGTTTGGGAAAGGCTTCTTGTAGAAGGTGGGATTTTAGTTGCATCTTACAGGAAGCCAGAGAAGTCAATAGAGAAGGAGGAAAGGAGAGTATTTCTAGGCATGGGGGACAGCCAGAGTGGATGCCCAGAGTCCAAAAGGGAATGTTTTGTTTATAGAGCAACCAGGAGGACAATGTCACCAGATCAAAAAAATACATTTTGGGATGTAAGAACATTAGAAAGACAGGAAACAGCTAGATTATAAAAAGCATTTTTTTTTTTGCTCCTGGAATCAATAGTAGTGTCATTGGAGTTTATTAAGTGTGTGTGTTTGGAGTAGGGATGGGGGAGTGTCATGATCAGATCTGTATCTTAGGAAAATCATTTTAGTGATTAAATGAATGAGGGATTGGAGTGGGAGAAAGAGAAGTAGTCAGATACGTAGGAGGAAAATCATAGAAGAGTAGTGTCCTAAAACCCTAGAAAGAAGATACTCTCAAGGAGGAGAGTGGTCAGATAGGCAAAACAAGAACCAGGAGAAGATGGGGTCCTGAAAATCTAGAGAAAGAGAATATCCAGTAAGTGATCAACAGTGTCAAAAGCTACCAAGATATCAAGGAGTTGAGGACTGAAAAAGGATTGACAACTAAGATATTATTAGTAACTTCAGGAGGAGATGTTTTGGTGGAATGATAAGGTAAGTGACCAGATTATAGAAGGTTAAGAAGACTGAAAGGAAAGGAAATGGAGGTTCCAAGGGCCTTTTTTTAAATAAGAAGTTAAGCTAAAAAGGGCAGAAAAGAGAAAGGATAGTAGCTTTCTGGCTACTTAGACTCCCCTCAAGGATGCTGATAAAAGATCATAAATGTTGATAATAGGTAATACATGTATTCCCCAATGATTCTATGAGGTAGCAAAATATATCAAATCAAAAACCTGGAGGACTTCCGGGTAAGCATGGCAGCAGATTAGACATGGCTCCCTTCCCCTCCTCAGACCCAACAATACAGATGACCTCAAAAGACCCAAAAGACCCAAAAAAACCCATCCTCATAAGAGCAGAGGGAATCTACAGCAGGGAGAAGCACTGAAGGTACGTGGGATATGGGCATTTCCAGGGAAAGAAAAAGCTCCCACCCAAACCTAAGCTGACCTGCCCTCCCCCACCACACCTACGGAGCCAGAGTTAAAGTCAGCGCGCGCCAGAACCAACGAGTGAGGGAGGGGTTCACCAGGAGTGAGCAATGGGCAGCTCCAGGTCTGGGGAGCTACTAAGACCACCAAGGACTTATCCCAGAGAGTAGTAACACATGAAACCCCAGCAGGCGGGTGAGGGGAGCTCAGACCTCGGGCGCTCAGAACCTGCGCACCATAATCAACGAGAGAAACCTATTTGGGAGTTAACTAAGACCACCAAGGACTCACCCCTGAGAGCAGTAACACCCAAAATGCTGGCAGGCAGGGGAGGACAGACCTTGGGCTCCCCTGGGAAGATAGCCCAGCTGCAGAGAATTGAGAGTTGACCCGAGGCAAAAAGCCTTGAGAATTAGATCCATACACAGAGATCCACCCCTCCTCACTCAGATTCCTGCCTGGAAAGGGAAGGGAAAACCATAGAGATGGCAAACAGTGCCCAGGAACACCTTCCAAACACCAAGAAAAGCAAGAAAAAGGGGTTGACTTTGGATAGTTTTTATGGAGGAAAAATACAGAATACAGAGGAAATAGCAGAAGAGGAAACCCAAATAAATGCACCAAAATCTTCCAAAAGAAATGGAAATTGTCCACAAGCTCTTGAAGAATTTAAATTGGAGGTTATCAAAAAAGATGGAAGCCTTCTGGCAGGAAAAATGGGAAATAATGCAACGAGAATTTAACAATCTGAGAGACAAGAACTCCCAATTGGAGAAACAGCTGGAAGCCTCAAAAAGCAGGAAATACCAAACTGAAAAGGAAAACCAGTCTTTAAAGACCAGAATTAGGCAACTGAAAGACAATGATCTTGCAAAACAGCAAGAATTAATAAAGCAAAGTCAAAAATTTAACAAATTAGAAGAAAAAATAAAATATCTCACTGACAAGGTAACAGATCAGGAAAACAGAGGAAGGAGAGACAATCTGATAATCACTGGCCTACCTGAAAAGCCAGAAATAAACAGGAATATTTATATCATAATACAAGATATCATCCAAGAAAACTGCCCTGAGATTCTAGAACAAGGGGATAAGATAGACATTGAAAGAGTTTATAGAACACCCTCTACAATAAATCCCCAAAAGACAACTCCCAGGAATGTAATTGACAAATTCCAAAGCTTTCATAATAAGGAGAGAATCACACAAGAAGCCAGAAAGAAACAATTCAGATACCAAGGAGCTCTAATCAGGTTCACACAAGACCTGGCAACTTCCACACTGAACAATCTCAAGGCCTGGAACACGATATTCAGAAAGGCAAGAGAGCTGGGTCTTCAACCAAGATTCAGCTATCCATCAAAACTTACTATATACTTCCAGGGGAAAGTATGGGCATACAACAAAATAGAAAATTTCCAAATATTTGTAAAAAAAGACCAGAACTCAGTGGAAAGTTTGATATCCAAACACAAAGAGCAAGAGAAACATGAAAAGGTAAATATGAAAGAAAGGGAAAAGGAGAAAAATGTTTTTTTTAAATTTTTTTCAAACTCTCTTCCATAAGATCTACATTTAAATCAAATTATATATATTAATATGTGGGGGAAATGTTATATGTAATTCTCAAAAATTGTATGCATTATTAGAGTAATTACAAGAATCACTCATAGGGAAAGATCGGGCATAAAGATGATATGGAGAAGGGTGAAAAAAAGAAAGAAAAAGGGAGGGGTGAATCGATGATGGTATCAAGATATACTTGAAGAAATAGAAATAAATTAAGTAGAATAATCCTTGTCACACAAAGATACACATGGGAAGCGTAGGGGAAGAATTCTCTTATAAGAATGAGTGGAAGAGAGTGCCAATTGGTACTACTTAAACCTTATACTCAGTGAAATCAAATCTGAAAGGAAAGAGCATCTAGATCCATTGGGGTCTTGAATTCTATCTTATCCAACAGGGTAACGGAGAAGGGAAAATTAAGGGGGATTAGGGGAAGGAGGGAGTACAAAAAGAGAGGGAAGGAGAGGAGGAAGGGAAATTAACAGATCCTAAAAATTTTTTTTAAAAATTAAAAAAAAAACAAGGGAACAAAAAGTGAGGGACTAGAAAGGGAAGCATATCAAGGGAGGGGATTAGGGGGGGACTGATTTAAAGTAAACCATCAGTTCAAAAGGTTATAGCAAAAGGAGAAAGGTCAGAATTTGGGGAGGAGACCAAAATGCCAGGGAAGTCACAAGTGACAATCATAACTTTGAACATGAATGGGATGAACTCACCCATAACATGTAGATGAATAGCAAAGTGGATTAGAATCCAAACCTCTACCATATGCTGTTTTCAAGAAACACACATGAGGGGAGTAGATACAAGGTCAGAATTAAAGGTTGGAGTAAGATCTATTGGGCCTCGACTGATAGAAAGAAGACAGGAGTTGCAATCATGATATCTGACAGAGCCAAAGTAAAAATAGACCTGATTAAAAGGGATAGGGAAGGTAAATACATCCTGTTAAAAGGGAGTATAGACAATGAGGAAATATCACTAATCAACATGTATGCACCAAATGGTATAGCACCCAAATTTCTAATGGAGAATTGAAGGAGGAAATAGATGGCAAAACTATATTAGTGGGAGACCTGAACCAACCACTATCAAATTTAGAAAAATCAAATAAAAAATAAATAAGAAAGATGTAAAAGATGTGAATGAAATATTAGAAAAATTAGAGTTAATAGATATATGGAGAAAAATAAATAGGGACAAAAAGTAATACATCTTCTTTTCAGTAGCACATGGCACATTCACAAAGATTGACCATGTACTAGGTCATAGAAACATGGCAAACAAATGCAGAAAAGCAGAAATAATAAATGCAACCTTTTCAGATCATAAGGCAATGAAAATAATGATCAGTAAGTGTACATGGAAAGCCAAATTAAAAATCAATTGGAAATTAAATAATATGATACTCCAAAATTGGTTAGAGAACAAATCATAGAAACAATTAATAATTTCATTGAAGAAAATGACAATGGTGAGACATTCTTTCAAACCTTATGGGATGCAGCCAAAGCAGTACTCAGAGGAAAATTCATATCCCTGAGTGCATATATTAACAAATTAGGGAGGGCAGAGATCAATGAATTGGACATGCAAATCAAAAAACTTTAAAGCGAACTAATTAAAACCCCCCAGAAGAAAACCAAATTAGAGATCCTAAAAATTATGGGAGAAATTGATAAAATTGAAAGTGATAGAATTATTGAACTAATAAATAAGACTAGAAGCTGGTACTTTGAAAAAACAAACAAAATAGACAAAGTACTGGTCAGTCTAATTAAAAAAGGGAAAGAAGAAAAGCAAATTAACAGTATCATAGATGAAAAGGGGGACCTTTACCTCCAATGAAGAGGAAATTAAGGCAATCATTAAAAACTTCTTTGCCCAACTACATGGCAATAAATATGCCAATCTGGGCAATATGGATGAATATTTACAAAAATATAAATTGCCTAGACTAACAAAAGAAGAAACTGAATTCTTAAATAATCCCATATCAGAAATAGAAATCCAACAGGCCATCAAAGAACTCCCTAAGAAAAAATCCCCAGGGCCTGATGGATTCACAAGTGAATTCTATCAAACATTCAAAGAACAGCTAATCCCAATACTATATAAACTATTTGACATAATAAGCAAAGAGGGAGTGCTACCAAATTCCTTCTATGACACAAACATGGTACTGATCCCAAAGCCAGGCAGGTAAAAAATGGAGAAAGCAAACTACAGACCAATCTCCCTAATGAACATAGATGCAAAAATCTTAAATAGGATACTAGCAAAAAGACTCCAGCAAGTGATCAGGAGGATCATTCACTATGATCAAGTAGGATTTATACCAGGAATGCAAGGATGGTTCAATATTAGGAAAACCATCCACATAATTGAACATATCAACAAGCAATCCAACAAAAACCACATGATTATCTCAATAGATGCAGAAAAAGCCTTTGATAAAATACAACACCCATTCCTATTAAAAAACACTAGAGAGCATAGGAATAGAAGGGTCATTCCTAAAAGTAATAAACAGTATGTATCTAAAACCATCAGCTAATATCATCTGCAATGGGGATAAACTAGATGCATTCCCAATAAGATCAGGAGTGAAACAAGGATGCCCATTATCACCTCTACTATTTGACGTTGTACTAGAAACACTAGCAGTAGCAATTAGAGAAGAAAAAGAAATTGAAGGTATTAAAATAGGCAAGGAGGAGACCAAGCTGTCACTCTTTGCAGATGACATGATGGTCTACTTAAAGAATCCTAGAGAATCAACCAAAAAGCTAGTCGAAATAATCAACAACTTTAGCAAAGTTCCAGGATACAAAATAAACCCACACAAGTCATCAGCATTTTTATATATCTCCAACACATCTCAGCAGCAAGAATTAGAAAGAGAAATCCCATTCAAAATCACCTTAGACAAAATAAAATACCTAGGAATCTACCTCCCAAGACAAACATAGGAACTATATGAACACAACTACAAAACACTCTCCATACAACTAAAACTAGACTTGAGCAATTGGAAAAATATTAACTGCTCATGGGTAGGATAAGCTAATATAATAAAAATGACCATCCTACCCAAATTTATCTATCTATTTAGTGCCATACCCATTGAACTTCCAAAAAGCTTTTTTACTGAATTAGAAAAAACCATAACAAAGTTCATTTGGAAGAACAAAGGATCAAGGATATCCAGGGAAATAATGGGAGAAAAAAAAACACAAAGGAAGGTGGCTTTGCAGTCCTAGATCTCAAACTATATTATAAAGCAGTGGTCATCAAAACAATTTGGTACTGGCTAAGAGACAGAAAGGAGGATCAGTGGAATAGACTTGGCGTAAGTGACCTCAGCAAGACAGTCTATGACAAACCCAAAGATCCCAGCTTTGGGGACAAAAATCCACTATTTGATAAAAACTGCTGGGAAAATTGGAAGATAGTATGGGAGAGATTAGGTTTGGATCAACACCTCACACACTATACCAAGATAAACTCAGAATGGGTGAATGACTTGAACATAAAGAAGGAAACTATAAGTAAATTAAGTGAACACAGAATAGTATACATGTCAGACCTTTGGGACAGGAAAGATTTTAAAACCAAGCAAGACTTAGAAAGAGTCACAAAATGTAAAATAAATAATTTTGATTACATCAAATTAAAAAGGTTTTGTACAAACAAAATCAATGTAACTAAAATCAGAAGGGAAGCAACAAATTGGGAAAAAATCTTCATAACAAAAACCTCTGACAAAAGTCTAATTACTCAATTTTACAAAGAACTAAATCAATTGTACAAAACATCAAGCCATTCTCCAATTGATAAATGGGCAAGGGACATGAAGAGGCAGTTTTCAGCTAAAGAAATCAAAACTATTAATAAGCACATGAAAAAATGTTCTAAATCTCTTATATTAAGAGAAATGCAAATCAAAACAACTCTGAGGTATCACCTCACACCTAGCAGATTGGCCAACATGACAGCAAAGGAAAGTAATGAATGCTGGAGGGGATGTGGCAAAGTTAGGACCTTAATTCATTGCTAGTGGAGTTGTGAATTGATCCATCCATTCTGGAGGGCAATTTGGAACTATGCCCAAAGGGCTATAAAAGACTAATAAATAGCACTGCTGGGTTTGTACCCCAAAGAGATAATAAGGAAAAAGACTTGTACAAGAATATTCATAGCTGAGCTCTTTGTGGTGACCAACAATTGGAAAATGAGTGGATGCCCTTCAATTGGGGAATGGCTGAACAATATGTGGTATATGTTGGTGATGGAATACTAATGTGTTAAAAGGAATAATAAAGTGGAGGAATTCCATGGAGACTGGAACAACCTCCAGGAATTGATGCAGAGCAAAAGGAGCAGAACCAAGAGAACATTGTACACAGAGATTGTTACACTGTGGTACAATAAAATATAATGGATTTCTTCATTAGTGTCAATGCAATGTCCCTGAATAATCTGCAGGGATCTATGAGAAAAAACACTACTCACAAGCAGAGGACAAACCATGGGAGTAAAAACACTGAGGAAAGGCAATTGCTTAACTACAGGGGTTGAGGGTATATGATTGAGGAGAGACTCTAAATGAACACCCTAATGCAAATACCAACAACATGGAAATAGGTTCAGATCAAGGACATATGTGACACCCAGAAGAATCATGCGCTGACTATGGGAGGGGTGGTGGGAGGGGTGGGGGGAGGAAAAGAAATTGATCTTTGTTTCCAATGAATAATGTTTGAAAATGACCTAATAAAATAATATTTAAAAGGAAAAAATCAAAAGCCTGAAAAAATATATATACATATATTATCTCCCCAAATAAGACTATAAACAGTTTATCCTTGTTTAACCCTCAAGACTGCTTATTCGTTTTTACCTTTTTTATGCTTCTTGATTCTTGTGTTTCAACTTCAAAGAATCTCCAGAGTTCTCATCTGGTATTTTCATCAGGAACACTTGGAAGTCTTTTATTTCATGAAAGATCCATTTCCCCCATGAGAATATACTTAGTTTTGCTGGGTAAATAACTCTTGGCTATAAGCCTAGATCTTTTGCCTTCTATAATGCCATATTTTTAGTTCTCTGCTCCATTACAATGGTAGCTGCTAAATCCTGGGTGATCTTGACTGGTTCTTTGGAACTTGAATTCTTTATTTCTTATTGCTTATGGTATTTTTTTTCTTTGATGAGGAAACTCTGGATTATAACTATAATGTTCTTGCAAGTTTTCACTTTCAAGAGGTGACAGGAGGACAGTGAACTTCCTATTTCCACTTTGTCCTCTGATTTTTTTTTTAACCATTACCTTCTGTCTTAGAATTGATACAAGACAAGAGTGGCAATAGCTAGGCATTTGAGGTTAAGTGACTTTCCCAGTTACATAACCACAAAGTGTCTGAGGCCTAATTTGAGCCCAGGTTCTCTGCCACCTCCAGAATTGTTCTTTATCCACTGAGTCACCTACCTGCCCCTTGCCCTCTGATTCTAAAGATCTAGAGGAATTTACTTTTGTGATTTCTTTCTTTTTTTTTTAAACCTTACCTTTTGTCTTAGAATCAATATACTATTTATTGGTAAGTGGTAAGGACTAGGCAATGGGTTTTAAGTGACTTGCCCAGAGCCACACAGATAGGAAGTATCTGAGGTCAAATTTGAACCTAGGACCCCTTGGCTCTCAATCCACTGAGCTACCCCACTGCCCCTGTGATTTCTTGAAATATGAAATCAAGGCTTCTCTTTTTTGGTCTTAGTGTTCAGATTGTCTAGGATTCTTATCTTCTTTCTCCTCAATCCATTTTCTGGGTCAGTTGTTGTTGCTACTAAGATAGATTTTTCTAGGCTTTTGATTTTGTTTTAATATATCTTGCTCTCTAATAGAATCATTGAATATTTTTTAAATGTTTTTTTAAAATTTCTTGTGCCAAGCTATTAATTCCCTTTCTGATTCTTCCTTAGCTCCCATCTTTTTCCATTTTTTACCTAGTACTCTCATTTCATTGATAAAAAATATTTTGAAAGTTTTCACCAAATTTTATTATTTATTTATTTTTAACATTCTTTTCTTTTTAAATTATGAGTTCCAAATTCTCTCCCTCCCTCCAATTGAGATGGCAATCAATTACACATGTAAAATACATTTCTAAATTAGCCATATTACAAAAATTAACAAGTGAAATAAAGACAATAAGAAAAGTATACTTCTATTTGCACTCAGAATTATCTCTCTAGAAGTAAAGAGAATTTTCCCATCATAAGTCCTTTGGAATTCTCTTGGATCATTGTATTGATCTGAGTAGCCAAGCCTTTCACAATTGATCATCAGCATAATAATGCTGTTATAGTGTACAATGATCTCCTGGTTCTTCTCACCACACTTTACATTAGTTCATATAGGTTTTGTCATGTCTTTTTAAAATCACCCCCACATTACCCATAGTACAATGGTACTCCATCACAGTCATATGCCACAAGTTGTTTAGCCATTCCCTTCACTTTCCAATTCTTTGCCACCACAAAAACAGCTGCTTAAAATATTTTTTTATGTATTAGCCCTTTTTCCTTTTTCTTAGATCCTTGAGTGCTCACTGTGTCTCTGTCACATTTTGGTAATTCTTGCAATATTTTGCACTTTTTCATTATTATGTCTGTTATGGTGGTCTGCGACCAATGATCTTTGATGTTTCTGTTGTGATTGTTTTAAGGCACCACAAACTGTGACCATAAAGTTAACAACAAATTTAACTGATAAATGTCTGTGTTTTGAATGCTCCACCAATTTGCTGTTCCCTCTTTTCTCTCCTTATTCCCTTAGACACAACCATATTGAAATTCAGCCTATCCTAAGATGGCATCTAAGGGTACAAATGAAAGGAAGTCAATTGATTAAGCAAGCTTCATTGTTGTTTTATTTTAAGAAATTGCCACACACTGCCCATCCTTCAGCAACCACAACCCTGAGAAGTTTGTAGTAATTCACATGAAAGCAAGATGAAGGCTAAAATGCTATTTAGCATTTTTTCTCAGTAAAGTATTTTTTATAGTGCACCTTATTTTCTTAGACATATTATTGCACATTTAAATATAACTTTCATATGCCCTAGGAAACCAAAATGTTCATGTGATTTACTTTATTATTATGGAATCAAACTGGCAATATCTCTGAGGCATGCTTGTATCAGATAATTCAGGAGTTGGTAGAAACTAGAAATGGGAGGGGGAGTGTGAAATTAGGTAAAATCTCATGTAGGAGGATGTCCTTCCATCCCTTCTCTATTATACTGACCCTTCTGTCATTCCCACTCTTTAACTTATTTTCAATCTCTCCCTCTTCATTGACTCATTCCCCATTGGCTACAAACATACTTCTACTCTGAAAAAAAAACCTTCACTTCATGCTTTTATCCCCCATAATTTCTATCCTATATCTCTTCTGCTCTTTGTGGCTAAACTCAAAAAAGGCTGTCTAGCACAGACGCCTTCACTTTCTCTCCTTTCCTCTCACTTCTTAACCCCCTATTATTATCTGGCTTCTGTTCATATCCCTCCATTGAAACTGCTCTCTCCAAAGCCATCTATGATCTCTTAGCTGAATCCAATGGCTTTTTCCCCAGTTCTCATTCTCTACCTCTCTGTAGCCTTTGACACTCTAGACTCGTTCTTCCTTGACATTCTCTTCTCTCTCGGTTTTTAGGACACCACTCTTTCATGATTTCCCCCCTACATCTTTAATCTCAGTCTCCTCTGCTGTATTCTCATCCTTCTCTCTCTCTCTCTCTCTCTCTCTCTCTCTCTCTTTCTCTCTCTCTCTCTCTCTCTCTCTCTCTCTCTCTCTCTCTCTCTCTCTCTCTCTCCATATATATATATATATATATATATATATATACACATAAAATTTCATTTGTGAACTCATCAACACTCAGCGATTTAATTACCATCTCTAAACTGATGATTTTCAAATATACCTGTTCTGCTCTAATACTGACCTCCAGTCTCCCATCTCCAACTGCCTTTCAGACTTCTCAAACTAGAGGTCCAATAGGCTTCTTAAACTCAATATGTCCAAAATGGAATTTATTACCTTTCCCTTTCAGGCCTCTTCCCTTTACTTTCCCTCTTACTGTAAAGGGCAACCCCATTTTCTCATTCCCCCAGGCTCATTACCTAAGAGTCTTCCTGGGTGACCATCTCACTCCACCATATCCACGTTATGGCCAAGAACTGTAGATTTCACTTTTGCAATCTCTCTCAAATATGCCCCGTTTTGCTCCTGACACTACACCTACTCAGGCATTCATCACCTCATGCCGGGACAGCAATAACTTGTTGGTGGGTCTGCTGGTCTCATATCTTTTCCCACTCCAATCTCCATTCTGCCATTGAAGTGATTTTCCTAAAATGCAGGTTCAACTTATGTCCAGTGGCTCCGAATCACTTCCAGAATCAAAAACAAACCGCCCTGCTTTGGCTTTTGGAGCCCAAGTACTTCTCAATCCAGTGACACTGGTCTTTTAGCTACTGCCCGAAGCAGGCCCTCCATCTCTCTTCTCGGGTTGCCCCCATTCCTGAAACACCCTTCCTCCTCCTCTCTAACTTTTGACCTCCCCGGCTTTCTATGTCCCAACAGAGAGTCTTCCCAAACCCCTCTTAATTCCAGTGCCTTCCCTCTGTTAATTAGTTCCTATTTGTCCAGTGCGGAACTTGTTTGCGAGTTGTCTCCCCTCTTAAGCCCTAGTTCCTTGAAAGCAGGGACTGTTTTTTGCCTCTCTTTTTACGCTCTGAAGTAGGCACGGTGCCTGGCATATTGTAGGCGCTTAATAAATACTGGGCAAATTGGAATGAGGCGAAGCGGGTGGGACGGATCCCGGAGACGCGGGTGGGACAGGTCCCAGAGACCCGGGTGCGTGCTTTCTTTGTGCTGGACTCTTGCATCCAAATGGAATTCGGAGGGCGGGCCACCGCTGCGGGTCTCCTCCTCCAGCTCCGGCCGGCGGGGAGCCAGGGGGTGTGAGCGTAGGCGGCCTGGGGGCGGGGGAAGGAAGCCGAGCCCACCGAGGGAATGTGGAGGAATCGGGGGCGGGGATGGGCAGGCAGCGGTGGACCAGACAAGAAAGGAACATGGCTCCTGCCTGTGGTTGAGCCCCAGCTGCAGTGACCACCCGTCCACCCGTCCACCCGTCCACCAGTCATGGTTAATCCTAGCCGTGTAAAGCCCCAGCTCGAGGCAGGGGCTCCCCGCCGAGCTCAGCCGCCACGCCCGGGCGAGCCCGCTGCCGCCCGGGCCAGGCTCTCTGTTCCCGCGGCCAGCGCAGATGGCTGCGGCGGCCTCGCGGCTCCGGGCCTCCCCTCCCCCGGGGGCCTCCGGGAACAGCGCGGGCTGGAGATCGAGATGGAGCGAATCCGACAGGCGGCGGCTCGTGACCCCCCAGCAGGGGCCTCGGCCTCGCCTTCTCCTCCTCTCTCGGCTTGTTCGAGGCAGGCATGGAGCAGAGATAACCCGGGCTTCGAGCCTGAGGACGAGGACGAAGAGGACGACGATGAAGAGGTGGAAGGCGAGGAAGGAGGGATGGTGGTGGAGATGGACGTGGAGTGCCGACCGGGCAGTCGCAGGTCCGCCGCCTCCTCCGCCGTGACCTCTTCGTGCGCCAGCGGCCTGGGGCTCGGCAGTTTCCACGGCGCCAACATCCCGAGCGGCCGCCGGAGGAGGAGAGAGACCCAGGGCGCCCTTGGCTGCTCCAGTCCGGCCGGTCCCGGAGAGGCGCTGCACCGCCACCTCCCCCTGGACGGGCCTCACCAACCGCAGCCACCGCCGCCGCCCCTGCCACCGCCCCGAGTGCCCGGGGCCAAAAGACTGCTGCGGGCACTTCGAGGTGAGGGCAGTGCTCCAAGCGCTGACGCCGAGGTCCTTGCGCACGACCTGTGCGCCCTTTCACTCCTCCTCATCCTTTTCCGCCTTGGCCTTTTATCTGCCTCTACCCCTTCTCAATCTCCTGCCCCTCTCGCTGCCTTCCCTCCATTTCAGAAGTTTGCAGCCTTCCTTGAAAATATGACAAGCCATCATCTTTAAAAAGGATGCCAGCATATTCGGGAAACACGGAGCATGGTTTAGCCAGAGCAGCGTTTGAGTGTTTTGCACCACTAGGAAAACAGGACCGTAGACAGTTTAACTGGGTCGGGAGGAAGCTGCTGGTACCTTCACCCAAACCATGCTTTACATCATAGCCTAGTCTTCTACTCTGGGCATTTGGGAAACTGCCAGGGCAGGCTTGAGGGTACCCTTAGAGGAGAAGCACAGGGGAAGTGTCCAGGAAGTCAGAATAGAGGGGGAGTTTTCTAACAAGGATCAGATCCATTGTAGTCAGGTAGGGCCTGGGAAAAACCAACAAACCAGCCCAAACATTGGATTCGAGGGTTCCTTTGAAGGACCGGCAATTTTGGTGTTGGCGCCTGAAAGTATTTCAGTTTCTTTATGAGGAAGAAACCTTAAGAACTACTTGCTAGTTCCACAGAACTAGCAGAAACCTTAAGAACTACTTGCTAGAACTACAAACTAATTGCTGGGATATTTTCTCTCCTTACTCCAATATAATACCGCTATGTTGAACTGAAAGCCTGATGTAGAATTTAAGGGTATGGTTCAGAAGAGCTAAAATTTTTATGTGCTCTGCTGCTTTTAAACAATTTAAGTTATATTTAAAAGACTTAAATATTTTAGTGTATTTTAATATATACCCTAAGGGTAGAGTGAATAGTTTGCTATAAAGCTTATGATAATGGTACAATTTAAAGACCTGGATTCAAATAGTGTGACTATGCAAGTCACTTATCCCTCAGTTTCCTTGGTTTTAAGTAAAGTGTGCGAAATGAGGGTTTTTTTGTTTTTGTTTTTTTTTACTCCAGAATATGAATTTTGTTGGTCTATCTAGAAACCAGAGAACACTACTGGGCTTGAGCAACTCTTGGATAAACTCCAAGCCCAAAGATGCATTTTTCTGGAGCTGGGAGCAATTTCAGAAGCCATTGGGTTCAATCCCCTTATTTTACAAATGAGGAAACTGAGGAGCTAGGGTAAAATAACTTGGCTGTGGTCACATAGCAGAGCTATCAGGATGGGAAACCAAGGTGGCCTCTAAATCTAGGGGTGTTTCCATTGCACCACAACATGTCACCCATTTGGAAATGTAGCCTGAGTGTAGTAAAGAAGGAGCAGAAAAAAGTCTGGGAAGGAAAGACTAGATGACTGAGATCCTTTATTCCTCACCTTAGTAGTTTGGATTTTATTCAGCATTGAAGGGTTTTTGGCCAGGGCTGGAGAAGTATCTTATAAAAATCCATATATTAGGCAATGGTTTGTGGGATGGGCAGAAAAGAGAGAAACTGGGGCTGGGCTACTGAAGAGGGCCAGGAGGAAAGTATGAGTGCTATTGGAAGCCTTCTCTATAAGATCAAAGATTCCCATTAACACCAATATTACTTAACATTGTATTAGAAGTGCTAGCAAATGATAATACATGTATAATATGGATCAAATTGCTTGCCATCTCCATTCCAATACAATTACAAAAAAATATTTTATTGAACTAGAAAAAATAACAATTCATTTGGAAAAACAGAAGTCAAGAATATCAAAGATAAGGTCAAGCAGTACCAGATTTTAAACTATTATAAAATAGTCGTTATCAAAAACTATTTGGTACTAGCCAGGAAATACAAAAGTAGATCAGTGGAACAGAACAGACATACAACAGTAATAAAAGGTTATAATAACCTTGTGTTTGACAAAAGTAAAGATACAAACTACCAGGGTAAGATTCACTATTGGTAAAAATTATTGGGAAAGCTGGAAAGTAGTCTGGGAGAAACTAGATGTAGACCATTATCTTACACCATTTACTGGGATAAAATAAAAATGATACCTAGCCTATACATAAAGGGAGATATAAGCAAATTAAAAGAACAAGGAACATGTTATCCATCAGATTTATTGATAAGATAATTTATGAATAAACAAGAGAAAAAAAAGATTGGGAGCAATAGAGTGGATAAATTTTAATAAATTAAATTTTAAAAAGGTTTTGTATAAATAAAACTAATGTAGCCTTAATTAGAAGGAAAGTATAACATTGGGGGAAATTTTATAGATAGTTTCTTAGATAAAAGGCCCATATCTAAAATCTAAAATATGTGGAGAACTTTGTCAAATGTATAAGACTATGAGCCATTCCCCAATTGATAGTCAAAATATATAAACATTATGACCATTTTTGGTTGAAGAAATCAAAGCTATTTATAACTATTTAAAAATGCTCAAGGTTATTATTGATTAGAGAAATGCAAATCAAAACAGCTCTGAGATATCATCTCACACCTATCAGACTGGCTAAAATGATAAAAGAGAAAAAAGGCATGTTGGCGAGTATGGGGAAGAACAGGGACATTGTTGATGGAATTGTGAACTGATCCAACCATTTTGGAGAGCAATTTGGAATTATGCTCAAAGAATAAACAACTGTCTACCAATACTACTATTTCATAAAGTGATCAGAAAAAAAGGAAAAGAACCTATATATGCTAAAATATTTATAACAGCCCTCTTTGTGGTGGCAAAGAACTAGAAATTGAAGGGATGTCCATCAGTTGGGGAATGGCTGAACAAATCATGATAAAGTACTACTGTGCTGTAAGAAATGACAAGCAGTTTAATTTTAGACAAACATGAAATTATGAATGAAATGAACAGAACCAAGAGAACATTATATATAGCAACAGACTTATATATATCCACTTTCAGAGAAAGAACTGATAATTAGAAAGAAGCAAGACATAGTTTTATATATAGATGTATCTTTTTGTTAAATGATGCCTTCTTTAATGCAAGGAGTGGGTGGGAGATAACTGGAATTTTAATGTAACAAACAAATAGAAGTACAATTTTTTTGAAAGTATGAGTAACAGATGAGGTTGGAGTTCCTTCTGACTCAAATTCTGTGATTGTGTGCATGAGGATCTGTGGGAAATGGCACTGAAGCTAAAGAATTTAAACTTCATGCTGCAAACCTTAAAGTATCATCAACTATTGAGCTTGCAAAAGCCCTAACAAGGATAGTAGATTGCTAGAAATTGCTGGAATCAAGCAATGGTGTGCAGGTTAAATTAAAGGAATGAAGAAATCAAAGGCATAGAGATTACAAAATCTCAGATTTGGAAGACATCTCAGAAGCTATTTCCATTCTCTTTCTGAAAAAGAATCTTCTGTAGGACTTGAAAATACTTCACAAATGCTACCTTCTTATACAACTGTGTTTGATAATATGTTTGCTTGGTCCTTAATCACTCACATGCATAGAGAGAACTCATAGGACTTCTTTTGATATCCTTTTATTCATGACTTTTCCTAGTTCCAACTTAGAAATAAAAATAAATTTGAAGATGTACTTTTGGGAGAAATAAACATTGCTTGTATATTTGGCATTTACCATGGGTTCAGTGAGTCATCCCAGAACTCAGGCCTAATTCCTTGGTTTTCAGTGAAGAGATGTGATAGGAAGAAAAGCTCAGGTGGAGATGAACAGGGTCTGTTAAAGGCCCAGGAGAGGATCTAGACTCATAAATTATAATTAGTTCATTTAGTCCTTCTCTCTCCTAAGAGGATAACACCAGAAAGAACTAAGAAAAGCCCCACCAGATTTGGCTCTTAAGTGACTAGTACTTTAAGAGAGAGCATTTTTAGTTGAATGATGAGATTAGAAGCCAGATTGCAAAGGGCTAATGAGTCTGAGCAGAGAAGAATTGGAGATAAGGGATGTAGAAAACTTTTTCTTTCTTTAAAAAAATAATTTGTATCATTATCTTTTTTATATCATCTATTCATTCCAGAGAGTCATTCCTCCTGATAACAAATTTATAAGAGTTTAAAAAAACAGTTTGGAAAATTTAACAAATCTACTAGACAAGTCTGTAATTGTATACAGTGTTTCACACCAGTTATCTACTACCTTAATAAAGAAGCAGGAAAAAAAGCACCTTTTTCTTATGACCAAGTTTGGTCTCTCTCTATATATTTTTTCAATTAACAAAAATTATTTTTTCTCTCTCCTACTTCCCCCCTTCTTGAAAGGATGGAAGGAAAGAAGGAATGAACCAACAAAGGAAGGAAGGAAACTCCTATAAGAGGTACATTACCAAAACAAATCAATTGCTGCATTGGCTATTCTCAAAATATATGTCCCAGTCAGTACCCTGAGCCCATCACCTCCATCAGGAAATGAGTAGCATGTCTGCTGGAATCATTTGACCAGTCACACAGCTAGGAAGTATCTGAGGTCATATTTGAACCCTGGACTTTCTGTGTCTAAACCTGGCTCTTAATCCTCTGGGATTAGAACCCAGGTCCTCCTGACTCCAGACCTAACACTCTATCTGTTGGGTCACTTAAGTGGTAACTGCTCCTAAGTCTTTCAAAATTGTTTTATAGACAAATTTTTCAAGTAGCTTAGCTGAGAAAAGGGGGGAGCTTTTCTGTCCTGAAGAATTGCTTCTGCTCTAGCCCAAACGCTTTACTCTTCATTTCATTACAGGAATTTAGGGTTGCTCATTTTGGCTACACACAGACCATGTGTTGTAATATGACAGTTGTTCCCTGCACTTGTGGAAGAGATAATTTACCACTTCTACATGCAAAACTACCCTAGTCATTCCTATGTGCCCTTCAGACCACCTACCACTTCTAAGAGGGAGAATTCAAATGATTAAAGACAGTAATCATTTGGGGACTTACATGCTTTATTATGAGAGATGGCCAAGTACAGTGGCTAGAAAACCAGCCTCAAAACGAGGAACACTAGACTAAGGTTTCAACTCCAACACATTCTGACTGTGTGACTCTGGACAAGTCACTTAACCTTTCAGTGGGCTAGACAGTTCTCTAAAACTTTAGGTTTCAGGGAAAGTGCTTGACTGTGTTGGTAAAGGAAGTTTCCTCAACTGAGACTTCTCTTTACCAATGAAATTACAGGTGTAATCCCTGTCACTATTTCTTCCCTTATTATTATAATATTAAAAGGGTCTTAGAAAATGTAATTCTTTATGAACACTTTGCATAAAACAAACTGATGCTGCTCAAGCCCCGTTCAGCTATTTTCCCTTTCTCAGAGAAAAGCACTCACTTCACCCAGTCTTCTTTAACATGGAAAGAGGTTTCTTGACTTCTCCAAAGTTAACTCTTAAGAAAATCCTTCACAGATTTATCAGAGCCAACTCTCCAGTCACCTACTCCAAGCGAGGAAGCTCCAGAGAGTGCCCAGTTCTTCCAATTGTCTTTCCTATCATGCAGTTCTCTTAAAGTCACCCATAGATCATTCTTTCCTTCTCTGCTTAAAGGAGTCAAGATAAACTTTAAAACTCTTTCTCTAGACTAAATCCTTACTTCTAACTAGGTTAATTAGCTAACTTAAATTCTCATTCTACCATTCCCCAATTTGTTTCCCTTTATGTTTCAAAAACATGTATACATTTTAAACTTACCTTTGTATACTCTGTGAGTTATTGGTCTGCACCTAGTTTCAGTCAGACTAGTTTCCAGTTTTCTTAGTATTTTTTGTCAGGTAGTGAGTTCTTGCAATATGATGTCTAAGCTCTTTTTTGGTCATCTAATAATTTTAAAATAATCTATCCTAAGTCTATTTTCTAGATCAGCTTCTTTTCTATGAGATATTTTACGTTTTCAATCTTATGACTTTGTTAAATTTTTTCTTGCTGTTCCATTTTGCCATTAGCTTCCACTTGACTGATTCTAATTTTTAAGGAGTTATTTGGCCAATTCTGATTTTTAAAGAGTTGTTTTCTTTAGTTCTTTTAATACTCTTACCAAGCTGTTGTCATTTCATAATTTCTCCTGCAATGCTCTCATTTCTTTTCCCAGTTTTTCCTTTACTGTTCTTATTTGATTTCTAAAATAATTTTTGCTCTTTTTCTGTTATTTTTCAGGGTTTTTTTAAACTGCCTATACATGTTTTGAAATCATTGTCTTCTTGATTTCTAGTTTAATGTGCTTGAAGTTTTTGTAAAGGATATGTTAGAGGAGGTTGGCAAAAATGCTGACTTCATTCATCTCATATTGGCTCCTTCTTCATTCCCATTATTGCCATTATAATATTCTTGTGAAGAAGATGGTAAAATATGGAATAGATAAATAAACTGTGATGAATTCAGGACTTACTAAATCTCCAGACTCAAAAATAGTCACTAGTAGTTCATTTTTAAATGTGGCACGATGTGTACAGTGCTTTTTTACATTTTTATCAATGACTTTTACAAAGGGATAGATGGCATTAGTCATCAATTTACATGTGACACAAAGGAAATAAAGTGAAAAATAGTATACTTCAATTTTCATTCAGACTCCCTCAGTTCCTTCTTTGGTGGTGGATTTTTCATTACAAGTCCCTTGGAGTTTCCCTTGATTCTTGCATTGCTGATAATAGTTGTCATTCACATTGATCATCATACAGTATTGCTATTACTGTGAAAGTGTTCTGGTTCTACTCACTTCACTTTGCATCAACTTTTCCTGGAAGTCTTTCCAGGTTTTTCTATGGCCTGTTCATCATTTCTTATGGCATGATATTCAAGGAAACACCATTACAGGTATATACCACAACTTGTTCAGTCTTTCTGCAATTGATGAATATCCCTTCAAGTTTCCAATTCTTTGCCACCACAAAAAGTAATTATAAATACTTTAAAATATATTGTTTTTCCCTATCTTTGGTATCTTTGGGTATTACTAGATCAAAGTGAATGTACAATTTTATAATACTTTAGGCACGGTTTCAAATTGCTCTCCAGAATGATTATATTAGTTCACAGCTCCACCAAGAGTGTATTAGTGTCCCCATTTTCACACATCCCCTCCAACATCTATCACTTTTCCTTTTTGTCATATTAGCCAACTTGATAGATGCATTTCTCTTATCAATTGTGACGGATCATTTTTCATGAGTATAGATAGTGTCAATTTCTCTATCTGAGAACTACTTGTTCATATCCTTTGACCATTTATCAATTGGAAAATGACTTGTATTATAAATTTGACTCAATTCTCTATATGTTTGAGAAATGAGACCTTTCTCAGGGATGCTTGCTGTAACATTTCCCCCCAGTTTTTTGTTTCCCTTCTAATTTTGGTTGCATTGGTTTTGTTTATGCAAAACCATTTAAATTTAATGTAATCAAAATTATCCATTTTACATCTCATAATGTTTTCCCTATCTTGTTTGTTCATAACTTTCTTCCATTATCTGTAGGTTTGACAGGTAAACTTTTCTGTGGTCCCCTAATTTGTTTATGCTTTCACCTTTTATTTCTAAATCATGTATCATTTGACTTTATCTTGGAATAGGGTGATATGTTGATCTGTGCCTTTGTTTCTACCAAACTATTTTCCAGTCTTCCCAAAAGTTTCTGTCTCTCAAAAGCTTGGCTCTTTGGGTTTATCAAACACTAGGTTTCTATGGTCATTTACAACTGTGTTTTAGTACCTAATCTATTCCTTTGACATACTACTCTCCTTTTAGCCAATACCAGATTGTTCTAATATCATAGTTTTATAATACAATTTGAGATCTGAAATAGGCTACGTTCCTTCAATTTTTTTAATTAATTCTGGTTCTTCCAGATGAATTGTTATTATTTTTCCTAGCTCTATGAAGTAATTTTTGGTAGTTTGATTGTTGTGGCATTTAAATAGTAAGTTAATTTAGGTAGAATTGTTATTTTTATTATATTGAATTGGCCTATCCAATAGCAATTAATGTTTTTTTTTCCCATTTGTTTAGATCTGACTTCATTTGTCTGAAAAGTGCTTTGTAATTGTATTCATATGTTTCCTGTGTTTGTCTTGGCAGGGAGATGCCCCAGCTATTTTATATTGTCTACAGTTATTTTAAATGAGGTATCTCTTTCTGTCTCTTAATGTTGAAGTTTGTTGGTAGAATATAGAAATGTGATGATTTATGTGGATTTATTTGCTATCTTGCAACTGTGCTAAACTTGTTAATTGTTTCAATTAGTTTTTTGGTTGATTTTTCTAGGACACTATAAATATTCTATTATACCATCTGCTGAGTATTAGCTTTGTTTCCTTATTGCCTGTTCTAATTCCTTTAATTTCTTTTTCTTCTCTTATGGCTATAGCTAGAATTTCTAGTACAATATTGAATAGTGTGGCATTCTTACTTCATCCCTAATCTTATGGGAAAGGCTTCCTGATTATCTTTGTTGTTTTTTTAATTTGGAAAATTTTATTTAATTAATTAATTTAGAATATTTTCCCATGGTTATAGTATTCATGTTCTTTCCCTCTCCTCCTCCATCCCTCTCCTCTAATCCATGTGCAATTCCACTGGGTTTTACATGTGTCATTGATCAAGACCTATTTCCATATTATTGATATTTGCACTAGGGTGATCAGTTAGAGTCTACATCCCCAGTCATATCCCCATCAACCCATGTGATCAATCATATGTTTTTCTTCTGTGTTTCTACTCCCACAGTTCTTCCTCTGAATGCAGATAGTGTTCTTTCTCATTAGTCCCTCAGAATTGTTCTGGGTCATTGCATTGCTGCTAGTAGAGAAGTCCATTACATTTGTACCAGTCTCTGGGTACAATGTTCTCCTGGTTCTGCTCCTTTCACTCTGCATCACTTCCTAGTGGTCATTCCAGTCTCCATGGAATTCCTCCACTTTATTATTCCTTTTAGGATAATAGTATTCCACCACCAACATATACCACAATTTGTTCAGCCATTCCCCAATTGAAGGGCATCCCCTCATTTTCCAATTCTTTGCCACCACAAAGAGTACAGCTATGAATATTCTAGTACAAATCTTTTCCCTTATGATCTCTTTGGGGTGTAAACCTACCTGCTTATCTTCATAATAGATCCGTGATGGCAAACCTATATAGTCATCCACCAGAGTTCATTACTAGAAAGCCAGAGGGAGGGAGCTTTCCCCCTCCCCCTCTCTATGCACAGGAGGACATTCCTCATTTCCCCAGCAGCCCAATGGCAGCACTTCCTCCCTCCCTGTGAGGTGCCTGGGGGGAACTCATATTTTGCACGAAGTTGTGGCACAGATGGCAGCCTCTTGAGTGTGGTAGAGGTGATTCATGTGGTTGGGCTGGAGAGGAGCAAGGTTTGAGGGGAACATAACTCACAGCCTGGCACACAGCTGGGTGGGGAGCAGAGCACTCAGCCACTTTCCTCCCCACTCTCTATGTGACTTTCTTATTTCCTGCCCCTTTGCCCAGTACCCTAATGGAAGTGTTTCCTCCCTCCCCTGTCTGGGGTAAAGGGGGTGGGGTGGGGCTGGAGCAGGACACAACATTCAGTCTGGAGGGTGGGGTGGGGTAGGGGCAGGTCCTGGCACTCAGTCGCTTTTCTGGAAATGAGATTATTAAAGTATTCTATTTCCTCTTAATACTTACTTTAATTTCCTCTTCTTTGGTGGTGAATTTTCCCTTTTCATTTTTGATGCTGATAATTTGATTTTCCTTCCTTCTTTTTTTTTTATCACATTAACCAGTGGTTTATCTATTTTATTGGTGACTAGCATTACACTAGCTGCTCAGTATGCCTGGAGTGTTCTTACTCCTCACTTCCACCCATTAGAATCTCTTCCTTCATTCCAGACTCACTTCAAAAGCCACCTCTACAAGATGCTTTTCTCAAGACTCCCAGCTGCTAATGTATTCACCTCAAGAGTTATCTTCCACCTACTTTATATGCATCTTGTGAATATATATATACATATATATACATATATATATCTGCATCTAAAATTAATATATCCTCCAATAGAATGTGAGCTTCTTGAAGTCAGAAATTGTTTTTCTTTTAGTCTTTGTAATCTCAGGGTCTAGCACAATGCCTGGACTATAGTAAGCACTTAATAAAAGCTTACAACTTGATTTTAAAAAGTATTTAAAATACTTTTAGCTAATTAGAAAAAGCACCTGTATAGATGAATTGACAATAACAATTCTTAGTATGTTTTGATCAAGTACTATATTAGTTATTCAACTTGACCAGTACACTTAACACTATGAATTTCAATTTTATGAATATGATGGAAATTTTAATAGCATGTTAATTGTATAATCGTATAATAAATTGCATAATGAAAAATAGTTAATAGCCTTAAATGATAGTTCTCTTTTAAGACTTTCTGTCTTTTCTTTGCCTTATGTTACATATGAAATGTAAATTAAATAAATTAACTTAGTACTTTTTTATTATATTTAAGGTCTCTGGGGAACAAGACTGATGGAAGAAAGCAGTACAAGTCGAGAAAAATATTTAAAAAGTGTTTTGCGAGAATTGGTTACATACTTCCTTTTTCTTGTGGTTTTATGTATCTGTAAGTAGACCATTTCTTTCCATTAATGAAATTTACTTGTTTCCTGAGAAACCTGTTGAAAAGAAAATATGCTTGCACTCAAAGGGGCAGAGTAAAATTTCTTTCTGATAGATAGTCTTTGTTTTCAGGAGAATCCAAAATTTAGTAAAGGATTCATGTTCATTATTAAACATTAAGTAATATTTCGAGCTCTTTCTGATTAACTAGTGGATTGCTAATTAAATTAATTAAGCCCGACATAATGCTAAATAAAATGGTTTTGCAATATACTCTTTACAGAACTTAGTTACATATAAGATTTTTATTAACTACTGTGAGAAGCAGAATGGCATGGTCCAACCATGAAGACATAATGACCTGGGTTCAAATTCTGACTAACATATACTAGCTATGTGATTTTTGGCAAATGACTTACTATACTCTAGGTGAGCCTCTTAAGACCAAAATTTACACATTAATTGCCCATCTATACATATGGAGGGCAAAGTTCTCAACATTGCTAAAAATCAAAGATCTGAACAAAAAGAAAAACTCAAAAGATAAGTGTATTTATATAAGATATATACATATACAATAAGTATGTAAGCATAGCACAATGAGTAAATAATTTGTTGAATTTAGCAAATAGGATGTCTAGAATAATATTTTTTGTTTTTATGAAACATTTTTAAAATTATAAATTTAATTAATACAATAAGGCAAATTATCAGATAAATATACAAACTATGAAATAGAATCTTAAATAAAACTTTAAGTATGCCATATTTTAACAAAATAGGCAACTTGATACAGTAGAAGGGGCACTGGTGTTGGATTCCATGGATAAAGGTTCAAATTCCACTTGTCAAATTTACTACCTATTGAGGTTGGACAAGTGATTCAGCCCCCCAAGTCCTCTGTTTCCTGATATGTAAAATGAAGGTTTGACTAGATGGTCTTTTAATGTTCTTTATGTCTCTAACAATTATGAACTTATAAACATATGGTAGATTAATGTACAAACTCCATTGGAGAAATGGTCAAAGGATATAACCAAACAATTTTCAAAGGATACACATAGTTAACAACCACATTGAAAATATGCCCAAACCAACTAGTAAGCATAGATATTCAGATCAAGATTATCTTAAGCTACCACTTTATACCTACTATAATAGCAAAAAATGCTCCCCCTTCAAAAAAATTCAGTATTGGCTATCTTCAGGGGAAGCAGCAATACGATACAGTGTTAGCAGAGGTGTGATACAAACATTTTGATGAGCAATTTAGCAATGTACAACAAAAGTCACAGTTTTACACTCAAAAATCTCATTACTAGGATTTTACCCTAAAAAATACTTGTTTTCTATACTAGGTTCAATTTCAGGGGCCTCTCAGAAATTATCCCTCTGGCTTATTTTGTCCCCACTTAGACTTTTCTCCTAGGAATCATTGAATTCTCATGTCTGGGATCCTCAAGCGTATGTAAAATCTTCCCTTCCCTTCCCTTCCCTTCCCTTCCCTTCCCTTCCCTTCCCTTCCCTTCCCTTCCCTTCCCTTCCCTTCCCTTCCCTTCCCTTCCCTTCCCTTCCCTTCCCTTCCCTTCCCTTCCCTTCCCTTCCCTTCCCTTCCCTTCCCTTCCCTTCCCTTCCCTTCCCTTCCCTTCCCTTCCCTTCCCTTCCCTTCCCTTCCCTTCCCTTCCCTTCCCTTCCCTTCCCTTCCCTTCCCTTCCCTTCCCTTCCCTTCCCTTCCCTTCCCTTCCCTTCCCTTCCCTTCCCTTCCCTTCCCTTCCCTTCCCTTCCCTTCCCTTCCCTTCCCTTCCCTTCCCTTCCCTTCCCTTCCCTTCCCTTCCCTTCCCTTCCCTTCCCTTCCCTTCCCTTCCCTTCCCTTCCCTTCCCTTCCCTTCCCTTCCCTTCCCTTCCCTTCCCTTCCCTTCCCTTCCCTTCCCTTCCCTTCCCTTCCCTTCCCTTCCCTTCCCTTCCCTTCCCTTCCCTTCCCTTCCCTTCCCTTCCCTTCCCTTCCCTTCCCTTCCCTTCCCTTCCCTTCCCTTCCCTTCCCTTCCCTTCCCTTCCCTTCCCTTCCCTTCCCTTCCCTTCCCTTCCCTTCCCTTCCCTTCCCTTCCCTTCCCTTCCCTTCCCTTCCCTTCCCTTCCCTTCCCTTCCCTTCCCTTCCCTTCCCTTCCCTTCCCTTCCCTTCCCTTCCCTTCCCTTCCCTTCCCTTCCCTTCCCTTCCCTTCCCTTCCCTTCCCTTCCCTTCCCTTCCCTTCCCTTCCCTTCCCTTCCCTTCCCTTCCCTTCCCTTCCCTTCCCTTCCCTTCCCTTCCCTTCCCTTCCCTTCCCTTCCCTTCCCTTCCCTTCCCTTCCCTTCCCTTCCCTTCCCTTCCCTTCCCTTCCCTTCCCTTCCCTTCCCTTCCCTTCCCTTCCCTTCCCTTCCCTTCCCTTCCCTTCCCTTCCCTTCCCTTCCCTTCCCTTCCCTTCCCTTCCCTTCCCTTCCCTTCCCTTCCCTTCCCTTCCCTTCCCTTCCCTTCCCTTCCCTTCCCTTCCCTTCCCTTCCCTTCCCTTCCCTTCCCTTCCCTTCCCTTCCCTTCCCTTCCCTTCCCTTCCCTTCCCTTTCTCTCTCTCTCTCTCTCTCTCTCTCTCTTTCTCTCATTTCTCTCTATTTCTTCCTTTCTCCCTTCTCCACTCTCCTCCTCTCTTCCCCATACATATATAGTACATATAATGTTTTATATAATATATTACATATTATATGATTAAACTATATATACAGAGAGGGGGAAGAGAGAGCTTGCTAGCATTTAGTACAAAGATTGTTCTTTGCAGAGTTAAAGTGTTCAAATATTAAGCAGAAGTTCACTTAAAGATTAACTGGTCACTCAGCTGAATAACTATCAGGATTAAAATTCCCATTGGGTGGTTTTCAAGCAAAAGGTTGTCTTAGGTCATGCACATAAAAGCCTTATACACTCACAATCCTGCTTTCTTATTTCCAATGTTCTTGGTGAAGAATTATGAAGGCAGAAAATTTCTTAGAAATTACCTAGTGTTGCCCCATCATTTTATAAATGAAAAACTGAGGTCCAAAGAGGGTAATGACTTGCCTGCATCACAACCCTAGCTATGAGTGTCATGGTTTGGGCTATGTTGATTTTAAAATACATTTTGAAATGTCACACTTTTTAAATTTCCGAAGCTCAAAGTTTTGACCAAGTAATAGTTTACTTTTTTTAAGTATACTTTTTGGCATATACTTTCAGTCCCATTTCATTTTGTGGTATATTTTATATTTCTATCATCTCTTTTCTTTAGGATTCACATTTAGTTCCACAGAAAAGTGACTTTTTAAAAAGGTGGTGTTGGGTTACAGATAACTTTTTATTTAGGTTTTACTGAATTATGTAAACAGGCATCAGTGTGGCTGACTAGCTACTCAGTTGGCCAAAGGACCATTTAGAATGAAGCTCGTGGGCATGGGGTTTAAGTACTATGAATCTAGTTAGCCTATCCTTGTTTGGCACTGTGTACCTCATATTTGCCTGCATATCCTCAATAGCAAGAGTACCAAGATTAGAAAGTTTGAATTAATAAGCATAAATGAATGTCTTTTCTGTGGTTCATCAATGAATCCTTAGCCTCATCATTATAAGCACTCTCCCCATTGGTGCAGTTTTCAATATCTTCTCATTTTATGTACTTCTCATCATAATTTCTTTTCTATATGTATTTCTTAACTGTGTTTGTCTATATTGTTAATCCTCTATAGACACCATCCAGCTTGGAGGCATTCCTCTAGATCTTATCCAGCACAGAGGCTGTTATGCATCCATTGTTATGCATCCTTTTACAATATCCATCACCCTTTTTTAGACCTACCATATATTTCGTAGAAAATGTCTTATATTGACTGAGATAGTAGGACAAGAGGAGGGCAGACCTTAACTCAGAAAGATAGGGTTCAAGATATTTCTGATCTATACTAGCTCTGTAGTCAGGGCCAAGTCACTTAGCCACTCAGCTCCTCCAAGGGTCAAGTTATGCAGAATTCCCATACCAATGGAATGACTTTAATTTTTAATACCACTCTTCTGAAACTGTAGTATTTTGTGCTTCGTATCCAAAGCATAAAATGATCAAAGATAATTTATGTTACAAGGATGGCTTTTGTGCCATGAAATAGTTTGAGATTTTTGAAAATTCTCCACATTTTCCCAAATATAGTATAATATATTCTCTTGCATTCAGTGCTAAGTCCAGTTCATTGTCCAACTCCAGTGTCTATCCAATATATATGTATTCATAGATTAACATAATGGATAGGCCATCCAACTTTATGCTTATTTTTCTCCTTCCCTGCTTAGGATCCTTTGCTGCTAAGCTTAAGCATCACTCTGTACTAAGGTAAGATATGTACATATTATGTGCATGTGTTGTTTCTCCCAGTAAAATGTAAGCTCCTTGAAAGCAAGAAAGGTACTTGTCTTTGTGTCCCTGGTTTTTGTATGCCTAATGTAGTGCTTGGCACATCGTAGGTGTTTGCTGATGGATGTAATTGCTTGTTGTATGCCTTGTTTAATATTGATGGCAGCTAAGTGGGGCAGTAAATAGAGTGCTGGGCCTGGACTCAAGAACATTTGAGTTCAAATTCAGTTTCAGATACTTCCTAGCTGTGTGACCCTGTGTAAGTCACTTAACCCCTATTTGCCTCAGTTTCTCATCTGTAAAATGGTGAAAAAATTGGAGAAAGAAATGGTAAACCCCTCCATTATCTTTTCCAAGAAAACAGCATGGACAAAAAGTCCATGAGGTCACATATAAGTGGACATAACTAAACATCAAGTATGGTATATTGTAACAGCAGAGTTTATGGCCAAATGGGTAAGTCAAGACAGACTTCTCTCAGCAAAATTATGTTTTATTAATGAGGGTCTTCCCACTAATAAAGCAGATCACTTGGCCCCTTGAGTAGCCAAGACTCAAATTGGGGTTATGGAACACTTATAAACATAGAACAAAGAGCAGAACAAAAATCTCATCATTGGTTATGAAACTGGTAACGCTGCGGATTTTGGAAATTATAATTGGTTTTGTTAATGAAGGTGGACTGAAGTACATGAGGGATCAGACCCACCCTTCTCTGTCTCTGAAGAATATCTTCATGAATTTATGGCATCTAGCTACATCTCTAAGTCATAGTCACTAGATGGGGTATCAGACTTGGAGGTGCCCTGGCATAAGATAAGGAAGACCATCTGAAATTTACAAACATGGGAGCTTAGGATGGAACTGAGGTCAATGTGGTCCTGTTCTCAGATGGCACCCAGATATTATTCAACTTCTCAAAAATTATGTGAAGTAACAAATTGGCCTTGGCAGGCCAAGGGCATTTTTTTACAGGTGTTGTTAGGTAACTTTAGTTTTCTCTTAAATCAGCAATGTTCATTGGAAAACTATTGTTTCTACATTTGGCCACAGAGAGGGAGATTGAACTTTTGAATTTACAAGCTGCTACCAAATGGTATAGCATCTAGATTTCTAAAGGAGAAATTAAAGAAGCTTAAGGAAGAAATAGATAGTAAGACCATACTAGTGGGGGACCTCAACCTTCCCCTTTCAGAACTAGATAAATTAAACCAAAAAATAAATAAGAAAGAAGTAAGGGAAATGAATGAAATGTTAGAACAATTAGAGTTAATAAATATCTGGAGAAAACTGAAGAGGGAAAAAAGGAATATACCTTTTTCTCAGCAGTACATGGCACATATATAGAGACCAACCATGTACTAGGACATAGAAACATTGCAACCAAATGCAGAAAAGCAGAAATAATAAATGCAACTTTTTTAGATCATAATATGATAAAAATATAATTAATAAGAGTCCATGGAAAAGCAAATTTAAAATTAATTGGAAGCCAAATAATCTAATTCTTCAAAATTGGTGGGTCAAAAAATAAATCATAGAAACAATTAGGGACTTCATTAAGGAGACAACATATCAAAATCTATGGGATACAGCCAAAGCAGTACTTGGGAAAAATTATATCTCTGAGTGCCTGGAGCAACAAAATCAAGATAGAGATTAACAAATTGAGCTTGCAACTTTAAAAATTAGAAAAAGAACAAATTAAAAACTTCAAATAAAAATGAAAGCAGAAATCCTAAAAATTGGAGGAGAAATTAATAAAATTGAAAGTAAAAGGACTATTAAACTAATAAATAAGATCAGAAACTGATCTTTGAATTTACATGCTACTAGCTTAGAGACAAAGAGAAGAATTGGACTTGCTACATGGAATGCAAAATATGGTTACAGGGCAAAATCACTTATAGAATGGAAGAAAATACAAAATACAGGATTAATTCTATAATTTCAAATCAGTATCTACTTCTTCTATCAGTACACTACAAGTATGTTGAATCTCTGAACCAAGTTCAGAGACAAAGGGCCATGACTTCAGCAATTACAGGATAAATTCAATTACTTATAAATGGGATCAGTAAAAAAATGAATCAGGATCATTTTTCTTATCTTCTCAATATATATCATCTGATGGAATGGGAAAATATCAAAGGAAAATTTGCTTAGATATTACATGGTAGCTGTATTACAGTATATCAAATGCAAATTTATTTCATTTAAAAATTCATTAAAGAAGCATGGCCACCAAGTAACAACATTTCATTGTGCTTCTGCTTTATTGCTTTATGATAATATTTATTTGGCATTAAAAAGGAAGGCAGAGCTAAAGTCTTATTGATTTAGCAGAGAGCAAAAATTTAGATTATTTGTAGCCAATTTTTCAGGCCCAGAAAAAAAATTAAATGGATTTTTAAACAAGTTGTATGTGTATGTTAAAATGAACTTAAATAATACAATAGCAACACTAGAATAAAGCTTGTCTTTAGTAAATGCAAAAAAAAAAACAGTGAAGGACTGGCTTCATCTTAAGTCCTCTGGACTCATGGTTATCATTATATTTATCAGAGTTCTAGTCTTTCAAAGTTAGTTTTCACTATACTATTATTTTATTTTATTTTATAAAAACCCTTATCTTCCATTTTAGAATCAAAAACATGCATTGGTTCTAAGGTCAAAGAGCAGTAAGGACTAGGCAGTTGGGTTTAAGTGACTTGCCAAGGATCACACAATGAGGAAGTGTCTGGGCTAGATCTGAACCCACGATCTCTAGTCTCCACATCTGGCCCTCTATCCACTGAACCACCTAGATGCCCTCCATACTGTTATTTTATACACATTTTTCTTCTAGTTATAAGACACTGTATCAGATTATACTGGTCTTTCTAGTTCCCTCTGAAATGATCCATTTTTTTTTTGGCTTGATAATACTCCATTCTATTCATTTATCACAGTTGGTTTAGAGCTTCTCCAATAAAGCATTTTTTCTTTAGTTTCCATTTTGGCAGTTCTATAAAAATAGCTACTCTAAGTATTATTGTACATATGGGCCCTTTTCTTCTTTTTTTGATCCTCTTGTGGTACAATTGTTTTAAAGAATATGCACAACTTAGTAACATTAGAGGGATGGTTTCAAATAGCTTTCCAGAATGCTTGAACTAATTTGTAGCTCTACCAATGATTTAGTGTGCCTCTTTTCCTAAGGTGCTCCTAACAATTGTCATTTTCCTCTTGTCATGGAATCTTAGAATTGTCTTTAGTTTATATTTCTCTAATTATTAATGATTTGGAATTTTTTCATATGATTAGTAATAGCTTGGATTTCTTCCTTTAAAATTGCCACTTCATATCCATTGACCATTTATCTATTAAGAGTGGCTTAATTTAAAAGGTATGAGACATTTTTTTCAGAAAAACCATATTGCAGGATTTTTTCCCAGTCATCTATTTCCCCTCTAATTTTTCTATATTCTGTTTTTACAAATTTTTTCAATTTCATGTAATTGAAATTGTCCATTTTATTTCCTGATGCATTTAGTCATGAACTCTTCTTCTCTACTGATTCTGAAAAGTAATTTCTTTCTTGCTCTTCTGATTTGTTGATGATGTTATCCTTAGTGTTTAAGTCTTTTAACCATTTGGAGTTTATTTTAGTATATGAGATATTATTTATCTTAGTATATGACATGAGTTGTTTTATCTATATCCATTTTTTCCAAATTGTTTTGTACTTTTCCTAGCAGATTTTGTCAAATATTAAGACCTTGCCTCAGTAACTGTTTTCTTTGGTTTTATCTAATGTGAGGCTACTATGCTCTCTTGCTTCTGTACATTGTGTATCTAAACTGTTCAAATGATTAACCTATTTTTTAAAAACCAATACCAAATTCTTTTAATAATTACTTCTTTGTAGCATAGTTTGAGAGCTGGTGTTGCCAGGTCCCCTTACTACTCTTTTTCATCATTTCTTTTAAGGTTCTTGACCTTTTAAAACAGAAGGGAGAAATTCCATTTCTACCACTGGAAAAATATGTCAAATTATTTCCCTTATATAATAGTGGGTCATACATAATTTTATTATGCATTTGTTTGCATTTGGCATGGCATGTACCATATGCCACCACCAGCTTAATGAAGGATTTGGCTAATGAACTTGCTCTTATTGCTGGCCTGAGTGACGAACTAGGGGGACTGATGATGGAGCTCCAACCTGGCAGCCTTTTTCTTGAATATCAATAGGATAGCTGCAGTTTATTTGGTGTTTGAGGCTTCTATTTCCCCTTCATTTTTCTGTTCCTCCTTTTTTGTCACCACTGATGCTAACCTATTGGCATGATGTTGAGTGAACACCCAATATGACATTATTTTTAATGTCACATTTCATTCTATTATTAAATTTTATTACTTAGTAACCATCAACAAAAAACCAAAAAATATTTAAATAAACTGCAAAAAATTATGTATAAACCCACAAGCTTCAGATTGTTTACACTTTTTAAAAAATGTGGATTATATGTGTGCTAATATAAACATCCTCAAGGTCCCATTTTTTTTGTGGCAAAATGGTATGTTAAATTTTGCAAAGGTAAACTTGACTTCTGCAAAGGAAACCCATTTAAAGATGAGTAAAAATACACTTCAGAGAATCTAGAAGGAACTTCAATTTAAAAAAATAAGTTTTTTTTTTATTACTGCTTAAAGAACATGACAATAGTTAAGAGATTGTGTATAGTGAACTTTTTAAGGAACTCAAATCCGAATAGTGATTGAGCACCAGTTATAAAGCAGAAATATAAATCTGAACATATTCTTCACCCTTGAAAGTAAGAAAGGAAAGAGTGGATGACTCCTTCTTTTTGTCAAACCCTTGTTTGTATACTGATGCTGGACACTACTTGTCTAATACAATCATTAAGTGTCCAGTATAAAGGAGGTCCATTGCCCCCCATAGTCATCACTGCCTGCCTTTTGGGTGCTATAGTGACCTTTGTGTCTGGGAGAATACTTGTAATTCTTTATTGTATTAAGAGAACTTCTAATTCCTTGATACACTTGCCTGAGGGATTTTATCTCTATTCCTCTCTGCTAGGGGTGCCATAACTTGTCCTCATGTATAACCTTCCTAGAGGACTTTAGTTGTCTAATATATACACATATATGAAACAATATATTAGAAAAATAAGTCTATATCAGCAATATAGATTGCTGATATAGACATAATTCTTCAAGTAACTAACTCAAGTGCTAAATAAATCAAGAAAACTCTTTAAAATTTTCTTTTTTTTAAAAACCCTTACTGTCCCTCTTAGAATCACTACTGTGTGTGCCTCTCCAAGGCAGAGTTGTAGTGAGAGCTACACAATGGGGGTTAAGTGACTTGCCCAGGGACACATAGTTTGGAAATATCTGAGGCCAGATTTGAGAAAACTTCTAATTCTAGTTCTAAAATTGAAAGTAATTTAAAGGGTGTGAACTATATTTTATTTGTCAGAGACAATGGGAAATTGGAAAAATAAGTTGGAAAGTAGGACATGATATAGTTTGATTAACACTATATATGTGATATATAGTATATGTTATATACATATGTATTCATTTATAGTTAAATATCTGGGGTATTTTGAGTTGTTGCTGTATATTATCCTATGCCTTTTGTGTGGGATAATGGAATAAGCAAAGGATTTGGAGTCACTAAAATTCTAACCCAAATCTTCTGATGTTTATCACATTTGTGACCTTGGGCAAGTCACTTAACTTAGCTGTATCTGGACATCATTACTAATAAAAATAAAAACATCATGAACAATGTGAATTTAAAAATTTTTAAATAATTTTTTAAAAGATTAGAAACAGAAAAAAACAAACAAACAAAAATAAAGGCATCAAACTTACCTGGCATCTAAACCACCAGCATGATATGCCAGTACTGGATTTGGTGTCCAAAACCTAGGTTCAAATTCTGACAGTAACATCTGCTATCTGTGTGACCCTGGTAAAATCACTTAGCTTTTGGGCTTTCAGTTTCCTCATCTGTAAAAGAGGATTGTTAGACTAGATGGCCGTTACTGTCCATTCTCACCTCTGTGCTTGTGATCCTAGATGTCTTTTTAGCTCTAAATTCTTTGGCCTTATGATAATCATTCCTTAATGCAGTATGGTTCATTTCAAGGCAATCAAGCAATAAATAAGCTCTTATTAAACCCCTACTATGTGGCAGGTGTAAGGATTAAAAATTAAAGGGTTGGACTAAATATAGAAAAATGTTGTTGCCAGAAATTATTACTCAAGTCAGAATGACTATAGCAATGTATTTATAAAATAGAGGGAAAGAATGAAAGTAAGGAAATGAGAGAGTAGATATTTACTCTGGTTAGATCTGAACCAGGCAAGGCTTCAGAGGCCCCAGCAAAGGGGGCCCAGAGGTAAATTAAACAAGGATTTTAGCCATAAGGCCTCCTCCAAAATGAGGGACCTCTCTGGAGGATACTACCTCCAGAAAAGCCAGAAAAGCCACTCCAAAAAGCCACTCTCTGGAAGATAGTACCTCCAGAAAAGCCAGGAAAGGGAGTCAGCCTTTTTTCACTCACCCACATGGTAGTTCTAAGGAAAAATCCAAGAGCAGTTCAAGGTCCCCGAGCCAGAGCTCCTCCAGGGCCAAGTTTGAAGTCAAAAGAGCTGGTCACAGGAAGTTCTTGCCACTTTTAAAGACCATTCCTTTCATCACTTCCTGTGCCTTCCTTCCACTTTACAGGGACCAATTACAGCTATAGCTTTGCTAAGGACTGCCCAAGGGGCAGTCAGTGGGTTTTGATTTGTCACTCCCTATAGTACATGTGGGTCATAGGCCTCCCCATACTTAAGGATAAGTAGGGTGTATACACTTTTGGTGATTAAATCTAAAAATGAGTAGGGGAGAGTTAATCCTGTCTTCTTGATGGTAATGTGCTAACTGTTGGGAATCAAAGATAAAAGAAAGTAGTAGTGCTTAAAATTCTATCAAAGGAGATGCTATTTATGTCAGAAATTTGCATATATATTACATATATTCATATTTTACATATAAATATATTACACGTGTGCATATAGGACTCGGGGTCACTAAAATTCTTACCCAAATCCTCTGATGTTTGTCGTATTTGTGACCTTGAGCAAGATACTTAACTTAGCTGTATCTAGACATCAATACTTGTAAAAATAAAGGCATCATAAACAATATGAATAAAAAATAAATTTAAAATAAAAATTTTTTAAAGATTGGAAACAATCTGTATTGTAAGCAGCAAGTTTGTATTTGGGATTGGAGGGAATGGTGTGATGTACAAAGCATGATCCTTGTCCTTAGGATGTTTAACATTCTCACTAAGGAAACAAGCCATGCACATGTGAAACAGTTGCTAGAGATTATTACAAGTGACTTCAAGGGTAGCCACATTAATGAGCATGCCATTGGGACAGCTAGGTGGTATAGTGGATAGAATACCAGGATTGGAATTGGGAAGACTTGGGTTCAAATCTGGCCTCAGATACTTCCTAGCTGTGTCACTTAATGCATTTGCTTAGTCCTTGCTCTTCTGTCTTAAAGTTGCTACCAAGGCAGAAATTAAGGGTTAAAAAAAAAAAAGAAAAGCAATGCCTTCATTATCTTTGTCTCTGCCAGTCAGCTTTGGGCATAATGCTTTGATTCAATAAACAATTGCTGGATAATGCATTAAGCGTTGGAATACACTGACACATCATTTTTATTTATTTATTGTAGTCAGCCTAAAGTTTGGGATAAAAATCTCAGAATGTCCACAAGGTGGATAATTAACCTAGATGATGGACAAGGGACAACATTTATTTATTCATGATATCATTACTTTTTGTGTCTTACAGTAACGTATGGGATGGTGAGTTCCAGCATGTATTACTACACTAGGGTAATGTCGCAGCTTTTTTTAGAAACGCCTGTGTCTAAAATGGAGAAGACAAATTTTAAAACACTCTCCACCATGGAAGACTTCTGGAAGGTATTTGAAAATAATTCTCTGTATCACTGAAAATTAGCTTTGACTTTATCAGTCTGATTAAACAATCATCAGCAGTAGCTACTTTCATTGAGGCATCTGCACATAGTGGAAGAGCACTAGATTTAGAGTCAGGACCAGTGGCTAAATCTCAGCTCTGCCAGAGATCAGTCTGTGGTTCTATGTGTCGCTGAACGAGTATCTTACACTCGAGGGGTTCAGGTTCTTTATCTTTAAAATGAGGGCACTAAAATAGATCATTCTAAAGGTCTGTCCTGATCTAAGTCTATGATGCTCTGAGACTTCCTCTCAGTGTAGTCTGAGATCCTATGAGTGTCTTTGGATGCAATTTCACACCCTTAGACTAAATGAAAACCCCAATATTATCTTCATATGAACTGCTCTCCAGCCACACTCCCCGACCTTGTATTGATGGAGTGGATATTTAAAAACCCAAATGTAGCACAACCAAGTCTAGTAGTTTAGTGTGGTGGTTGTTGTTGTTCATTGTTTCAGTCATGTCTGACTCTTCATGACCCCATCTGGGATTTTCTTGACAAAGATACACTTTAGATTGAACATTTCCTTCTTCAGCTCATTTTATAGATGACAAAACTGAGGCAAAGTTAAGTTATTTGTCTGGGTCACATAGCTAATAAATATCTGTGGCTGAGTTTGAACTCAGGTCTTCCTGACTCCAGGTGTGGCACTCAATCTACTGTATTAGTCTAGTAACCCTATAGAAAAGAAAATGAAATTAGCCTGGCATAACCTTTTTAAAATTTTTCCTATAGCAATACTGACTTCTTGGTCATTATTTACTTTACTAGCTGCTCACATACCATCCCTTTAAAAACATATTCTAGAATTTTGCTAGGAACCAAAACCATGCTTTACTGGCATATAGTTGGCAGATACTATTGTTTTTCTATTTAAAAACTGAATAATTAAAAATGCAATCTTACCTAAATTAATTTACTGATTCAATGCCATAGCAATAAAACTACCCCAAAATTATTTTATTTCATAGAACTAGGAAAAAATAACAAAATTCAGTTGAAAGAACAGAGTCAAGAATATAAAGGGAATCAATGAAAAAAAGTGTGAAGGAAGGAGGCCTTCCCATACCAGATCTCAAACTATATTATAAAGTGGTAGTCATCAAAATAATCTGGTATTGGCAAAGAAATAGAGTAGTGGATCAGTGGACTAGATTATGTAATCAACACATGGTAGCTAATGTCCATAGCAACTTAGTGTTTGATGAACTCAAAGATCCAGGCTTCTGGGGACAGAACTCACTATTTTACAAAAACTTCTAGGAAAAATGGAAAAGAGTATGGCAGAAACTAGGCAGAGACCAACATCTCACATCATATACCAGTATAAGGTCAAAATAGATACTTAATTTAGAAATAAAGGGTGACACTAAACAAATTAGGGGAACATGGAAAAGATTACCCTTCAGACTTATGGAAAAGGGAAGAATTTATGATCAAACGAGAACATTACAAAAAATGAAATGGATAATTTTGATTACATTAAGTTAAAAACTTTCTTATAAAAAATCCAATGAAACCAAGGTTTGACTGGAAACAACAGATTTTTTGGGGAAAATTTATAGTATAGGTTTCTGACAGAAACCTCATTTCTCAAATATGTAAAGAACTGAGTCAAATTTATATGACTATACAGCATTCCTCAATTGATAAGTGACGTATAAAAAACAAGTCTTACACTTGACACATATAAAAGAAGCACAGTATAAAACAAAGACATAATACAAGGAGATATACAAAAATGAGAAAATGTATTATGTATTAGGTTTATGTAGTACAAAATTAAGAGTTGCAATCATACTATGTGATAAAGCAAAACAAATGAAATGAGATGAAATATAAAAAGAGATACAGAAGAAATACATTATGTAGAAAGGAACAATAGACAGCAAACCAATATTAGTATTAAATCCATGTTTTCCAAATGCATTGGCATCTAAATTCATAAAGAAAAAATTAATTTCACTACCAGAAGGCACAGACAGTAATAGCAGAAACTTTAATGCCCCTTTCACAGCTTTGGACACATCTAACAGAAAAATAAGCAAAAAGGAAAATATATAATTGAACAAATTGCTAGAGAAATGAAAACTAAAGCACTTATGGGATCTTCTAAGTGGAATTGCAAAGGAATATATGTATTTCTCAGCACCATGTGGAAATTCTACAAGTTAATCATGTATTATGGCACAGATAACTCAAAAATATGTAAAAAGGCAAAAAAAAAAAGGAACCATTCTTTACAAACCATAACAAATTTAAAACAGTCAGATTAGGGAGCACAAATAAAAGGCACAAGCTCAAACAGATTTAATAATTTAAATAATGAGTAATTCAAAGAACACTTTGACTTAGAAACAATTATTGTGTGAAACTGATAATAATGAAGCAACATAAAGTTTCTGAGGCACAACTAAGCCAATATTCAGAGGGGAAATTATATCCCTAAAATATGTATTAATAGAGTTATTGAGCCAAATAAACACCTAAAAATAATTAGCAATCTAGGAAGTAAACTCAAAATAAGCACACAAGAAGAGATACTATAAATCAAAGGGGAAATATGTAAACTTGAAATAAAAGTAATTAATAAAGAGAACTTTAAAACTCTGGTTCTTTTAAAATAATACAATCTATATACCTTTCGATAACCTAAGTAAAAAAAGGAGGGCAAAAAAAATAAAATCAATAAAATTGCAAATGAACAAGATAAAAGTCCAACAAAACCAGAAGAAATAAAAATAAACTACTGTACAATTGTATGCTTTTAAAAACTGAAAAAAATTAATAAAGGAATTCCCTCAAACATGTAAAATATCTAAACTAATGGAACACCAAGTAGGCAAGGTGAGAAGCATTTATTAAGTGCTTACTCTGTATAAGATATCCAGTCTCTGAAAAGGAAGTAGCCTTAGTTACAAAACAACCAAAGGATAAACCTCCTAGTCCTCATGAATTCACAGGAGATTCTTTCAAACTTTTGAAGAGCAATTAGAATCAATATTACGTAAATGATTATCAAAAACTGAGAAACAAAGTAAAAAAGTAGAACTGTTGTATAATTAAGACTAATTCAAGAATTCTAACGAAAATCCCATAAGATTACAATTGATTAAAAAAAAATCATCCAAGTTGTACCAGGATGTACCAGGGATGCAAGAACTGTTCAACATTTTTAAAAAGTCATCAACATAATTAAAACTAAAACATACCAAAACACATAATAATTTCAGTGGATATAGAAAATGCCCTTAGCAAAGTACAATACTCATTTATACTAAAAATCAGATAAATTATAAGCACAGGCCTTTTTTGACATAGCAAAATGTATCTAAAATCCGAAGCAACATTATATGCAATGGGGATATGCTAAAAGCTTTCCCAATGAAAGGAAGAATAAAATAAGAATGCTTACTTACCCCACTATTATATAGTTCTGGAAATACAAGCAATAATATTTTAGCAGTGAGACAAGAGAAAGAAACTAAAGGCATAAAGATGGGGGAAAAGGAAATAAAATTATCCCCATTTACTTATGATGTAATGGTTTACTTAGAAAAATCCTACACTATAGCATTATAACAAAGATACAGCAGAGTTGCAACCTACGAAATAAGGTAATAAAAGTCAATATTTTTATATTAAGACAAAACCCAAGAGACAATATATTAGAAATGAAAATACAATTAATTCAAAGTAACTTCAAAATGCTAATGTACAAAATATTCAAGGACAGCACTACTAAAGTATACAAAATGGTTGTATAGATTCAATTTCAAAGTAAAGTATTCTTTAAAGAAATAAAGAACAATTTAAATGAGGGAATATTTATTTGTCATGACTAAGCACTGCCAATATAACATTGATAATTCTACCAATGCTAGCTTACAGTGTTAATATGCCAGTCAAATTTTAAAAGGGATGCTTCACTGAACTTATAAGATAATCATAATTTTTTTTGGAGAAAAAGATTGAGAATATCAAGGGAATTGATAAAGACATAAGGATGAAGGAAGGCAGTAGCACCCTAAGACTTACATTTTAAAGCAGTTGAGTAACTTGTTTAAAAATTGAGGATAAGAGAGAACCAGCAACAAAATCCAATATTCAATAAACAGGAAAGCATATTACTTTAGAAAGAACTCTATTTCTTCTGGGAAAACAAGAAAGAGTCCATCAGAAATTTATCTTAGGGCTTCTGTTCAAGATGGCGGCTTAGAAAATGCGAAAGTTCAGACCTCAGAAACCCTTACTTACAGATCGCAAACTGAGAGCTCCTAGGACACCGAAATTCAAGCTGAACAACAGGACAGACCCACGGAACCCTCCTCCTGGACCTGGATCAAAAGGTACGGCCCCCCAAAAGTCAAAACCCTAGATCACTTGGATCTAAGGGGCAGGCAGAAGGAAGGTCCCAGGACCCATCCCTCCCAACCCAGAGTGCTGAGCCCACGGCAGCAGCGGGAATTTCAGGGTTGGTAAAAGGGCCCCAGGGCTGGCTATTTTGAAGGACTCACCTTGAAAGCAACCTGAGCCAGTCTCCGGGATGCCCAACACAGATGGCAGGGAAACTTAGAGAGAAGGGGAAAGGCTGTAGCCCCCTGTCTGGGTCCTTCCAACTGAGTCTCAAGGGAGGTCCCAGCTTTAGGGCACCAGCTGAACCCAATCCCATCAGGAGCCCTCAGAGCTACTGAAAGGAGAGAGACCTTAGGGCCGGCAAAGGGGTTGCTCCGAAGAGCTTACCTTGAAATTAACCTGGGCCAGTCTCCAGGCATTCAACACAAATTGTGAAGGAGGAGGTTGTTTTTTTTTCTTTCTTTCTTCTTCTTCTTTTTTTTTTTGTTTCGGGGATCATTTGGCCCACACCAGCTGAATCTAATCCCACCAGGAGCCCTCAGAGCTTCTGAAAGAACAGAAACATGGCCGTCGAAGGGCTTACCTTGAAAGCAACCTGGGCCAGTCTCCGGGCAGTCAACACAGATTGTGGAGGAGTTTTTTTGCTTTATGGCTCATTCAGTACAAACAAGCTGAACCTAATCCCATCAGGAGCCCTCAGAGCCCAGGGAGGCCACAACCCCTCCCCCCTTAGAAAGCAGAGTCTTCTGAAAGAACCAGCTGAACCTAATCCCATTAAAAGTCTCCAGTACATAGGGAAGCCCAGGCTCCCCACCCATCCTTATTGACTACTGGACTTTAAGCCAATCAACAGCCCCCAGAGGACAGGGAAGTTCAAACCCCCAACAACCCTCCCCCAGAGACTACACCAAGAGATCTTCTGTTAAAGCTCCAAGAGGGGAGATTGATAGAAGTCCCCAAAAAACAAAGAAAATGAGAGGAACAAGAGCACAGACAAATACAGGGAGTAAAGAAGGGGTGAATTTGAGTAAACAACAGAAAAAGAAGAAAGAAACTACAATAGACAGCTACTACTCAGCAAATGGAACAGAGGGGGAGAGATCAGCAAATGATAAGCCAGAAATCCCAGCAAATTGGATACAGGCTGTGGAAGAACTCAAAACACAACTAAGAGAGGCTGAAGACAATTGGGAAAAGAACTTAAAAATTAAGATAAGTCATCTGGAAACAGAGGCACTTGAACTAAAACAAGAAAATAGTATCTTGAAAGCCAAAATCAACCAGCTGGAAAATGAGGCAAAGGAGATGAAAGATGAGATAAAGAGGATGAAAGACGATCTTCAAAGAAACTCAGACCAGAAGGAAAAAGACGACCAAAAAGCCAGAGATGAAATCCAATCTTTAAGAACCAGAATACAACAACTAGAATCAAGTGACCTCACAAGGCAGCAGGACACTATAAAACAAAACAAAAAGAATGAAAAAATTGAGGAAAATGTGAAGCATCTCATTAACAAAACAGACGACTTAGAAAATCGTTCAAGAAGAGACAATTTAAGAATAATTGGACTACCAGAAGACCACGACAAAAGAAAAAGCCTGGACATAATACTAGAGGAAATTATCCAGGAAAACTATCCCGAGATCCTAGAACAAGAGGGGAAAGTGGAGATTGAAAGAATCCACAGATCACCCCCTGTATTTAATTCCTAACTGACAACACCAAGAAATGTTATAGCCAAATTCAAAAACAACCAGATGAAAGAAAAGATATTACAAGCTGCCAAGAAGAAGCCATTCAGATACCATGGAAACATGGTGAGGTTAACACAGGATCTGGCTGCACCCACACTGAAGGACTGAAAGGCATGGAACACGATATTCCGGAAAGCAAGGGAACTAGGTCTACAACCAAGAATAAAATACCCATCAAAAGTGACTATATTCTTACGGGGGAAAAGTATGGTCATTCAACACAACAGAAGAGTTCCAAGCATTCATAAATAAAAGACCAGACCTGAACAGAAAATTTGATGTCCAACCACAGAACTCAAGAGAATCATCAAAAAGGTAATTAAAAAAGGGGGGAAAAAACAAACAAAACAACAACAAAAATTTTATAAGAGACTAAATAAGTTAAAATGATATGTATCCCTATAAGAAAAGAGGTCATTGGTAACTCTTAAAAACTGTTGCTATCACGTGAGCAGCTAGAATTACACTCAGAGGGAACAGTGATAAACTGTATAGGATGAAAGGACAAGACATAAATAGGTATATAGATATATGCATACATAAATATATATACATGTGTATGTATATATATATACATGACTAGAGCTAAAAAAGAAAAGAGGTTATGACTAAGAGAAATGGGAAAAAAAACAAATGGGGGTAAATTTATATGTCACAAAGAAGCTCATGGCGGGAGAGGGGAGAACATCGATACACTGGAAGGGTAAAGAGGTTGGAGACAAGAAATACTCATCTCTTACATACTTTGAAACTGACCCAAAGAGGGAAGAACAACCCAATCCATTGGGGAAGAGAATAGATTTGCGCCCTATAGGGGAGTAGAAGGGTAAAAAACAGACTGGTGGGGAGGGAAGCAGTACAAGGGAGGGAGAGGGTGGGGGGGAAATTTTAAAAAGACTACAGGGGAAAATAAGGGAGGGAATAAGAAGGAAGGGGGGTAGAAAGGGAAGTAAAATAAGGGAGGGAACGGGGGGGGGGGGGCTGACTATAAATAAACATTGGTATAGAAGGAAATAGTGAAAGAAGAAAAGTCAGGACCAGGAGTAGAAATCAAAATGCTGGGAAATGCACAGCTAGTAATCACAACTCTGAATGTGAATGGAATGAACTCACCCATAAAACGCAAGCGAATAGCAGAGTGGATTAGAATCCAAAACCCTACCACATGCTGTCTGCAAGAAACACACATGAGGAAGGTAGATATGCATAGGGTGAAAGTAAGAGGATGGAGCCAAACCTATTGGGCATCAAATGATAAAAAGAAGGCAGGAGTTGCAATCATGATATCAGACAAAGCCAAAGTAAAAATAAATCTAGTTAAAAGAGATAGGGAAGGTAATTACATCCTGATAAAAGGCAGTATAGACAAGGAGGAAATATCTGTACTCAATATGTATGCACCAAATGGCATAGCATCCAAATTTCTAAAGGAGAAACTAGAGGAGCTCAAGGATGAAATAGACAGAAAAACTATACTAGTGGGAGATCTGAACCTTCCTCTATCTGAACTAGATAAATTAAACCAAAAAATAAATAAGAAAGAGGTGAGAGAAGCAAATGAAATCTTAGAAAAATTAGAGACATATGGAGAAAAATAAATTGGGACAAAAAGGAATACACCTTCTTTTCAGCAGTACATGGTACATTCACAAAAATTGACCATGTACTAGGGCACAAAATCATTGCAAACAAGTGCAAAAGGGCAGAAATAATAAATGCAACCTTCTCAGACCACAGTGCAATAAAAATAATAATTAGTAAGGGTACATGGATAGATAAATCAAAAATTAATTGGAAATTAAACAATATGATTCTCCAAAACCAGCTAGTTAAAGAACAAATCATAGAAACAATTAATAACTTCATTGAAGAAAATGACAATGGTGAGACATCCTTTCAAAACCTGTGGGATGCAGCCAAAGCAGTACTCAGGGGGAAATTTATATCCTTGAGTTCATATATAAACAAATTAAAAAGGGCAGAGGTCAATGAATTGGGCATGCAAATTAAAAAACTAGAAAGTGAACAAATTAAAAATCCTCAGATGAAGACTAAATTAGAGATCCTAAAAATCAAAGGAGAAATTAATAAAATTGAAAGTCAAAGAACTATTTATTTAATAAATAAGACTAGGAGCTGGTACTTTGAAAAAACAAATAAAATTGACAAAGTACTAGTCAGTCTAATTAAAAAAAGGAAAGAAAAAAACCAAATTGACAGTATCCAAGATGAAAAGGGAGACCCCACCTCTGATGAAGAGGAAATTAAGGATATCATTAAAAACTACTATGCCCAATTATATGGCAACAAATATGGCAATCTAGATGATATGGATAAATACTTACAAAAAATATAAATTGCCTAGACTAAAAGGAGGAAGAAATAAATTACCTAAACAACCCCATATCAGAAAAAGAAATTGAACAAGCCATCAAAGAACTCCCTAAGAAAAAATCCCCAGTTCCGGAAAGATTCACAAATGAATTCTATCAAACATTCAAAGAACAGCTAACCCCAATACTATACAAACTATTTGACAGAATAAGCCAAGAAGGGGTTCTACCAAATTCTTTTCACAACACAAACATAGTACTGATCCCAAAGCCAGGCAGGTTAAAAACAGAGAAAAAAAATTATAGGCCAATCTCCCTAATGAATATAGATGCAAAAATCTTAAATAGGATACTAGCAAAAAGACTGCAGCAAGTCATCACAAAGGTTATCCACTACGATCAGGTAGGATTCATTCCAGGAATGCAAGAATGGTTCAATATTAGGAAAACTTGGGGTAAATGACCTCAGTAAGACAGTCTTTGACAAACCCAAAGACACCAGCTTTTGGGACAATTTTTGGGAAAATTGGAAGACAATGTGGGAGAGATTAGGTTTGGATCAACACATCACACCCTACACCAAGATAAATTCAGAATGGGCAAATGACTTGAATATCAAGAAGGAAACTATAAGTAAATTAGGTGAACACAGAATAGTATACATGTCAGAACTTTGGGAAGGGAAAATTTTTAAAACCAAGCAAGACTTAGAAAGAGTCACAAAATGCAAAATAAATAATTTTGACTACATCAAATTAAAAAGGTTTTGTACAAACAAAACCAATGTAACTAAAATCAGAAGGGAAGCAACAAATTGGGAAATAATCTTCATAATAAAAACCTCTGACAAAGGTCTAATTACTCAAATCTATAAAGAGCTAAACCAGTTGTACAAAACATCCATTCTCCAATTGATAAATGGGCAAGGGACATGCATAGGCAATTTTCAGTTAAAGAAATCAAGACTATTAATAAGCACATGAAAAAGTGTTCCAGATCTCTTATAATCAGAGAGATGCAAATCAAAACAACTCTGAGGTATCACCTCACACCTAGCAGATTGTTCAACATGACAGCAAAGGAAAGTAATGAATGCTGGAGGGGATGTGGCAAGGTAGGGACATTTATTCATTGCTGGTGAGTTATGAATTGACCCAACCATTCTGGAGGGCAATTTGGAACTATGCCCAAAGGGCGATAAAAGACTGTCTGCCCTTTGATCCAGCCATAGCACTACTGGGTTTGTACCCCAAAGAGATAATAAGGAAAAAGACATGTACAAAAATATTCATAGCTGCTCTCTTTGTGGTGGCCAAAAATTGGAAAATGAGGGGATACCCATCAATTGGGGAATGGCTGAACAAATTGTAGTATGTGTTGGTGATGGAATACTATTGTGCTAAAAGGAATAATAAAGTGGAGGAATTCCATGGAGACTGGAACAACCTCCAGGAAGTGATGCAGAGTGAGAGGAGCAGAACCAGGAGAACATTGTACACAGAAACAGAAACACTGTGGTACAAGAGAACATAATGGACTTCTCCAGTAATGGCTTTACAATGTCCCTGAACAACCTGCAGCGATCTACGAGAAAAGAAAAAAAAAACTATCCTCAAGCAGAGGACAAATTGAGGGAGTAAAAACACTGAGGAAAAGCAACTGCTTGACTACAGAGGGTGAGGGGACATGATCGAGGAGAGACACTAAATGAGCGCCTAATGCAAATACCAACAACAAGGAAATGGATTCAGAGCAAGGACACATGTGATACTCAGATGAATTGCACGTTAGCTAGGGAAGGTGTGGGGGGGAGGAAAAGAAAATGATCTGTTTCCAATGAACAATGTATGAAAATGACCAAATAAAATAATGTTTAAAAAGAAAAAGAAATTTATCTTAGACTAGCATGTTACACCATGTTCCACATTAAATTCAAATGGATATTATATTAAGTTTCCCATCCTGCCCAAAAAAAAGAAGAAAAGCAGATTATACAATTTTTATACCTATGTTTAGGAAATGTACTCTTAACAAAATAACAGATAGAGACAATTAACAAAAAATAAAATAGCTAATTTTGAGTTACATGAAAAAGAAAAACTGCACAAACAAAATTAATGCATATGGGATAAGAAAGGATGTGATTGAATGGGTGGGGGAATCTTTGTATCATATAGTTGTGGTATCCAGAATATATGTGTATGTATATATATATATATATATGTGTGTGTGTGTGTGTGTGTGTGTGTTTTCATTCTGTCATTTCAGTTATGTCTGACTCTTTGGAATCCTACTTATGATTTAGCAAAAATACTGGAGAGGTTTTGTCACTCCCTTCTTCAGCTTATTTTATAGATGAGGAACTGAGGCAAAGAGGAGGATTAAGTGACTTGCCCAGAATCACACAGCTAGTAAAGTGACCTGAGGACTTTAGACCTGGCATTTTATCCACTGCACCACTTAGCTGCCTATATAATCTGTTGACAATTAGTATACAATAGTGTATCTCTCACACACACATAGAAAAAGTCGCAGTTTATTCATTAGAGCTTTTGGACTCTGTGTGTGTGTATGTGTGTACAGCCAAAAGCCATTTCCAAGTAGATAAGTGGTCAAATGCTATGAACAGTTTTCAATAGAAAAATTGAGAATCATTAACAACCCTATGAAAGAATGTTCCAAATCATTAAACTGCAAATGTTCCACATCATAAAACTGCACATCAGAATAACCACAGAGTTTCACCTTGCATCTTGCAAATTGACAAAAAAATGACAAAGATAACGTAATGGTTAGAATGCGTTTGACTAAATTATAAGAGTAAGAAATATTGTGGTCACTGTTTATAGAAATTAACTCTTAAGTCATAAGACTGTTAATAGCTCTAATAGCTTTATTATAGCAAGATAAAGATAATAAGGGAGGGAAATATAGAAAGGAGGTAAAGAATTACCTAGCCTAACAATCTAGAGTCTGTCTCTGAATCTCAGCCTCAGAAACAATCCCCTCCCTGCTTCCTGCCAGGTCTCACCTTATATGTGGTTCCCTACTAGCTCTCCTACATCACTCTCCCCAACCAATCACAATTCCTCAATTAGCTTGGTACCACCCAGGGATACAGTGCCTATGAGATCAATTGCCTGGTTGCTGATTGACCCAAATCCAAAACAAATGGAAGGGAAGTCTAAATCTCTGATTGATCAAATCAAAATACAAATTCCCTTCTCACAATAGCAATAGTCAATGTTGGAGTGGCTATGAAAAGACAGATACTTTAATGCATTGTTTTGGAGTTGGGGATCAGTATAATCATTCTGGGGTAGCAGATTGGAATTATACAGATAGAGCAACTAAAATGCTCCCAATTCAGAGATTCAACTACTAGGCTTATACCCCAAGGAGGTCACTGATAAGGAGAAATTCCCTATATATACCAAAATATTTATAGCAGAATTTTTGTGATAGTAAAGAATTAGAAACAAAAGAGATGTGCATTGATTGGAGAATGACTAAACAAACTGCTTGTGAATGTAATGGAATATTAGTTTGTTTTCAGAAATGATGAACATGATGAATACAGAGAAAATGGAAAGGTTTATATAACATGATCCATAATGAAATAAACAAATCCAAGAAAATAATATATACAATAACCACAACAATGTAAATGTAAATAACAATCACAAAAATGAATATTGCCAAGTTAGAAAGAAAAATATGGTGCCAAATAAGAGAAATGTAAAAACACTCCTACCATCTCCCTCTCCCCTGTGCAGAAGTGGAAGGTCGGCAGGTGATACAATATTTTCAGAATTCTTATATATTAATTAATTTTGTTGATTCTTTTTCTCTTTGTGTTTTTTTTAATTTTATTTAGCATATAAAGTGGTTCTTTGTGAATATCAGTAGGAAGGCTAATGGGAGAAATTCTGGTAAAACAGAAAACAAAAGGTCAGGCAAGATAAAGATCACACTGAATGAACTTGACCTCACTAAAAGGAAAGCCAGTTATTTATTCTGTCCAGAAGGGACTAGGACTTTATTAGTGTTGAAAATATTTGGAGTAAGCACTATGAGAAGTGTACCAGATCATCTATAAACGTTGAGATGAAAGATTTGTTGGTCAGCAGTAAAGACTTTTGTTGAAATGTGAGGACATTTGTTCAGTGTCTTTTAAGTGTGTAAAAACATTTCCTCACAACTACTTTTTAACCTTTCTCTCTATAAATTTTACCTAAATTTACTTAGTAAAGCTTTGAGAAAAACATTTTCAAAGATAAATTTAAAATTCAGTCTTGTCAAAATTATCATAAATAGTAAAGTTTGAATTGATAAGATAGTGATGCATAGGAGGGAAAAAGAATCAGAGAAAGTGAAATTCAGAAAATCTTTCTGAATCTGTGATTGCTTTTCACAGTCAAGAAAAAAAGGCTTATTTTTCCATCAGTAAAAACCCTGTTAACACATGGGATCACAGAACCATTCTGAGGTTCTTATGAAAAAGAATGCTACCCACTTCCAGAGAAAGAACTGTTGGAGTATAAATGCAGATGAAAACATCTGATTTATCACTTGTTTATTTGGGGTTTTGGTTTAAAAGATTATTCATTTATAAAAATGAATAATATGGAAATATGTTTTGCACGATAATACATGTATAATTCAGATTGAATTGCTTGTGAGCTCTGGGAGGCAGGGGGGAAGAAGGGAAGGAGACATAACTACAGAAAACTCATTAAAATAAAGATTAATTTTTTAATACATAGAGTCAGAGGTGATGATCTTATAGAGAAATTAGATTCTTTATTTCGACAGGATTTTCATTGATCCAAGAATATTCCAATGAACCCAGCTCACAAATTCTCTGAATTGTGAAGACAAGGTGCTGGTACTCTTTTTCCCTCTGTGCCCTGATCCTATTAAATTCACATCCCCAGCCCTAACACCTATCAAAACCAATGGAAATTGCATCCAAAAGCTAGAAAGGACCCTGCTTCATAAGGATATCCAGGAAATGTGATTAGACCCTAGGAGACAGCACAGGTCTCCTCTCCTCTTAGTTCCTCAGGAACCTCAAGAGAGGGTATGTTGAGGGTTCATAACCCCTAGCTCTTACAAATTTGCAGAGTACAGGAGGAAGGTTAGTGGGAAAAAAATTTGGTAATGTAAAAAAAAAAAACAAAAGATTAGGCAAGAAAGGTCATATTAGATGACTTTAGTTAAGGAAAATCCAGTTATTTTCTCTTCCAATGATGGCTAGTCCAGAGATTTGGAAGAGTTGGAAGTTCCTCGGTTAGAGTTTAGAGTCGGTATAAGATATGTTCTTGAAATAAAATATTTGATCTGGGTTGAAGGTCGAGTTTTAGGAAAGTTAACTGGCAGTACCACTGCCTATTTCAATTTAGGAATAAGGTTTGAAAATCTATCTTTGGGGATCCAGATACTAATAAGGGCATGAAGAACAAGAACCTGGGCATAAGAATTAGGGAAACGAATTCCAATGTATGTAAGAAAATCACAATTGACATATCATTGTAGCTGAATTAAAGCTATGTAACTGAAAAAAAATCATAGCAGGGCAGCTGGATGGCAGGTTGGTACTAGAAAGAATCAGAAATAATGGAGAAATAATTGTGATCATTCGTTTATTTCACCATTCCTCTAACTGTATTAGGGTGGTGGATACTCTAATTACTCTGATGGCCACATGGAAATTTTTGGCAACAGGAAAGGTATTCATTGATATATGAACTTTTCAGATCTTTTCTTTTCTTTTTTAGTTCACTGAGGGATCTCTGCTGGATGGCCTCTATTGGGAAATGTGGTACAGCAACAGAACGGGAGCTGAAAACCGTAGTTTCATTTACTATGAGAACCTGCTATTGGGTGTGCCTCGAATCCGTCAATTAAAAGTCAGAAATGGGTCTTGCTCTATCCCTCCAGACTTGAGGGAGGAGATTAAAGAATGCTATGATGTTTATTCCATCAGTAATGAAGAGAGAGCTCCATTTGGTCTTCGACATGGAACAGCGTATGTATTTCTTTTTCACAGACATTTGTGATTTCACTCCTATTTCACCTATATTTTCATTCATTCTTTCAGAAAATAGAAAATATTTTCAGTAATTGTCTAAGGCATGTAATCCTAGACTTTGCCAAACAGATTCTTGCCTTTTTCAGAATGTACCTACCCTCAAGTTTAATTAGCATATTGTCCTTTCAGTCTCTGGATCACAGAACTTACAAGTTAGAAGACCAAAGAATCTTCTCTACAATATGACAAATTTTCATCCAACTGTTGCTTGAAAATTTCTAATGCCAGGATATCCCATTGTACTTCTTTCAAGCCCAAATTTTCCTATAATATACCTACATGTTATTCTTAGTATCCTTTGGGGCCAAACAGAAGGACTTTAATTCCTTTTCTGTGAGATAGCTTTTTAAAAATAGACTTACAGAGTCAGAGTCAAGGTGGCAGAATAACGGGAGGATGTACAACGTTGTTCTTCCAACAAACATCATCTACAAAGGCGTAAAAAACACCAGACAGAATTCTGATTAAGAAATCCAAGAAAAAGTTAGAGTGAGTCATTTTTATAGTGCAGGGGGAATTAAGAGAGATGCTAAGAATTGGTCTGACCAAGAGATTGTCATATGCAGAACATGATAGCACACAGGACTGAAAGCAGATACAGAGTTCAGTTCTTATCATATTCCAACACTCTCCTTAGTTATTTTTTTTTTAAAGAAAGAACAAAAGTAACTTCTTGATCATTAGAATTGACCACAAAGAAACTAATGACTCCATGAGACATCAAGAAATATTAAACAAATTCAAAAGACTGAAAAAATGGGAAAAATATGAGATATCTTCTAGCAAAAATAACTGACTTGGAAAACAGTTTGAGGAGATTTAAATATTATTGGATTACCTAAGTGCTTTAACCAAAAGGGCCTTGACAGTATATTGTAAGAAATCATGAAAGAAAACTTTGTAAGTCTCTTAGAATCAGAGGACAATGTAGAAATTTACTAATCACCTTCTGAAAGAGATTGAATTTGAAAATGAAAATTCTCATGATTATTATAGCCTAAATCCAGAGCTTTTATATCAAAGGAAAAAGGACTACAAGTATCCATAAAGAAAGAGGTCAAGTACTGAAGAGTCTTTAATCAGGTCACACAAGATTTAGTAGTTACTAATATAAAAGGAATGAAGAACTTCATACATGATATTCCAGAAAGCAAAAAGTCTAGGCTTGTAATCAAGAATAACTTCTCCAAGGGGAAATAGTATTTTAGTGAAATGAAGGATTAAAAAACTAGAACTGCATATAAAATTTGGCATACATACACTGGAGTCAAGAGAAGCATAAAAAAGTAAACATGGATGAGAAATCATGAGGTTGAACTGTTAAATTTTACATTTTTATGTGAAAAGGTGATACACATAGCTTTGTCATCATTAGGAGATCATAGAGAAAGTAATTAGAAAGAATATTTGTAAGGGATTCTGTTATGTTTTGTTGAACTCAAAAGAAAAATAGAAGGGGTGAGGAAGAACCCACTGAGAGGGGAGAAGGTGAAAGGGTGAAGAAAAATGGGGGAAATTACCTCATATCAATGAGATAGACAAAGAGAAGTCTGCATAATGAGGAGAAAGTCAAGATGGGGGGAATGGGCAAAATTTGAACCTCCCTCAAATATATTCTATTCAAAGGAGGAAAGAATACACACACACACACACACACACACACACACACACACACAAACACACACTCCTTCAGGGACACCAGAGGGAAAAATAAGAAGGAAAAAGGAGAATAAGAGAGAGTACAGGGTGAGATCAGTACATACTCTTAGCAAAACAAACTATTAAATAGGGAGTATAGGGGGAAAAGTAAAGGGGTAAGAGAATAAGATGGAAGGAAATATATAATTAGCAATTATAATTATGAATGTGAATAGAATAAACTCACTCATGAAATGTAAAAGGGTAGCAGAATGGATTAGAAACCAGAATAAAACACTGTTTATGAGAAGCAAACTTGATACAGACAGATGAACAGTTAAAACAGGAGCAGAATCTGTTATGCTTCAAACTAAAGTTAATGAAACAAAGGTAGCAGTCATGTTATCAGACAAAACAATAGCAGAAATTGACCTAATAAATGAGATAAATAAGAAAACTAAATTTTACTAAAAGTTGCCATAAACAATTAATGGTTAAATCTTAAAAGATGAAGTTATTCCAACAACTAGCTTACTGGGCTATATTGGAGAAGTTCATCAGAAAAGTGACTAAAATGTCTTATTTCATTTGAACCTGAGACTCCATTTCTAGGATTATATTTTAAGAATGTTCTCAATAAGAAGAAAGTCTTTATATATATGCCAAAATATTTTTCTAGTACTTTTTGTGATAGCTAAGAATTTGAAGCAAAGTTCATTGATTGGGAAATGACTAAGCAAATTTTTGTATAAAATTAATGTAATATCACTATGCTATAAGAAAGGTATGTGATGAATAGAGAAAAATATAGTTAAAATGTATTACTATGGTAGAAAGACTAGATGCTTTGTAAATCACAGGTTCCAAATGAACATTATTTTAAAGAGTATTCTGCTTAGATCAACTAAGAAGAAAATGAGTTTACCTATCTTAGCTTATCATATAATTGATTACATTTTAGGATAGCTGGTTGTTTTCCAACTTATAAATTGTATCAGTAAACTAACTTTAAAAATTATTGTATGATGGGTAATTTCTGGAAAACTTCTGGAAAGCAAATTCTATTTGTTCAAATTGTTGTTGGTGTTGGGTTTTTTGTTTTTTTCTTTTTAATAGAAAATAGCACTTCCTGGTCTTGTTTCTGGAGGTTGAGCTCCCATAGGTATTCTTTTCACTGATCCTGATTTGTTACATAGTTTCTGTCTATCTGTTATAGTTGCTAAAAGTAGGTTTGGTTTTTGTTTGTTTTCTTAGTTGGACATACACGAATGAAAAAGACTTGAATGGCAGTAGTCACTGGGGATTGATTGCCACATACAGTGGGGCTGGCTATTATCTGGACCTATCTAGAACCAGAGAGGAAACTGCAGTGCAGATTGCAAATCTCAAGAAAAACATCTGGTTAGACAGAGGGACTAGAGCAACGTTTATTGACTTCTCAGTATACAATGCCAACATTAATCTCTTTTGTGTGGTCAGGTATGTATTTTTTGCAATCATACTATAAATTTGGGTTGACTTGTGTGTGTGGATGTATGTGAGTAATTTGTATTCATGACTAAAAAAGGTACCTTATATTTGGTTGTAAAAAGAATCAAGATAGATTACCAAAGAATGGTTTGTGATACTGATAAAGAAAAGGAAGGGCAGAATAGTTTTGTGGTCTAGGAATGTTTCTTGAGTATATGGATTAAAAGTATTAAATCATAGAACTCTGGAGTAGGAATGTTTATGTAGTGCAACTACCATAGGAGAAGTTGTTTTTCTGCCTTCTTTCAAAAACATCTCATGACCTTTAGTCAATGTTTCTTTTCCTAAGTTTTCCATCCTCTACTGGTGTCTGTTCCATTTAGCATATGAACTCAGGTGGGGTGGGGATTGTATTAAATATTCTGCAGACCACCAAGTTTCATGCTAACTACAAACTAAAGGGAGGTGTAATGCAGTTTTCAATTCCTGTATTTCAGAGGGCAGGTCAGGAATTCTTCTCATTAAAAAAAAGGCAGACTGCTCACTCAGTATAAATGTCTATAACTTTACTTTTCTAGGTTTCAGTTTCCTCATCTGTGAAATAAGGGATTACCTACATTATTTTTGAGATTCCTTCTAAACCCAAATCCTATAATCTTGTTATAATTATTCTATACAAAGACATAGCAGTGGGCTAACAACCAGAAAATCCATCACCAAAGGTTCAAAAAACTATTTAACTTTTTGCAAGGATAATTAAATTGGAGAGAAAAAAAGAGAGTGCATACATGCCAGCAAGTTATTTCTAATTGTATATGGTGAGAGGGAGGAATTAGATCCAGTGTTTGGTGAATCCATATCCAATCTGCCTATGTAATTTTAATCCAGTGAAGGGGGAAAATGTGTTCTTCCATACCAAGTAAATGTTCTTAGTCGCTCCTGTCTGGGAAAGAGATTGATGCAACAGTCTGCTGCCCTGTCTGAAATTATCATTTCTTGGTGTTTTTCCAAAAACCTTTCCAGTTCTAAAGCTCTCATTCTGTCAGGGCAACTAAGGATCATTTTCTGAAAAGATTTTTCTTCAGTAGTATCTCAAAAAGTTAAATTCTCTCCATTCAAGCAATGGGATATTTTTGGAGTTCCTGAGGTTTTCAGTCAATAAAGTAAACTTTTTATTGAAGTTGGTCACCTAGTAGGCATAGGGGATGCAAAGATAAAATGGAACACTTCTTTGTCCTCAAGCAGTTTGTTTTTTCCAAAAGGCAAGAACAAGTGTGCACAAAAGAAATATTAAAAAAATATAGTGATTTTGAGAAGAGGTTGTTGGGGGAACCAGGAAAGGTCTCAGGTAGGAGTCGGTGTTTGAACTAAGCTTGGAATGCATTTGAGATATTCATTAGGAGGTTAGTAATATTCTTAAGGTGATCTTTTAGGGAATTAAGCAGCCTTGTGTGTGGTTTACGGAATCTTACGCTTTATATATATATATATGTGCTGGGTAAGAACAGACTGCCATCTCATTTGGAGATATTTCTTCATGGTTTTTTCTTTTCTTGCAACACAGATTATTGGTTGAGTTCCCAGCAACTGGTGGTGTAATTACATCTTGGCAGTTTCAGCCTGTGAAGCTGATTCACTACATCTCAACATTTGATTTCTTCCTGGCAACTTGTGAGATCACCTTTTGTTTCTTTATCCTTTACTACATAGTGGAAGAGATTTTGGAAATTCGTATTCACAAATTGCATTATTTTAGAAGTTTCTGGAACTGTCTGGATATCGTGATCATTGCGGTAAGTTCTAAAGCAACAACCTTATATCTTATTTCCTCATTTTTTAATTATGCATTTAACACCTCCCCCAAAAAAGAACACATTTATATACAAAGTAGAACAAAAAAAAGGGATTCTATTTAAAACCATATGTTCTGTAATGCAGTTTGCTTTCTTTAAAAAAGTATATGATAAATGTAACATGTTACATTCAAAAATTTTCTGTTTTTTTCCCTTCAGTTAATTTTAAAATTTCTTCAGTGACCTTCATTTCTTCTTTTCTTGGAAACTCTATCACTAACTCCTTTTCTCTTCACAAAAACAGTCCTTTTCAGAAATAAACATAGTAAAAAGCAAAATAAATCCACGCATTTTCCATTCCCCAAGATAAATGCTTTGTTCTGTTCCTTGATCCAAAACCCATCATTCCAGATAGGTTATTTGCTTCATCAGTCCTCTGGAGTCATGGTTCATCATTGTACTGATCAGAATTATTATCACTATATAAATCATACTCCTGATTCAGTTCATTTTTTAAAATATCAATTAAAAGATTTCCTAGCACTTTCTTATGGAGAAGTCCACATTTAATAAGATAATGGATTTAGAGCTTAGTCCAACCTACTCTTGATACAGCTGAGAAAACCAAGGCCTCTTTGGGTGAAGTGATTTGCCCAAGATCCCATAGAGGTAGTAGAGTGGTGACTGATGGATGTCAGGTCCTCTGGCTCTAGATCTCATGTGCTCTTTCTTCCCTGATGCAGCTGCCTTTCAATTTACATAGAATTTGATGATTCTCTAGTTCCATAACATATGTTATGGAGGGATATGTTACAAAATGAGGGTGGTATTAAAATAAAATTAAATCAATAAAATTTTAGCTTCATCTGCTAGTTTCAAATATAATAGACCTATGCAGATGTAAGTGTTTGAAGCTATTAAAAATTCTTAGCTTCAAATTCAAAATTTCATGATGGTTACAAAAAAAAAAGCAAAAGGGCACCCTCTCTAACACAGATGTTTTAAAATTAATGGTTAAAACCTATTGGCTAACCATATCATATCAACACTTACTTATACATAAAATCCATGTTCCCAATTTCCTAGTAATATAGTAATGACCCAAGGTCTTAATAAAATTCCACTCTGAATTAATGCAACTCAACTGGGTATATTGGTAATCATGGATGTGCTTTTGTGAAACAAAATTCAGAGGAAGCCCTACTTTTTGGTGTTCATCTTTTTGTTTAATTAAGCATTAACAGGGGAAATAGATATGTATGTTAATAATATTATATGATACATATTTATTTTAATAAAAAAGCTCAATAACTTCCTTAGGAAGTAGTTAACTAAGACATATGGAAACCCAGGAATAATTTCTAGGATTCAACCATATTTTCATGATACTTCTTTGGAAATCCTTTTGTACACTTTCTTATCTGTTCAGTGACTGTTGTCACTAATGTAGCAGTGTGCCTTTAATGAATAAAAAGAAAGGATCTCCACTTTCTTTTTAAAACGTTCCTTAAATAAATAGAATAAGGTCACACTATTTTTTCCTTCATCCCCTCCAAGTGTCTCATTTATTGCCTCAATTGCTACGGCCACCATACTCCAATATTTATCTGGTGTTTTACCTTGCACTGCTCCAGAGAGACAGCATGAGTAGTTATAAAAAGTTGATCTCAGAATCAGTAAGACCTGAGTTCCAGTTCTCCTTATGGTATAGTATGGATTTGTGAACTAGGATTCTGTCTCTGTGTCTCTTTTCCCCTCTTTTCCTCTCTTATGCCCTCACTCCTTCACTCCCCCTACCTTGAGCTAAGTGTGCTTTATGAGAATTGGAGAAAAGACTCAATTAAAATAGGAGCCAACATTTGTCACTAGATGATACAGGAAAGCTGATAATTAGTACTGTTGCATCCTCCCTAAGTCAGGAAGTCTTGTACTCCTTTTCCTTTTCTTTGCCTCCAGCTTTTCCATTTCCTGTGAACAGAGTTGAGCCAACAGCTTTTTTGTTTGGATCAAAGTTGACCTATATCTGAAACTTGAAAGGAAAATACACTTTAAAAATAACTTTACAAATTTTTCCTCCTTGACTTTCTCACAAACATATATCATTTCTATAGCCTTTCAACACTACTTTTCAGGAATTTGAGAAATTAATTCAATCACTAAAGAAAAAGAAGCGTGAGATAGATTCCAGTAATTTTGCTACACTGTAACTCTGGGAAAAATAAACAGAGTTGGCTTTGGATTGCTACCTTCATATACCAACCAACCCTTTGGCCAAGGATACAGGATTCCTAATCCTTTTCGAGTCAAAGAGCTCAGATCAATTTTATATTAAACTACCAAAAAATCAGCTCATACATTAAGGTATATTATCTTCTACTTACATGAACTAATGAAAGTAAAGTAAGAAAACCCAGGCAAATCATATTTAGAATAACTCACAAATATGATGAAAAGAACAACAATCTTAAAGAACATAACAGTGTAAATTATAACTAATCTTGATCTCAAAGAGAATGGTAAAGAGGAGAGAATAAGCATTAAGCATGTACTATGTGTTGGGCACCATGCTAAGTGCTTTATAAATATTATCTCATATGAAGAAAGAAATAATGTACATCTTTCCCTTCTTTGCAAAGGTGGAGGACAATGGGTGCCAAATACGCTATATTTTGTCCAACTCAGTTGATATGCTAAACTAAATCATTTTCTCCCTCCTCTTTCCTTGTTTTATTTCTTGTTGTGAGGCATGAAGAGTTATACAGAAATGAAGTGATATGAAAACAAAAGATGGCAATACATTTTTTTCAAGTCTGTGACTTTAAGGCAATAGAATCTGTAAATATTGGTCATCTTTCTTTCTCTTAGCTGTCAATAGTAGCTATAGGAATTAACATCTACAGGAAATCCAATGTAGAATTGCTGCTGAAATACCTTGAAGATCAGAATACTTTCCCCAACTTGGAGCCTCTAGCATATTGGCAAATACAGTTCAACAATGTGGCAGCAGTGATGGTCTTCTTTGTCTGGATTAAGGTAATTTTGATGTTTCACATAAATAAAGTAGAACAATGGTATTGATAGCACTATAACCCAGACCTAGCCTAGCAGAGAGAACAGCCTTGGTGTATACCAAACAGGGTCAAGGGTAGCACCAGGGGCCCAAGCCTAGCTTTAGGAGAAAGGTCTTGGACAAAATCAAGACACAATAGTCTCTGACAACTGTGGCAGGAGCCAAACAAAGGAATATCCCGTGATTCCAGCAGCAGGATGGAAGAACCTCATGTATAGATGAAAATAGAGATGTCCTAGAGCCCTGTGACAAGAGGGAGCTCCCAGGCAAGGGCCAGCGCTGGCTGGGACCAGAACAGCCCCAAAGTCCTTTGAAGGAGAGAGATTTTGACTTGCCCACTATATTCAGGACAATGTGGGTCCTGCACATACTATTCAGTTATAGAATTTGGTCCAAATGAAGATCTTTCCTTGAGCAAATGAAGGAAAACTGAACACAATAATGAAAAGCATTGATTTGAAGGACACTCAGGGGGTAAACTCTGAAGAGGATAGTGATACTATAACAAATCATCTAGCAAAAGGAACTTCAGGAGTATATAGAAGAAATAAGATGATAATAGAATAGAAAAACTGGGGAAGGATGGATTGCCAGAAAAATTGACACTTAGATAGAGAAGAAAACCTGATACAAGATCAATGCCCTAAAAATTAAAATGGGTCTGCCAGAAAACAATATAGCAGAATAAGACATATCTAAATAAAACCAAAAGAATAGGGAGAAAGAGAAGAAAATACAAAAAAACAGAATAAAAAAAAGACATGGAAAATAGGTCAAGGAGAGATGATGATGATGATGATAATGATGATAATAACAATAATAACCATAACAATTAAAAGCATCTATATAGTGCTTTAATATTTGCAAAAGAATTATCAGATTATCTGATATGAGTAGAAAACAAAATATGAACATCTTATTTCAGTTAAATATAAATGAAAACTACCCAGCAATCTATGAATAAGTAGAGTGAAAAAATAGAATGCACTGGTCACCTCCAGAAAATCACTTTAAAATGAAAACTCATAGGAACATTATAACCAAAATCTAGAGCATCTCAGTCAAAGAAAAAAAAATACTAATAGCTAAGAGGGAGTTCAGATATCAGGTAATCACAATAAAGATTACACAAGATTAAGCAGCTGTCACTATGAAGGAATGGAGACCTTAGAGTATATTTTAAAAGACAGGATAAAGGTTTGCAACCAAATATTATTTATCTGGCAAAAATAAGTATAATTCTTGAGGGGAAGAGTAAGGGGGAAAGTGCCTTTAATAGGAAAGAAGATTTCTAAGAATTCTTGATAAAAGGGCCAGAATTGATCAGACATTTGGAAATGAAAATGTAGTTTTCAAAAGAAACATATGTACTTATATTTGTTTAATTAAAGGGAATGTTTGAGGATTAATTTCTTTATGTTAACATAAAATATAAGATGCAAATGCCTTTTTAAAACCCTAATATCTTTAAAGGCTATAGAGAAAAATTAAAATAGTCAAGGATCTTCAGATTTTTAAAAAACCTTTCCTTCTCTTAGTATCAATTATAAGATAGAAAAGCAGCAAGGGCTAGGCAATTAGGGTTAAGTGATACACAGCAAGGAAGTATCTGAATTCAGAGTTGAACCCAGAACATCCCAAGTCCAGGCTTTGTACTCTATCCACTGTGCTACCTTGCTGCCCTGGTTTTAATGGTCTTTGGAGGAGAAAAAGGAAAATGGGAATTGAAATCACTATTGCATAATAAAGGTACTTAAAATAAAAAGTAGATATTCATGGAGGAAGTTATGGGAGAAACAAGGCATCCTACAAATCTCACTTTTATGTGAGCCACATAAAGGAAGATTAAATATATACACATTTCATTATAGAAATAAATTCAAATGGAAGGGAAGGGACAAGAGGAGAGGTAGAGAAATGTCTACAAGGGAGGTCAGGATAGGTATAATGGAATAGTCATAGGCAAAATAAACTAGAATATTTTTTTGAAAAAAAGAATGTGAAGGGAGAATTAAAAGGAAAAGTAGAAAAAAATGAGATCAAGAGAAGATTAGAGAGAAGAGGTGCAAAAAAAATTACCTTTACTTTTAAGTCACATATGTCCAGCAAACCCCTTCTCTTCTGCCACAAATGAAAAGAAATGCTTCTCATTTGTAAAGGAGGAGGCAGGAAAGAGCTTAAAGAAATTACAGGAAGCTAAAATGGATGGAAATGCACAATTAACAGTAATAACTGGGAAGAAGAATGGGAACCCTCACCCAGAAAAGGGAAGAAGATAACAGGATGGATCAGGAAGTAGAATCTGACTCTTGTCATTTAGAAGAAATACAAAGATTCACATAGAAATAAAATGAAAGGCTGGTAGCCAAACTTTTTAAAAAGTGGGGTGGGTGGCAAGCAATCATGATTACAGATAAGGCTAAAGCTTTTGTAAGGAAATGGTTAGTGTTTTTCAGTTGTGTCTATGCAATTCTTGTAATTCTATTTTGAGTTTTCTTGGCAAACATACTAGAGTCATTTGCCATTTCTTTCTCCAACTCTTTTTATGGCTTTTAAAGGCAAACAGGGTTCGGGGACTTGCCCAACATCACCCAGCTACTAAATTTCTAAGGAGGTTCTTGGAGAAATAGCCTTGGAGTGGGAGTTGCCACACAGTAAAGTGGCAAGATCCTCATCTGAGAGACTAGGGAAAGGATTGTACAAGAAGTCTAAGGAGACAAGGGAATGTTTGGAATAGCTTCTGTGCCAAGCACCAAACATAGGCAAAAAAATAAAATCAGAGTCTTGAATATGAGATTTGCAATATATAATTACCCAATCCTTTTAAAAAATAAAAAGAAAGAAAAAAAGATATATGGTAAATATGCTGATTTGTAGTCATAAATCCTGAGTTCAAATTCTGACCCTCCTACTTATGACATTGTACAAGATACACAAGATATAGTCCCTCTTGACAAGGATATTATATTTGAATAGCAATCTACATCATATATTAGAGACGTATTAGCATGGGGAGTCACTAGGATGGTGAATTGAGAGCTGCCAATTGACAAGACCCTTGAGAATAATGATAATTGCTCAAACTAATATTTTATTATATTTATTATTTTATTATTAGTTTAATATTAATTAATTGATTGATTTAATAATAGTTGTTAATATATTATTCTATATTTATCCTAAAACAATAAGTTGGAGGAGTGGGATACATGGGTAGCAGCAGTATAAATGGAGAGATGGTTGGAGTGGAAATCCTGATAGAATGTGAACCATCAACTGAGGGTCTAGTATAGGGTCTGGGGCATCTAGACAGAGTGAGTCAGCTGAGTTTGTCCTTAGTTATTTGTTAGTCAAAGCAGCCCTACAAGGAGTTCCAAAGATAAGTGCATTAGTTCTCTCCACTCCTGGATGTGGAAGAGATAGGAAATCCTTTCTGGAGATCCAGCCTAGAGGTACTATTCCAGGTGGTGAGAGGAGGGGTAGGAGCAAAATGGATATAATGGTTTGGTCTGGGTCCTGGGGCTAGCTATATATAGCGAGTTCATCATATTTGTCTCTCACTAGTGGGGAGTGCTCAGCTCCAGGTTAGGGAGTTTTCTCTCTCTTTGTCCCCCAAATCCCTTAGCACTACTCTGAGTACATAGCAGTTACTCACTAAGCACTTAACTAGTTATTTGGGAGAGGGGGGACAAAGAAGGAGATTCCTTATAGTCTTATCCTAAAATTTGTGAAAAGAGGACTTCTTTGCTTGCAGTGAAGTTTACCAGAACTTGGTTATATTCAGTTTCATTCGTAGGAATTTAATGTTTTGTAGAACTGGCAGTTTGAATTCATGTTTCTCTTACAGCTTTTTAAATTCATCAACTTCAACAGAACCATGAGCCAGCTATCCACTACCATGTCTCGCTGTGCCAAGGACCTTGTTGGCTTTGCAATTATGTTTTTGATTATTTTTCTTGCATATGCTCAGTTGGCTTACCTTGTCTTTGGCACTCAGGTTGATGACTTCAGCACATTCCAAGAATGTATGTAAGTACAACTGCAATTTTCAGAAGGCCTTTGTGGTGATGATCTTTATGTCCTGGGGACTTGGTAAAAGAACTTTATGGACCATCCAAAGACCAATTGTTTTGGTCCTTCAGGACCAAATTTTTTTCTTAATTTAAGCAATCATGCAATTGACTTCTACAGAAATATTAGAATTATTTATTAGAAAGAAAATAAAAGCCTCCAAAATGTTGGCACTTTTATTTGTAATCTTTTTTACATAGGTCACTAACCTTTTTATATTTATTTTTAATCTATTCCATTATTTCTCAATGAAATTTAGTTTTTAATCCCATAAACCATCTCTACTAAAGTAGTCTTGACCCTTAGGACTTTTTAGCACCAAAATGTAAATGTTAGCCATTATAGCTAGTTTAGTTTCTGTTTTGGGGGAAATTTTAAACTGTTACCTTCTGTCTTAGAATACTTAGTATTGATTCTATGGCAGAAGAATGGTAAGGGCTAGGCAGCTGGAGTTAAGTGACTTGCCTGAAGTCACACAGCTAGGAAGTGTATGAGGCCTCTCATCACTGGGCCTGGCTCTCTTTCCACTATGCCACTAAGCTCCCCCCAAATTTCTGTTTGCATTGAAAAATGTGGCCTTTTTATTTTCTTTAATTTTCCTTTATTTTATTCCAGTAGCAAATTTACACATCATTTCCCATGGTTCCGTGATTCTTGTTCCCCCCACCCCAGAGTTGACAAGCAATTCCACTGGGTTATAATATATTATCACTCAAAACTTATTTCCATATTATTCATTTTTAATAATCTTTTAAAACCAAAACCCCAAATCATATACCCAAATAAACAAGTGATAAATCAGATATTTTCTTCTGCATTCCTACTCCAACAGTCCTTTCTCTGGAGGTGGATAGTATTCTTTTTCATAAATCCCTCAGAATTGTACTGGATTGTCTGTTATTGTTCTGTAATAGTTAGTAGCAAAGTCTTTCACATTTGAACATCCCACAATGTTTCAGATACTATGTATAATGTTCTCCTAGTTCTGCTTATTTTACTCGCATCACTTCATGTAGCTTACCTTTTAATTTCAAATAATTCTATTAATAAAACTGTATGTGACCCTTATTTTTCAAAAGAGCACTGGGACAGTAGTTTGAGTCTTGGACTTTCCCACATAAGCTCCCTTCCCTCTCACTCTCTTCCCCGACAACAAAGGAAGCATCTGTGGAAACATCATAATCTGGAGAGAAGATATACTCATAGAGTAGTTAGAAAATGGAAGAATAGGGAAGTCCCTTGCCCATAATGGGTGCCATACCATGAATGCACTGACCACACTGAACAAAATATTCAATTCCACTGCCTCACTTGAGATGCCACTTGATATTAGATGTTTGAGTGCTTAAAATTATGGTGTGGTATTCTTTAATAAAATTTTTCTAAGTGTATTTTTAAGCACACTTTCAATTGGAATCCACCCTGATTTTTGAAATTATTAGAAATATTTCATCAAAAGTACCCACTGAATTCTTAGGACATGTTCCTTTTTTAATCTGCCTTATGGCTAATATATGCAGTTTCCTCCTTCATTATCCAATGGTAAAGTTTATTTAAGGCATGAAAATTTATCAGAAATCTGGTGGTATAAATAGTGAAGTTCCTCTAAAGTGAATTTTTGAAGCAGACAAAATATGTAGTACTTCCTTGTCTGGTAGTTGTGTCTCTGATAAGGTCTCAAACTATGAAATCATATATAAGAAATGCTAAATTAACTGCTAGACATGTGTTTTGTTTTTTTAGTTTCACTCAATTCCGCATCATTTTGGGAGATTTTAACTTCACTGAACTTGAGGAAGCCAACCGAGTTTTGGGACCCATTTATTTCACTACTTTTGTGTTCTTTATGCTCTTCATTCTTTTGGTATGTACATTCTTTTGGTATGGTTTATGATGAAGTGGTTTATGATTTGATTTCCCTTCCAATCCTTACCATTTCTTTCACCTCATTCTTCGTTTTCTAAAATACATTTAGCCTTTTAATACCAATAGTCCTGAAGAAGATTCCAAAAATACTGTAGCATTGGTGAAATGTATAAAGGGATAAAAGTTTGGAGGACTGGTTTTGAGTGTGTGCAAATATATCATATACCTGCCCTCTCTTGGTGTTTGCTCTTCCAGGGTTTTCAGAGGACAAGTTGTTACCAATAAACCATCCATTATTTCATATGTGGCATTTGAACATTCTCCAGAGTTCACTCTAGAAAACAAGACTAATATATTGATTAGTTTTGCTGAAATGCTTTTTTACATATCAGTCTTTTCTGACATATCAGCGATATATAAATGGGAAGTTCATTTTCTCAATTCTTTTCTGGAACCAAGATTGTTAGGATTTATTCTACTGAAAATTTAAAATTTTCTTACTCATTTGCTGGGAATAGACCTTCCAGGTCATCTAATCCATCTCTCTTCAATTTGGAGTTAAGAAAACTAAAACCCAAACAGTTTAAGTGATTTGCTAATGTCACACTAAGAATAAATGGCCAAGTCAGCCTGGCATTCTTCTTCTCTAACCTGTCTTTAAAGTCAAACATGTTAGTGACTGTGAGGATTTAATAACAGGCTCCTAAGAGTCACAAGGGTGTAGATTTAAAGCTAGAAGGGAACTCAGGGGTCATTTAGGCCAGCTTCTTATTTGGTAAATGGGGAAACTGAGTCCAAAGGAGGTTGATATTTACTTAGCTATACAGGTAATAAATTATAAATAAAGGATTAAAATCTAGGTCCTCTAACTCCAAATCTAATATTTTCTTCTGATTTATATTGCTCTTATTTTCCTTAGGATAATTCTCGGGGACAGTTGTTAATTAGTTTTATCTAGTATAACTGAATAGCATTTGAGATCAAATATCAAATAATGTACATCCTTTTTTATATTCCACTTTAGGATCTTGTGTATGGATATAGCATATATTAAGCAACTTCTTCCTATCATAGGCAAAAAAAATGTTGGAAAGGGAGTAGTAAAAGGAATGATGTGATAAATAGAAAGCTGGAGTTGGAGTCAGAAAATTGGGTTCAATTTCTGCCTTCAATCCTTTATCAAGTACACCATACACTGTGGAATAGGGGGGAAAAAAGCAGAAACATAAAAACCATTCCTGCTCCCAAGGACTTTATATGCTAATCAGAGAGAGAAAATGTACATATTTATCTGCATATTGGATCCACACAAAGTAGAATGAAGGCTTAAGTGCCTGGGGAGAACAGGAAGGTGTTCTGCAGAAGATGGCAGTTGAATGGACTCTTGTTTTTTTTTTTTTTTTTTAATATATTTTATTTGATCATTTCCAAGCATTATTCGTTAAAGACATAGATCATTTTCTTTTCCTCCCCCCCACCCCCCATAGCCGACGCGTAAGTCCACTGGGCATTAGATGTTTTCTTGATTTGAACCCATTGCTTTGTTGATAGTATTTGCATTAGAGTGTTCATTTAAAGTCTATCCTCTGTCATGTCCCCTCAACCTCTGTATTCAGGCAGTTGCTTTTTCTCGGTGTTTCCACTCCCATAGTTTATCCTTTGCTTATGAATGGTGTTTTTTTTCTCCTGGATCCCTGCAAGTTGTTCAGGGACATTACACCGCCCCTAATGGAGAAGTCCATTACGTTCGATTATACCACAGTGTATTAGTCTCTGTGTACAATGTTCTCCTGGTTCTGCTCCTCTCGCTCTGCATCACTTCCTGGAGGTTGTTCCAGTCTCCATGGAACTTCTCCACTTTATTATTCCTTTGAGCACAATAGTATTCCATCACCAACATATACCACAGTTTGTTCAGCCATTCCCCAATTGATGGGCATCCCCTCGTTTTCCAGTTTTGGGCCACCACAAAGAGCGCAGCTATGAATATTTTTGTACAAGTCTTTGTGTCCATTATTTCTTTGGGGTACAGACCCAGCAGTGCTATGGCTGGGTCAAAGGGTAGATATTCTTTTGTCGCCCTTTGGGCATAGTTCCAAATTGCCCTCCAAAATGGTTGGATCAGTTCACAACTCCACCAGCAATGAATTAATGTCCCTACTTTGCCACATCCCCTCCAGCATTCATTACTTTCCTTTGCTGTTATGTTAGCCAATCTGCTAGGTGTGAGGTGATACCTCAGAGTTGTTTTGATTTGCATCTCTCTGATTATAAGAGATGTAGAACACTTCTTCATGTGCTTGTTAATAGTTTTGATTTCTTTATCTGAGAACTGCCTATCCATTTCCCTTGCCCATTTATCAATTGGAGAATGGCTTGATTTTTTGTACAATTGATTTAGCTCATTATAAATATGAGTAATTAAACCTTTGTCAGAGGTTTCTATGAAGATTTTTTCCCAATTTGTTGTTTCCCTTCTGATTTTAGTTATATTGGTTTTGTTTGTACAAAAGCTTTTTAGTTTGATGTAGTCAAAATTATTTATTTTACATTTTGTGATTCTTTCTATATCTTGCTTGGTTTTAAAGCCTTTCCCCTCCCAAAGGTCTGACATGTATACTATTCTGTGTTTACCCAATTTACTTATGGTTTCCTTCTTTATGTTTAAGTCACTCACCCATTTTGAATTTATCTTGGTGTAGGGTGTGAGGTGTTGATCTATTCCTAGTCTCTCCCACACTGTCTTCCAATTTTCCCAGCAGTTTTTATCGAATAGTGGATTTTTGTCCCAAAAGCTGGGATCTTTGGGTTTATCGTATACTGTCTTGCTGAGGTCGTTTTCCCCCAGTCTATTCCACTGATCTTCCTTTCTGTTTCTTAGCCAGTACCAAATTGTTTTGATGACTGCTGCTTTGTAATATAGTTTTAGGTCAGGGACTGCAAGGCCCCCATCATATGTGTTTTTTTTCATTAATTCCCTGGATATCCTTGATCTTTTGTTCTTCCAAATGAACTTTGTTATGGTTTTTTCTAAATCAGTGAAGAAGTATTTTGGTAGTTCAATGGGTATGGCACTAAATAGATAAATAAGTTTGGGTAGGATGGTCATTTTTATTATATTGGCTCGTCCTATCCATGAGCAGTTAATGTTTTTCCAATTGTTCAAGTCTAGTTTTAGTTGTGTGGCGAGTGTTTTGTAGTTGTGTTCATATAGTTCCTGTGTTTGTCTTGGGAGATAGATTCCTAGGTATTTTATTTTGTCTAAGGTGATTTTGAATGGGATTTCTCTTTCTAGTTCTTGCTGCTGAGCTGTGTTGGAGATATATAGAAAAGCTGATGATTTATGTGGGTTTATTTTGTATCCTGCAACTTTGCTAAAGTTGTTGATTATTTCAATTAGCTTTTTGGTTGAATCTCTAGGATTCTTTAAGTAGACCATCATGTCATCCGCAAAGAGTGATAACTTGGTCTCCTCCTTGCCTATTCTGATACCTTCAATTTCTTTATCTTCTCTAATTGCTACTGCTAGTGTTTCTAGTACAATGTCAAATAGTAGAGGTGATAATGGGCATCCTTGTTTCACTCCTGATCTTATTGGGAATGCATCTAGTTTATCCCCATTGCAGATGATATTAGCTGTTGGTTTTAGATATATACTGTTTATTATTTTTAGGAATGACCCTTCTATTCCTATGCTTTCTAGTGTTTTTAATAGGAATGGGTGTTGTATTTTATCAAAGGCTTTTTCTGCATCTATTGAGATAATCATGTGGTTCTTGCTAGTTTGCTTGTTGATGTGGTCAATTATGTGGATGGTTTTCCTAATGTTGAACCAGCCCTGCATCCCTGGTATGAATCCTACTTGATCATGGTGAATGATCTTTCTGATCACTTGCTGGAGTCTTTTTGCTAGTATCCTATTTAAAATTTTTGCATCTATATTCATTAGGGAGATTGGTCTATAGTTTTCTTTCTCTGTTTTTGACCTGCCTGGTTTTGGAATCAGTACCATGTTTGTGTCGTAAAAGGAGTTTGGTAGAACTCCCTCTTTGCTTATTATGTCAAATAGTTTGTATAGTATTGGGGTCAACTGTTCTCTGAATGTTTGATAGAATTCACAGGTGAATCCATCAGGCCCTGGGGATTTTTTCTTAGGAAGTTCTTTGATGGCTTGATGGATTTCAATTTCTGATATGGGATTATTTAAGAATTCTATTTCCTCTTCTGTTAGTCTAGGCAGTTTGTATTTTTGTATATATTCATCCATTTCTCCTAAATTGGTGTATTTATTGCCATATAATTGGGCAAAGTAATTTCTAATGATTGCCTTAATTTCCTCCTCATTGGAGGTGCTGTCCCCCTTTTCATCTTTAATGCTGTGAATTTGCTTTTCTTCCTTCCTTTTTTTAATTAGATTGACCAGTACTTTGTCTATTTTGTTTGTTTTTTCAAAGTACCAGCTTCTTGTCTTATTTATTAAATCAATAGTTCTATCACTTTCGATTTTATTAATTTCTCCCTTAATTTTTAGGATTTCTAATTTGGTTTTCTGCTGGGGGTTTTTAATTTGATCGCTTTCGAGTTTTTTCAATTGCATTTCCAATTGATTGATCTCTGCTCTCCCTTGTTTGTTAATATGAGCTTTCAGGGATATGAATTTGCCTCTGATTACCGCTTTGGCTGCATCCCAAAAGGTTTGAAAGGATGTTTCGCCATTGTCATTTTCCTTGATGAAATTATTGATTGTTTCTATGATTTCTTCTTTAGCTAAACGGTTTTGGAGTATCATATTGTTTAATTTCCAATTGGTTTTAGATTTGGTTTTCCATGTACCATTACTAATCATTATTTTTATTGCCTTGTGATCTGAGAAGGCTGCATTCATTATTTCTGCTTTTTTGCATTTGTGTGCTATGTTTCTGTGACCTAATGTATGGTCAATTTTTGTGAATGTGCCATGTGGTGCTGAGAAGAAGGTGTATTCCTTTTTATCCCTATTTATTTTTCTCCATATGTCTATTAATTCTAATTTTTCTAAAATTTCATTCACTTCTTTTACCTCTTTCTTATTTATTTTTTGATTTGATTTATCTAAATTTGATAATGGTTGGTTTAAGTCTCCCACTAGTATGGTTTTATTGTCTATTTCTTCCTTCAATTCTCCTAGTTTCTCCATTAGAAATTTGGGTGCTATATTATTTGGTGCATACATGTTGATTAATGATATTTCCTCATTGTCTAGAGTCCCTTTTAACAAAATATAATTACCTTCCCTATCCCTTTTGATCAGGTCTATTTTTGCATTGGCTTTATCAGATATCATGATTACCACTCCTGCCTTCTTTCTATCAGTTGAGGCCCAGAAGGTCTTACTCCATCCTTTAATTCTGACCTTGTGGGTGTCAACCCGCCTCATGTGTGTTTCTTGAAGACAACATATGGTAGGGTTTTGGATTCTAATCCATTCTGCTATTCGTCTACGCTTTATGGGTGAGTTCATCCCATTCACGTTCAAAGTTATGATTGTCATTTGTGGACTCCCTGGCATTTTGATTGCCTTCCCTAATTCTAACCTTTTCTTCTTCGGCTCTACCTTTTAGTCCAGTGATTTACTTTGAATCAGTCCCCCTTGTCCCCTCCCTTGATGTTTCCCTTTTTAGTCCCTCCCTTTTTGTTCCCTCCCCTTCCCCCCTCTCTTTCCCTCCCTTTTTGTTCTCCCTCTCCCCCTCCCCCCCTTGGTTTTCCCTTCTCCTTACCCTTGTTGGGTAAGATAGAATTCAAGATCCCAATGGATCTGGATGTTTTTCCCTCTCAGAGTTGATTTCCCTGAGATTGAGGTTTAAGTAAACCCCCCCCCTCTCTTCCTCTCCTTCTTATAGGAGTTTTCTTCCCCTCCCCTTCCCCTATGAATCTTTGTGTGAGAACCATTATTCTATTTGGTCTTTCTTTACCCCCTATTTATACATTACATTTTCCCCACATATTAGTATACATAGGTTGATATAAATGTAGTCCTTATAGAAGAGAGTTTGAGTAAAAGAAGATAACATTTTTCCCCTTTCCTTAATATTTACCTTTTCAGGTATTCCTTGCTCTTTGATTTTCGGTATCAAACTTTCCACAGAGCTCTGGTCTTTTCTTTGCAAAAAGTTGGAAGTCTTCTATTTTGTTGAATGCCCATACTTTCCCTTGGAAGTATATAGTCAGTTTTGCTGGGTAGCTGATTCTTGGTTGGAGACCCAGCTCTCTGGCCTTTCTGAAGATCATGTTCCATGCCTTACGATCATTCAGAGTAGAACTTGCAAGGTCTTGGGTGACCCTGATTGGCATTCCTTTATATCTAAATTGTCTTTTTCTGGCTTCCTGTAGGATTTTTTCTTTTGTTTGATAGCTTTGGAATTTGGCAATTACATTCCTGGGAGTTGTCTTTTGGGGGTTTAGTGTAGAAGGTGTTCTGTGAGCTCTGTCAGTGGATGTATTGCCCCCTTGTTCTAGAATCTCTGGGCAATTTTCTTTGATTATATCTTGTATCACCATGTCCAGTTTGGTGTTTATTTCTGGCTTATCTGGGAGTCCAATTATTCTTAAATTATCCCTTCTCCCCCTATTTTCCAGATCTATCACCTTGTCGGTGAGATATTTTATGTTCTCTTCTAATTTCTTGGTATTTTGGCTTTGCTTTATTGATTCTTGCTCTTTTACACGATCATTGTCTTCCAGCTGCCTGATTCTGGCCTTTAAAGCCTGGTTTTCTTTTACAGTTTGGTCAAACTGGTTTTGTAGATGCGTGAATTTCTTTTGCATTATTTCCAACTTTTCCTCCCAGAAGGCTTCCATCTTTTTGGTCATTTCTGATTCAAATTCTTCATAGGTTTGTGGAGAGTTTCCATTTCCTTTGGAAGGTTTTGGAGCATTTTCTTTTATATTATCTTCTGTCTGCTCTGTATTTTGTATTTTGGCTCCATAGAATGTGTCCAAAGTCGCCCCTTTTTTCTTATTTTTCTTGGTATTTTGGGGCTTCTGTGCTTCTGTGGAGTTTGCCATTTCTGAATGTGGAGGATTAGTTTTTCTTGTCTCTTTCTGGTGTTCAGGGGCTTTAGTCCTGGGCAGATAGTTCTATGAGCTTTCCCTGGGTTAAACTGAATATGCCTCACTGGAACTGGAATGGAAGGGTCGGACCACGAGGCCACACTCTCCCCCTGGCTCGATTTCCGGAAGTTGCCTTCAGAATCGCTGGCCGTGAGGCTGTTTCGTCGGCCTGCGGGGGGATGGGCTGCCGCTTCCCCAAGCTCCGAGAGCACAGACTTTCACTGAGACTTGGATAGCAGGATCCAGCCCGTGAGGCTGTCTTGCCCGCCCTGAGGGTTGCTGTTGTTTTGACCAGCTCTCTGCAGCGGAGGCCCCAGGCAGTAACTTTCCCCCGGACCAACGGGCTCTCTGCAGCGGAAGCCCCAGGCAGTAACTTTCACCCGGACTGGGACTTGGGTAGAAGACCCTGAGGGTTGTTGTTCCTCAGACCCTGCTCTCTGAGCCCGGCGCGGCTGCCGCTTCCGGGAGCCTTGGACTCTGCGCTCCTACCCCTGAGGTCCGAGTGATCTCGGGTTCTGGCTTTTAAGGGGAGCCGTACCTTTTGAACCGGGTCCAGGTCCAGGAGGAGGGTTCCCAGGGTCTGTGCTGTTGATCGTTTTGAATTTCGGCGCCTTAGGAGCTTCTAGTTTGAGATCGGTCGGGAAGGGTTTTCCGGAGATCTGAACTTCAGCTTTCTCTAAGCCACCATCTTAACCGGAAGTCCTGAATGGACTCTTGTAAGAAATGACAGATGTCAAGAAGAGGATGGAGATCAGTATAGACATGGAGGACAGTCAGTGAGGAGGCAAAGATGTGGGAGAAACAAATAAGTCTGTTAAAATTGCTGAGCAATTTTTTTAACCCAACTCTATATTTTTGTTAGACTGATGATAAGAGAATTAAATGAACCCATAATTTGGAATCTTAAATCTTAAGATTTAAGTCTTTAGTCTTTAGTCTTTAGTCCTTAAGTCTTAAGATTTAAATCTTTAAGATTAAAAAATCTTAAATTTTTTATCTTTACAGTATCTGATTAAAAAAAAGAAGAAAAATATCTCCCTGTTCTTAAGAAAAAGTTGCCATAAGGGGAGAGCATAGGCTAATGCAGGTCCTTCTTTCAGAAAGTATATACTAGGTATTGATTTTCTTATGTTGTCATAGAAATGAGATGAGGAAAAGGGATGGCCATTCACTAGTTATGCCCCACTTTCTTTATCTGGCCAAGACAGTGGTCAGAAGCCCAAGTGAAGGCAACCTCGAATCTCTCTCAATCTTAGGTTTCTAACAGTCATGGAAATGGACTAAAAGTTGGGAGGAGGGAAATAGGGTGAGTACTTCCTTCTATGCAGTGCCCTCAGGCTCTCTTTGTTCTCTTACTCTAACTCTTTTCCATCTTTGATATTACCCTGTGAAAATAACCATAAAGGTCCCTACTGGGAGCCTTAATTAACTTGAAGATTTAATTAACAGCTGTTACTTTAGCAGGGGTTTTTAAGGGCAAGAACAAGGCTCAGATGGGAGAAATCCAAAAGTCCAGAAGATGCTAACCCCACCTAGACTATAGCATTAGTCTAAGAAGCAACAGTCCCAGATTTGCTATTTACTTTTTTGGTATGACTGGGGCCAGTTAACCCCTTATAACTCAGTTTCTTGAACTATATGATAGAAAGAAGGACTGTACCTTTGGGGCAGGGAATTCCCAAAATTGGAAATTCCTCCACTACTTCAAATTGGTTCCATTCAAATTCCTTCCCCTGTCTATTTTAGAGGTCAGAGACATATACCACTTAACAATTCTAAAATATCCTACAGAGAATATTTTAAATAAATAAAAATAAATGTTTTTTAAATCCCCAAACATGGTACTTATTCAGGTAAGCAAATAAAATCACACAGAACCACTATGAAGAGAGCTGCTGGCTTTTTTTCTCCTTCTTTTCCTGAACTTAGTGATATATTCACTAGAAAAAGAGATTAATTTCTTAAACATTTGAGAATGAAATTAGTTCAAAAGATCTTCCTTTTAGTTTTAGGGCAAATATACAAATAGTTGTCTTACAATATTTTCTGTGATTGGACTAGAAAGAAGATAGATCTGATAAACTTTAATGACTTGATCCTTGGGTGACATTCATTGAATAGTCAGAAATTGAGACATATACCACCAAACAATTGTGACTATCCCACAGAAACTGTTTTTTGAATAAATGTAGAATTGTAGCTATAAGTCTGTAAGCCCTCACAGTAGTCTAATAACACCCTGGCTTTTCTGGCAGTGTGGGCTTAGAGTTATTAGATCTGAACAATGTTATAGAAAATGTTTAGATAACCTGCTAAGGAGAACAGCCTGCCAAGAAGCCCAGTTATTTGGAAATCAACATATTCCTTCCATTGCATAAGTAAAGAAGACAACTCTTTCTCAGCCTTGCAGCTTGCAAAGGAAAAGCCAAAGTTTTAGTCAGAGTTCTGCCCTCGTCTTTCACTTATCTAACAAAGATGTGCTTGTAGTCAAGATAGATCATGAAAGACAAGCCAACAAGTTGCTAAAATTAATGGAAAAACTCATAAAGCCATCTCCACAACTTCTTAGTCTGAACTCCCTAGAATGCTAAGAAGTTACACATCTTGCCCAGGGACACATAGCCAGTTTGAGTCAGAAGTGGGATATGAGCCCAGGTCTTCCTGACTCTGAACTCCTGCCAGGTTCGAGCTGAATGACTCACAAGCAAATTACCATATGTCTTTTAGCCTGTTTCCTTATACGTAAATATATTAATAATATCACTTAAAGTCATTGTGAAGAAACTATTAAATATTTAAATATGATATAATGTGAGCTATCATTACTATTATTAATCTGAAAAATATGACTTTTTTCCTAATTTATTTATAATTAAATCAGTGAAAAAAGTCAGTGTTTAAAAAAAAAAGCATACATACTTCCAACATGAAAGGAACATTGAAAATCCTGACTGTTAACAAAAGCTAATATTGTTTCAATCAAATTCAGCTTTAATAGTTTTAATATACCCTGCATAGTCTAGATGTTAAAGTGTTCTAGCATCCCTATTCATTACTAAGAGAACAGCTTTAAGTAACAGGTAAGATATATTTGAGATTACCTTTGGCAATTTAATAATAAAATGTAAAGGTATTTTGTAAGTTGAAAGCACTGTAACAATAATCTGAAGAAACACGAAATTCTGTATATACACTTTAAAATATTTGTTCAGAAATTCTTGTTATTAAGCTTTATCTAAAAGAGAGACATGCTGTGGAGAATTGGTCTTGGAATCCAGAAGTCCTTGATTTCATTTGCCCCTCTTACAGGAGAGTTACTGAGTAATGTCCCTGACCATAATACGAAATTAGAATGAGGGTTTTTTTTTTGAGGGGGAAGATAAAGAAGTTCAGTTTTGTCCATGTTGAGTTTAAGATATCTGGGGGTCATATGGTTCAGTATGTCCAGTACACATTTAGAAATGCAAGACTGGAAAGCAGGAGAGAGCTTAGAGCTAGATAAACATATCTGAGAATCATTTATTGTATCCCATATTTGCTCCCATAGTTCATCTATATTTTTATGTGGACTTAAGTGTCTATGAATCAGATCATCAAGATTTTATTATCCTGCATGCATATGAAAATATCTTTCTCCCAGTAAAAGGTAAACTTCTTAAAAGTAGGAATTGTATCATTTTAGGTATTTCTGTTCCCCAGCACCTAGCACTTAGTAGGTACTTCACATTGCTTATTGATTGGATGACTAATTGAAAATACTTTTCAACATTTGATACTAAACTATCAGAAACTATTCTCAGATATTTTCAAGATTACAGCAAAGAGGGATAAAAAGACCTATGTGGATTTTCTGATTATTACTTGAAAATGGTCTTTAAGATGCATCTTCCTATTTTTTTTTTATTAAAACAGAATATGTTTTTGGCCATCATCAATGACACATACTCTGAAGTTAAATCTGATATGGCTCAGCAGAAGACTGAAATGGAACTATCAGATCTCATCAGAAAGGTAATGATTTATTCAAAGAAGTGCAGAAATATTTGGTCAGATTTCTACATCAAAAGACCTATAAAAATAAAAAAATAAAAAAGGGGTAGGTTTCCAGTTAGAGGTTCCAAAATCATTCATTCTTCTTAGTCCTCCCAGTAAGGTACCATTTTTACTATTTAACCAAGCAAGAGTCTTTGAAATAAAAAGTATTTAGCCATTTTCTGCAGTTTAAATATTACCTTGTGGTAAAGACTAAGCAAACTGCCTCTGGAAGTGCCAATTGGAAAAAAATTTAAAGTTTTATAAATACCTTTTTGTTTTTTACACTACAATTACTTATACACACACATATGCACTCACACACACATATGTTCTTGTAACAAAGAAAAACATTTCAGGAGAACCTAATAACAGTGATGGCATCTGATAGGAGATACCACATTTCCCATCCACAATCCCTATTCATCTGCCAAATTAAAAGAGAAGACTTGGTCTCACGTTCTAAAATTAATCATTACTTTTAGAGGTTCAGGTTCTTTTGAGTGAACGTCTTACTTGAATTGTTATAATAATTATATATTTTGTTCTCTCTTTTATGTTTATTTTACCCTGAATCAGTTGATACAACTCTTCACATATTTCTCTGAATTCCTCATAGTCATCATTTCTTTTTTTTTTTTTTTGGTTTCTTATTCTGAACTTAACAAATAACAAATAAAATTGTAATTTGTATTTACAATGTAGAACAAAATAATATTTTATATTAAATTATAAATATTGCATGTAGCTAACTTTTGCTTTCTAAATATATAATAATTCAACATGTAAATTTCAAAGATGGCTTCTTTGTTTCCTTCTTACCTTCCTTTTATTCTCTTCCCTGCAGTTTTTTAGAAATGTCTTTCCTTTATTTATTTCTTCATTTTTACATCTTCCCCAACACCTGCCATTGAAGAAAAAGAAAAACAAAACCCTCACAACAATTTGCACTCAAATAAAACATCTTCTCATATTGGTCCATATCTGAAAATGTCTAATTTGTCTTTTGAGTCCATCACTTCTCTATGAGGAGCTAGCGTCTTCCTCAGACTTCTGAAAGATCAAGATTCTTTTTTTTATTTAATTTTATTGATTAAGAAAATTTTTCCATGGTTACATGATTCATGTTCTTTCCCTCCCCTCCTCCTACTCCCCCTCCCATAGCCAAAGCAGAATTCCACTGGGTTTTACATTGTCATTGAAGATCAAAATTCTTAAATCTTTCAAAGTTTTATTTCTTTACAACATTGTTTATTTGTTGCTCTTATTTGGCTTGTTTCAGTACACATCAATTCATACAAGTCCTCCCATGCTGGTCTAAATCAGACCTTTTCACTCCCTGTTAAAGTGCAATCAAATTCCATTACATGCTTTGTCCACCTGTAAGGTCCCTTCCTATATTTTAGAATTATGGGAGTGAAAGTGAATAGAATGACAAATTAGAGTAAAATGAACTATGTCTCACTTTTTTTAGGGCTGTCAAAAAGCCATGATCAAACTGAAACTTAAAAAAAACACTGTGGATGACATCTCAGAGAGTCTGCAGCAAAGTGGAGGCAAGTTAAACTTCGATGAACTTCGCCAAGATCTAAAAGGGTAATAATCCTGCTTTCTCTAAGGCCCAATAATTGCCAATATTAAATTTTTGTTCTGTGATACTGTGTTCCTGGTGATATCTAAAGTGCATGTGCTAAGACAGAGTTAAGTGTCTTCCTACAGTGACTGCTAGGAAATGTCTGCCTTCCTTTCAGGAATTCATATTTTTTCCTTGTGCTTTTTTATGTGTGCCAGATCCTGATCTCAATAAATTAACCTGTATTCTCTCTGTTTTCAGGAAGGGTCACACAGATGCAGAGATCGAGGCAATATTCACAAAATACGATCAGGATGGTGACCAGGAATTGACTGAGCATGAACACCAGCAGATGAGAGATGATTTAGAAAAAGAGAGAGTATGTATAGTTTGGAGCAGTGTGGATAACTTCTTGATAGCAGTTTTTTTTTAATTAGAAATTTTTTTTCCATACTTACATGATTCTTGTTGTCTCCTTCCCCTCTTCCTTCCCCCTCCCAGAGATGACAAACAGTTTCGCTGGGTTTATATATATATATATATATGAATATATATATATAAAATGAATAATATGGAAATAGGATATACAAGTATATATATATATATACTTGTATATCCTATTTCCATATTATTCATTTTTGTAACAGAATAATCTTTTAAAACCAAAACCCCAAATCCTATAACCATATAAACAAGTGATAAATCATGTTTTCTTCTGCATTTCTACTCCCACAGTTCTTTCTCTCAATGTGGAGAGTGTTCTTTCCCGTAAGTCTCTCAGGATTGCCTTGGATCATTGCATTGCTCTTAGTAGCACAGTCAGTTACATTTGATCATCCCACAATGTTTCAGTTACTGTATTGCCTTTTGAGTCTGTCTCAATGTTCACCTGGTTCTGCTTATTTCACTCTGCATCAGTTCATGGAGGTCTTTCCAGTTCTTATAGAAATCCAGCAATTCATCATTCTTTATAGCACAATAGTATTCCAGCACCATCAGCTACCAACCACAGTTTGTTCAGCCATTCCCTAATCGAGGAACACTCCCTCATTTTCCATTTTTTTTTTGCCATCTGGGGGCAGTTTTGCAGCAATCTACAGTCTTTTCACTTGACTATAGAATGTGTGTTTGTGTCCATATAGATTAACCTTCCTAATTCTATTGTTAAAATCACAATTTATGTTAATATATGTTATTTAAGCTTTCAGTAAAGTTCATCATGGTATTGAAGTGACTCTAGAGCATGACAATGGTGCCACTGGTTTAGTGGTATCATGAAGTGCCTCTAGGTGCTAACAGGCTCTGCCAGCATTGCTGGAGCTGTGGCAGATCCAAAACCTCCAAGTCTAGGTCCAGGGATGGGCTCACTGTCCCCTTATCTGAGGAACTGCTTATCTAAGTTTGGTCATGCTCAAGCCAGAAGATTTGCCAACAAGTGATAAATTCACTCACGCACAACTTCCTCCTTAACCATTATCAGAGGTTGATAATTGTATTAGTAATTGAGCCTATCTTTTGCTGATCAACTCACAGAATTTTGTTTTCTCTCTTGAAAGGAGAGGCTGGTTTTTGCCTTCATATACTAAAAACAGACACACTGGGAATTTGGGGAAAGGGAAAGAGGATGATTCCAGAACAGAAACAGACTGGTGGTTTCAGCAATGTAGGGAACTCTTCATCCAGAAACTCCCTCTCCAAAGGCAGAGCTCAGCTTACTCTATAATGTAGGACTCTACATGACTTGCCTGGCTGGGGTCACACACAGCCAGTATGTGTTGAGAAGCAGGACAAGCCCTCCTGACATGCAGCCTAGATCTCCACTCTGTCATATGTGCCTGGCATATCAAAAGTGTTTAAGAAATGCTTTTCAATGGAATATGTTCTTTTAGTACATATGAGTTGAGGCTAGGGAGGTGGTTGATTTGGAAGCTTACTTTTCCATTTAAGAGAAAAGTTTCTATCAACGAGCAACTGAAGCAGATGGAAATTGTCATAAATATCTGTTAACCTTCTCTCCATCTCCTATGTCTCTCCTCCCTTTTTGTGACTAAGTTCCTAGAGAAAAGAAATGTCTACAATCAGTGGCTCCAACTTTTTTCTGAATACTCAAGTTATATGGCTTCTAATCCCAGGAGTTACCAGTAAAATATCTTTTTTTTTTTTTTAATACCCTGACCTTCTGTCTTAGAATCAATACTAGGTATCAGTTCCAAGGCAAAAGGGTAGTAAGGGATGGGCAAAGGGGGTTAAGTAATTTGCCCAGGGTCACTTTTAGAGAGTGGCTGAGGCCAGATTTGAACCAGGACTTCCCATCACTGGGACTGGCTTTCTATCCACTGAGCCACCTAGCTACTCCACAATTATCTTATTTATTTACCTTCCTTCCTTCCTTCCTTCCTTCTTTCTTTCTCTCTCTCATTCTTTCTTCCTTCCTATCTTTCTTTTTTATCTTTCATTCTTTCTCTCTTCCTCTTCTTTTCTTTCTCTCTTTATCTTTCTTTCTCTTTCCTAATCTTTTTTCACTTTATTTATTTCTCTCTCTTCCTCTTTCATTCTTTCTTTCTCTCTTTCATTCTTTCTCTCTTCCTTCCTTTCTTCTTTTCTTCCTTTCTTTTTCTCTTTCTTAATCTCTCTTTTTTCTCTCTTTCTCTTTTTTCTTTCTTTCCTTTGTTTTCCATCTTAGAATCAATACTGTGTATTGGTTCCAAGGCAGAAGAGTGGTAAAGGTTAGGCAATGGATGTTAAGTGACTTACCCAGGATCACACAGCTAAGAAGTATCTGGGACCAGATTTGAAACCAGGGACCCCTATCTCCAGGGCTGGCTCTCAGTCCACTGATCCATCTTGGTGCTCCAAACAGAGGCATTTTCACTAGCTATCATCCCCCATGCCATGCCTCTTCTCCATCTCCTGGATTTCTTCAGATCCCAGCTAAATTTCCATCTTCTACAAAAAGCTTTTCTATGTTGATAAACTCCATTTTTTCCTGTCAATAACTTGTCTGAACATGGTTGTTTGCATGTTATCTCCCCCATTTAAATTATGAACCCTTTGACAGCAGGGACTGTTTTGGCCTTTCTTTGTCCCATGCTCAGTATTGTGCCTAGCTCATGGTAGGCACTAGTGCTTGTGGGTGGGTGTTAGCTTAACTCCCAAGAACAAGGCATCTCACCACAGCTTTTGACAGCCTTCCTCCTCATTCAAGCCAGGATTCTGTCCATTCTGCAGGAGGATCTGGACCTGGATCACAGCTCTTTGCCTCGACCCATGAGCATTCGAAGTTTCCCCCGGAACCTAGATGATTCTGAAGAGGATGATGATGAGGACAGTGGGCATAGCTCTCGAAGGAGGGGCAGCAGCTCTAGTGGAGTTTCTTATGAAGAATTTCAAGTGTAAGAATATTTTATTTAGCTTGGTTTTTGTTAATGAGAATATTTTTTTAAACCCCTACCTTCTATCTTAGAATCAATCCTAAGTATTGGTTCCAAGGCAGAAGAGTGGTAAGGACTAGGCAATGGAAGTTAAGGGACTTGCCCAGGGTCACACAGCTGGTAAGTGTCTGAGACCAGATTTCAATCCAGAATCTCCCATCTCTGGGCCTGGCTCTTAATCCACTGAGCCACCCAGCTGCCCCTGTTGATGAGAATCTTAATGGGACAAACCAAAACCATTTATTCATCTGGTCTCTGGTGGTAAACAATGTCTCCCAACCCCATTGAAGAAACCATTTGAATGATCTGATAAAGCTTTTTTTTTTCATCTTTATTACACTTTCATTTAAATTTGCTTGCCCTTTCCTTTCCCACCAATGCAAATTGACTAGGCTAAAAAAAAAGTCAGAAGCTAGTAGCTATGCTTTCTCATAATCATTGGTTTCCCACAGACTGGTTAGACGAGTGGACAGGATGGAACACTCCATCGGCAGCATTGTCTCCAAAATTGATGCTGTCATTGTGAAACTGGAAATCATGGAGAGAGCCAAGCTGAAAAGGCGGGAAGTATTGGGAAGGCTCCTAGATGGAGTGACAGAGGTAAGAAGTTCTGGGATTATGACCTGAGGAGAATATAAAAGTGTAGAGACACTACCCACATTTCTTCCAAAGCAATGTCAGTAATATTAATGGAAGCAGCACCTCATACAGTGGTATGATGGAGGCCAGCTACTAATTCTAGGAGCACCAAGTGAATGTGAAAACAAAGCCAATAGGCTCAGGATAAGAAGGAGGAAATCATATTTGACACAGTATAAAGTCTACGCTTTCATCCTAATGGATCATTTCACTTAGTTCTGTGGCTAGTGCTAGTCATTATCATGTATCTGTCACATGAAGGAAACATACTAGCTGACTCAATGCATCTCACTGGTGAGGAGTTTGGCTTGAAAATTAACCATGAAAATCTCCCTTTTTTAAACAGGAACAATAACTATTTTTCTATATAAATAGAGGTATAGGAACAGATTTCACACAAAAATGCTATAAAATATTGCGGTATGATTTGGCTAATATCTCTAATGAACAAAATTTCAAAATACCTTTTTGCTTATAAGAAATCAGAATTTATATGATCTTTATCTTACTTTTTTCTTTCATAGTATCTTTTTAACATAATTAAAAAATAAATTATTGAGAGCCAGGCTTAGAGATAGAAGGTCCTGGGTTCAAATCTGGCCTCAGACACTTCCTAGCTGTGGGACCCTGGACTCAGCCCTCATTGCCTAGCCCTTGCTGCTTTTCTGCCTTAGAGCCAATACACAATATTCTGTCTAAGATGGATGGTAAGCATTTTTTGTAATTAATTATATATATATATATATTCCAATTTCTTTTTTTTTTTGTATGTTTTTATTTAAACCCTTACCTTCTATCTTGGAATCAATATTGGTTCCAAGACAGAAGAGTGGTAAGGGCTGGGCAATGGGAGTTAAGTGACTTGCCCAGGATCACACAGCTAGGAAGTGTCTGAGATCAGATTTGAACCTGGGACCTCCCATCTCTAGGCCTGGCTCTCAATCCACTGAGCTACCCAGCTGCCCTCTAAATTCCTATTTCTGAATGTAAATTATAAACATAAGATCACAAGATCACAGGTTTAGAGCTGTAAAGGACCTTAGAGACTACTGTGTAATTAGAAATCTTGTACCTTTGAACTACATTACCCAGGAGTCCACTCACTTCCTGTCATTATATGCTGATCTAGACAGGAGATAAATTGGGTGGAATTCTTTGTCTACTTCTCTTCCTGTGGTGCTCTTCCTGTAGACGTGGTCTTTTTGAGCAGGTAGAAAAACTTAGTCACATGGTTCTATTTTGTTAGATAATAAACTTTATAATATGTAACACTTGAAGTAGTGGATATTAATTTTTAACTTTACATTATGGAATCCAAGATCCTCATTTTCCAGACATATTGTGAGTCCCATTCTTACCTAATCAAAATCAGATCCCCCAACCCCATTCATATTTTTCAGTGCTTCAAAAAGACATTCATCCTTATCACTTCTAAGCTCTGCATCACATGTTATCATCATCTTGGTCTTCCTTTCTCCTTAGGATGAAAGACTTGGTCGTGATAATGAAATCCACAGGGAACAGATGGAGCGACTGGTGCGGGAAGAATTAGAACGCTGGGAATCTGATGATGGAGCTTCCCAAATAAGTCAGCGCTTAGGCACTCCTGTGGGACTAAGTGGCCAGCCTCGTCCTAGGGGCTCCCGTCCTTCATCCTCTCAGTCTACAGAAGGCATCGAAAATGGAGGGGGAAATGGAGGTGCTAGTATCCATGGATAGTCTATGCCTTTCTGATTGGAAGACAGCAGATTCTGTGTTGCAGTAGTAAATATCCTATTTATATCTCATGACCAAAGGTCTGATGTACGGTGGTCCCTTTGACCAATTTTTTCCCCACTGCACTTTAATTTATTGTACATAAAATTTTTTCCACATAGATGAAGGAAGATTTTTTTCTTTTTCTCTCTTCTAAGTACAGAAATGAACATATCCCTTTTGAAGAATACTAAAAGCAGTATTAGGTTGTTGCGAATCTTACTATATATCACATCAATGGATGACAAAAGTAATTTTCTGAAGTATCAGCAATAATGCATTAAAGAAAAAAATATCTTTCCAAACCAAAAAAAGTTAATATTATGTCATATTTGCAGTATAGTTGAGGAAACATGGCAATGCTAACTTCAGCTCAGATTTTCTAAATACTTCATATCACATCAACCTTAGTTATTTTTTTACTTTTAATTAAAAAAAAGGATTTGTCTGTTCCAATACGATGTCCATTATGAAACGTACATGAAGGATAGGAGAAACAGGAACTCTTAAGCCAAAGAATGAGTGGTCCTACTTGGAATTTCTTTGATTGATTAGCATGTTTAATGTTTAAAATCACTGTTCACTTCTATGTTGTCTTATTGAACCTATGTATAGAATCAACTAATTACATGCATATGTATATATATGTGTATATGTATATATATACATACATGTATATATACATATATATATATATATATAGCTATCAAACGAACATTGGTTTGAATGGATTCATGGGGATAGATAAAGACAACCAAAGATCTTAGTGTGACCTCTGTAACACAAAATCATTAAATAAGAGAGGTGGATAAATAATAGAAGAGAGGTGGAACTCTGGCTATTTATTCCCTAAATTAATAAATAGTACATTTAGGTAAGAGAAAGAAAAAGAAAAAGATGTTTATATTTCTCAAATAGCCAAATGAGGAAATTGGTACTTACTTACTAAATTTATGTACTAAAAGATTCAGATTTTATAAGAATTACTTTAAGATGTTAATATTAAAATAGCATATAACCAGAATGACCCAATTTTGTGGAAAGAAATTTTTTGTATTGAAAGTCAAATCATCCCTGAAATATTTGTTTATTTTGAATTTATAGACTAACTGATAAGTTGCCAAACCTCGGAGCCTTATGTTTCCAAGTAGGGATGATATATTTGCTTGACCAAAAGAAAAAAAATGAATTCTGAGATGTGAAAAAAGTTCTATAATTAACTGAAAGTTAATGTCACAGTGTATAGAGTGCCATAACTGAAGTTAGGAAGACTCAACTTCCCATGGTCAAATCTGGCCTCAGACACTTACTAGCTGTGTAACTTTGGGCAATTCATTTTACCATGTTTGTCTTGGTTTTCTCATCTGTAAAATGAGCTGGAGAACAAAATGCCAAGCCATCCAAGCCAAGAAAACCCCAAATGGGGTCATAGGGAGTCAGACATGCCTGAAAAGACTGAGCAAAAAGAAATGAGCAAAATATTTTAGAGATTAAGAAGGAAATGAGGAGGATGGGATTATTACAGACTCTTGGAGTTGAAAATTTGTTTACATGAATTACTATGTTAGTCATCTAATGTTTGAAAATATAGCAAATATAGTCCCTTGGATCGATTTCTAGAGAAAACATGCCATATTCCTTCAAAATACTTAGTCAGCTTGACTTTTGAACATATTTTCCTTCAAATGTTACTTTTTTTCTGAATATACTATATCACCGCAAAAACCTATTTACTAAATAATAAATCATTGTATTTGTATTGCTAGGGTGTGTGTGTGTGTGTGTGTGTGTGTGTGTGTGTGTGTGTGTGTGTGTAGAATAACATGGTACTTAGAAACAAACTTCATCTTGAAGTGCAATAAATTTCATGGGATATCCATGTTTGTGTTTTGACTATGTGCCAAAAAGAAATCATGGCCAGTAGTAGTCTTTTATAATTATATTATTATATAATTTTTATTTTAAATATAAACATTTAATATTGTTTTATATAACTGTCATTCATTTTTTTCTTCACAGTTGAAATCTCTATTCTTCCTTAGTCATTGAAGAATGTAATCTTGCCTTCATTTCCTTTTCTTTACAATTCTATAGCAATTAAAGATTTTAATTGTTCTCCAACTCCTAGCACTTTACTTCCTAATAAAGATTTATATGTTACACATAGCAGCATATGTATCAGTGGTCTTTAACAAAAGGAAAGAAACTTGGCTTATTTACTCATTACCATGATATTCTAATAAGCTTAAATCAAAAGGATCATAGATTTCAAGCTGTGAAGGAGCTTAGAAACAATACAGTCCCAACCTCCTGGGTGAAGGGAACCCTCTCCCAGGATCACACATGGGGTCTTATCTGCATCCCTAAGCTCCTAGTTACATCATCTAGTGCAGGTCATGTGACTGAGTTTGAAGTGGATGTGATTGAAGTGGACTTGGGAGTAGAGGGAGGAAAAAAAGATTGAGACAAGGGACTCTTCCAGCAGGAACCAGCCAAGGGGATGATGACTGAAAAGGCCATATTAAAAGCATCCACATGGCTAGTTAGAATAGTTTTTTTTCTCTCTATTTCTCTGCCTTTTTCTATCCAGGTGATACTAATAAAACTTTAAGAAAAATAGGGACCAGAGTTTTAATTTAACTCTTATATTCCTCATTTTATAGATGAGGAACTGAGCCTCAAAAACCTTAAGTTACTAAGACAGAAGGACTTCTCTTTTCAGGAGCTGAGATGGTGGAGTAAGGAACTCTTTGAGTTAACCCAAACCCATCTCCAAAAATAAACATACCAAAAAACAAATATTTCAAAACTAAGAGAAACAGGAGGGGTTTGTCTCGTGGAGGGGAAAAGGAGGAGAGAAGTTCAGGCAACATTGAGGGACTTGGTAGAGCAGAAACAAGTCCACCTCATGCAGCTTGGGGAAAAGTTCTGGCAAGGAAAAGCCCAGGGAAAGATGCCAGCAGAGCAGGGACCAGTCCTCAGCATTTAGCTGAGGGAAAGGAACTGATAGGGCAGGGATCAGTCTACTTCACAAGGTCTGAGAAAGTACCAAAAGATCAAGGATTAACTAACTCACTGAGTGAGATACCAGGGAAAGTGGCAGCCAAGGAGGGAAATCTAGCAAGACATAACACCTACAAGCCCCTTCACAGAAAGCTAGCTAGGGTCACACACACTCCCAAGTTTACACAGACAAAGGAACCTACATTAACACCAGAGCAGACAATACTCGAAGTTTGGAACAGCACTCCCTCTACACCAAAAGCAACATATAGGCAAGGTCACAAGAAAAAACCAACTGGAAATATGAACAAAAAATAAAGAAAAAAACCTGACCTTAGAGTTTTACTTTAGTGACAGGAAAGATCAGAATATAAACTCAGAAGAAGATGACAATGCCAAAATGTAGACACATGAAGCCTCAAGGGCAAGTGTAAAAGATTGTCAGGTCCCAAAAGAACTCCTGGAACTTGGAAAGAAGTTTAAAAAATCAAAATATTATTGATATTGAGAATTGATAGGATCAACAACTAAAGAAAAATTTTAATGAAGAAAACAACTCCCAAAAGACTAGAATGGGCCAAGTGAAAACAGGCAAAAATCTATCAAAGAAAACAATTACCTAAAGACTAAAAGACTAGAATTATTAGCCAAGTGGAAACAGAAGCAAAAAAAAAAAATGAAGAAAACAATTTCCTAAAGACTGAAAATGGCCAAATGGAAAAATGGAGGACAAAATAAACACTGAAGAAAACAACTTCCTAAGGTGGCAACCCAGGTTTTCCCAACTCCAATCCCAACACTCAGATCTCTGTGCCCTGATATCTCTTCTATTTTCCATAGAGAAATAGAGAATCCACTTCAATAGAGAATACTTTTGGAGCAAATAATGTACTTAATGTTACACTCATTCCAATAATTAAAGTGACAAGATTCCTAAAGCCTAACAAAATCTCCACCACCCCTACGAAAAACTGACTAACAGATCCATGAGAATATTGAAGTTGTGGGCTTCAACTGGCCCTATAGCTTACACAGTTCCTTTTTTTTTAATGGCTTACTTATGGTGGGGGGTTTTTAAACCAGTCATTTTTCAGTCTCACAAACTTTTTATATGGACAATGGTTAGTAATGATTTATAGTCTTAGTATAATGACTTAGTTTACCTCCCCAAAATGTAGACAGAGTTTTCTATAGGATAATATTACAATATTGTAACCATCTAGTCCAGATTCTCTGGCAAGAAACCTTTTCATGAAAAAGTATAGTTAAGCAAAAGGACCTGCACATTCACCAAGTCTGGCAATATGTTCCTCATTCTACATGTATTGTTCACACTTCTGCTAACAGGAAGCTTCTCTTTAAGAAGCTGTAGATTGTGCTGTGAATAAGATCAGACGGTTGTATCCTCATCTGCTACCTTTCCCCAAAAACAGATCGCCTGACACTTTTGTCTGCCTAGCAGATGGACCAGTTTCCTCTGACCTTGTGATTCTGTTCATAGGAATTCAGTAGGCTGCCGAAGTTCAGACAATCACACTGCAGAATTTAGCCACCCTTGTAAGTCACACTGTGGTGCTTTCATACTTGTTTCTTTCCCTTAATCTCCTTTTCCTTTTAGGGTCAGGACAGTGAAATGTTAGAATTGCTTTCTAACTCTTGCATACTGTACAGGAAGCAGATATTCATTTTCTTGGCCTCACTACTTATCTATAAAACAAAGAGAATAACTTCTTTACATATATTACAGGGATATCCCTACCGATTAAATAATGGAATCATCAAAAAATAGAATGTGTATTTGCCACAAACAAATGTAAGTTTCCCACAAACCTAGTATGTAGTACAAATAAGAGGAACTTGATCTAATTCCTGGCCAGATTTCTGAGGCCAGCTTATAACTTACTTCAGCTTATTCCAGGTTCCTTATGACTGTAGGTATTTGTAGTATGTATGTAACCCTGAAGTAGTGCTTCATAGGGCACAAAAAGCTACTCTCAGTCAGTAAGATCTGGGTTCAAGCGCTTCTACTTACATAATACTGACTGTGTGGACCTGGGTATGTCAGTCCCACCTTCTCAGCACTTGCAAACAACTCTTGAGACTTAAATTGCAAAGAAAATATCAAACTGCATTGATAATAATAATAATTAACATTTACACAGGACTTTGTGGTTTGCAAAAAAAATCATATGTACATTGTCTCATTTCCATCTCATTTGGTTAAGAGAACTTCTTTACTAGGAGTTCCCTATGAATGAATGAAATGTCTGCCAATTATAGGTATCCCACAAGGATCCATCTTGAGACGTCTTCTCTTCCCCCTCTTCACATGATCTCATCAGGACCCACAGATTAAATGTCCATCTCTATGCTGATAATTTTCTTACCTACTTATTCTGTTTCACATTCTGTGCTGACCTACAATCCCACATCCCTAACTGCTTTCCAGACATCTTGAATTGGATACCCAGTGGACGCCTTAAACTCGACCTATCCAAAAATTGAACTCTTCTTTCTCCCAACATTCCCCAGCTTCCTACCTTTCCTCTCACTATGGAGGGCGACACCGTTTTCCCAGGTCCTCAGGCTCACAGCCTAGGAGTCATCCTGGATTCCTCACTAACCCTCCACAACCCAGATCCATCTGTTGCGAAAGCTTACTGATTTCACCTTTTCAACATCTCTCAGACAGTGCCCTCCTCCCCCTATTCTCACCTCTGACACTACTTCCTCTGGTGCAGATCCTCATCAACTTAAACCTGGACCAATAAAACAGTCTGTTGGAATTTTCATTTTTATTATCATTGCTAGTTTAATAGGTATCAGGTAGAATGACAGAACTGTCTTAATTTGCATTTAATTCTCTATTAGTGGTTTTTAATATTTCCACATGATTTTTCTAACAACTTTTTCAAGGGCTTCATACTCATATATTGATTCCACTTACTTATTAGGAAATGGTTCTTATTTATATATTTGCTAGTTCCTTTTACATTTTGTATGTCAAGACTTTTCACCAGAAATATTTGATGAAAATGTTTTTCTATTTATTTCTTTTGAGGCAACTAGGTGGCACACTGGATAGAGCACTGGACCTGGAGTCAGAAGACCTCAAAAACTAGCTTGTGGGATGTTGGACAAGTCTTTTAACCTCTGCCTCATTCTTTAACTGCAAAATGGGGATAATAGCACCTGTTAAGTTGGGAGCATCAAATAAAATAATGTTGTTGTGAGGATCAAATGAAATAAAGTGCTGAGCAAATCATGTTACATAAATCCTGGCTATTTATTAATATTCTTTTCCTCTTTTGCTGATAGGCCTTTAAAAAGCATCTTAATTTCGTATTTACTTTTAAAAAAATATTCTTTATTTTTACTCCAGTAATAAATCTACACATAAATTTACCACGGTTACATGATTCATGTTGTCTCCCTCCCCACTCCTATAGCTGAGAAGCAATTCCACTGGGTTATACATCTATTATCACTCAAAACCTGTTTCCATATAACAATATGGAAACTTTTTTAACAATTTGGAAATTTTATTAAATGTTTTTATAACAATAATCTTTTAAAACTAAACCCCCAAAATATATACCCAAATAGACACATGTTTTCTTCTGCATTTCTATTCCAATAATTCTTTCTCTGGAGGTGGATAGCATTCATTTTCATAAGTCCTCAGAATTGTCCTGGGTCATTGTATTGCTGATTATTCCACAATGTTTCAGTTACTGGGTTCTCCTGGTTCTACTTATTTGACTCCATATCAGTTCATATAGGTCCTTCCAGTTCTTATAGAAATCAACCATTTCATCATTTCTTTATAGCACAATAGTATTCTATCACCATCATATACCACAATTTGTTCAGCCATTCCCCAATTGAGAGACATCCCCTCAGTTTCCAATTTTTGACACCACAAAAAGTGCAGTAATAAATATTTTTGTACAAACAGATGCACACCGATTTTTTTTTCATCATTGGGATAGTAGTGGTATTGTCTGATCAAAAGATATGTATTTTTTTAAAACCCTTTGGGCATAATTGCAAATTGCCTACCAGAATGGTTGGATCAATTCACAACTCCACCAGCAATGCATTAGTGTCCCAATTTTGCCATATTCCCTCCAATATTTATTATTTTCCTTTACTGTCATATTGACCAACCTGCTAGATGGGAGGTGGCATCTCAGAGTTGTTTTGATTTGCATTTCTCTAATCAGGAGGGATTTGGAACATTTTTTCCTATGATTATTTTTTTAACCCTTACCTTCCACTTTAGAAGCAATACTATGTATTGGTTCCAAGGCAGACAAGTGGTAAGGGCTAGACAATGGGGGTTGTGACTTCCCCAAGGTCACACAGCTAGGAAGTGGATGAAGTCAAATTTGAAACCAGGACCTTCCATCTCTAGGCCTGCCACTCTCCACTGAGCTGCCCAGATGCCCCCTTTTCCTATGATTATTGATAGCTTTAATTTCTTCCTCCAAGAACTGCCTTGTATTTAATTTTGAGATTTCTTTTGTTTTTATATTTTTATATGTTTTATTGCACCAACTCATTCCATTCTCCACAGAATCTTTTCCAAACCTTTTCAACTCTCTTCAGATTTCCCCATAGTCCTCTTTCATCCCACCCTCTTGGCTGGGAACTTTGCTCTATATTTTGCAGGGAAAAAAATATTGAAGCCATTTTCCTTGTCCTCCCTCTTCTCTCCTCTTCCTCATCTCATATCACTCAAATGCCTTCTGCCACTATCTCTTCCTTCGCCCTTGACATGAAGAGGTAGAACAACTCTTCTGTTAAATTCCTTTACCTACACAAGCAATCCAATTCCTGTCACTTCAATAAAATGCCCTCTTGTCATCACTATTCTCTCACTTGTCTTCAATTTTTCCCTATCTGTTGATTCCTCGATTGCCTATTAACATGCCATCTCCCTGCAATGTGACATCTCTCTGAAAAAGCCCTCCCTATCCTCCTATATCACTTCTGCCCTTTGTGGCCAAATTCTCTGAGAAGGCTGTTTGCAGTGGGTTATGTTTCTGCAGTTACTTTAAGTCCCACTGGCTCCCTTCATTCCTCACCCCAGTTTCCCTCTTCTCATTTGTTACCCCTTTCCCTCTGGGGTTTTATTAGGTTTTTTCCTCCTACATTTATCTGGTTTTAATTCTTCTCCCTTTTTTCTTCTCAGTCAAGTAGACTTCATCTTCCTCTCCTACTCTCCAACTTTTCCTTTTCATTAGTTTTTTTTTTTTGAAAAATTAATTCTCTACACTAGGTACACCAAGAATCAAGACTAAGGCAGAAGATCAATAAGGACTAGGCAGCTGGGGTCAAGTGACTTGTCCAGGGTCACGCAACTCAGTGTCTGAAGCCAGATTTGAAACCAGGTTCTCCCAACTGTATCCACTGTTACCTAGCTACCCTTTCATTAGTTTTTAAAATACATCCCCCCTCTTTTCAAAGATTTTTTTCTCACTTTCTTCATTATCCATCCTCTCTATCTACTCTACCTGAATTCTCTGCTTCATGAATCCCTATTATTATCCTAATGCTATCAAAGCTTCCAAAGCATCTATCCCGGGATCTCCCCTTGGGTGGTTTCTACCACTGCATTGTAGGACTGTCCCATGGATTTCCCTTTCCTATTGTATATCACTCTCAGAAAAATGCTAATCATTGCATTTGCAGTGAGAACATTGCTGCATGGTAAGACTCTTGCTCAACCTGTCCCTGATTATTAAACTGAACTATCATGTGTAACCTTGTTTTCTGGAGGCAATCGGTGAATTATTTCAATAGGCATTTCATTTTCTATGTTCAGAAGTTCTGGGCAGTCTTCCATTATTTCCTGCATTATGGTGTAATTGGAGGGGGGGGGAGGTTGGGGCGATCTATAATCCTTAGTTTATCTCTATACATCTTGTCTTCAAAAGCAGTACATTTTGCCTACATAGTGAGCATATTTTAAAATTAATTTTATTTTAAAATATTTTTCCATGTTTACATGATTCATTTTCTTTTTCTCTCCTCTTCCCTCTCCCCTCCCAGGGCTGACAAGCAATTCCACTGGGTTGTACAAGTGTTATCACTTGCTACCCATTTCCATATTATTCATTTTTGCTATAGATCAATCTTTTAAAAACAAAACCCCAAATCACATACCATATATACATGTGATAAGTGATGTCATACGTTTTGCTTTTGCATTTCTATTCCTATAATTCTTTCTCTCAATGTGGTTAGCATTCTTTCCCATAAGTTCTTCAAGAATGTCCTGGCTTGATGCATCGCTACTAGTAGCATATTTTTTTTTTAATTTCTCTTTTAAATTATACTTTAATTCTGTGTATTCTCATCAATTATTCTCTTTTCTTTCTTTGGTGAAATTTGTTATTGCAGATCCTAGTTTTTCTATTCTGCCCATTATTTTTGCTGAGAACATAAAATTTTGCTCTAATTAATTCTTATTTCTCTTTTAAACCTTTCAGGAATAGCATGTGGTAGTTTCTTGTCCTCAAAATTCTACATCCTCCATCTCATCTCATCTCATCTCATCATGTTAGATAATTTTCCTTTGTTCAGAAGTATTTATTTATAGATGCCTAAACTTAGTTACTAGAGCTAGAGGCTATTGTTGCCTTCTATCGTCCTTCTTTCCCTACTGACTTATCTGTTTATGATTCTTCTTTCTGAAATCTTTGGAAATCTTTTTTTTTATCCTTAATTTTTTATCCTTATTTTCCCCGTCACTCACTTTCTAACTCACGCTCCTCAGATTGCTGTTCCCTTTGGGACTGGATCTCAAAATGTCTCAGTCTTCTTCCATCCTGAGTAACCCACAGTTCACTTGGCTAGGTCGCTGCCCTGCGTGACTTTTGGGTGGTCCCAGCTGGATGCTATACTATTTCTCTCAGGCTGGATGAAGTGCTATGGCTTCCCATAACCAGGATGCTCTGCCCCCACTCCCTCTATCCCTTAGTTCTTTGGTCCAGCACTGGCAACATAGAGCTTTGTAGCATCGTTGCTATAGGGTTGTCTGCCTCTGGCATTGGCTCTGCTGGTGCTGTGGGGGGTTTGGCCCAGCACCAAGACCCTGTTGGGATAATGGAGTTGATGGTGTTATCACTGGAAGTTCAGAACTCTGCAGCATCATAGAGCTGGAGTCTCCGTGGAAAGAGGGGAAGGACTTGGTTGTGGGAGTGGGTTTTGCTGAACATCTATCATGTCCTTAACTCTGCTAAAGCAGCTTCACTGCCCTGAGAAGTGGGGTAAGGGGTGCTGAGTAAGCTCACAGGGGCTTGGGGTTTGTTTAACCTTCTTTTAGATTCTAGATGTCTGAGACCCTGGATGCAGCTGAAGTTGCTCTAGTCGGGGCACGTCGTTTTATTTTGGAAAGGCTTGCCAAGCTGTGAAAATCAGAGAAAATGTCTATTTCTTCATATAATGGCTAACCAAAGGCATCATGTCAAAACTAGGAATCTGGCTTGCCTTGTGCTTCTTTAACATGTGCCTCAATGATTTGGGTAAGAGCAGAGATGGAACTACGGTCCTTCCCAGTTTTATTATCATATATTGGAGATGAAAACCTTTTTTGGTTAACCTGGAATCGAGATGAATCCATACTGAGAGTCTCCTCAACTCTGAAACTTTATGATTTCATGATTTCTCAGGTATTGCTGACAATGACTATTGAGATTTGGGGGATCATGTTATGAGAGGAAAAGATACAGGTCTTATAGGAGATTAAAGTCTCCACAACTAGATTTTTATTATCCAGATATTGCTTCTCCAATGTGCGAGATACAGAGTCTTTGCAAAGATTTTTATTTTATTAAAGATTCAGTATAATAAATACAGAAACATAGCTTTTGTAAACTGAGGATCTTTTAAAATATATGTAGAAATTCCTGATTAATAAAATACAAATTCATTCAAGAGCATTAATCAATACATTCAACCTTTGGTAATATATATATTTTTTACCCAGTTGATAATAACAGCACAATTACTGTCATTTTGTAGTCAAAAAAAATTTTGACCACCTTCTCAGGAAAGTTGAAAAGCACCTAATTAGTCCTACTCCTTTCAATTTGTACACAACTGAGGGCCTGCAATGGCTGTATACAACAGTAAATAACAATATTCTTTCTCGTCATGTACTCTATGATTTAGCCAAAGCAGCCTTCCTGGTGATTTTGCACGCCTGTGCAAATTGCTGGCTGTCAGTCAAGTCTCACCTTTTAGTATCCCCAGCTTCCTTCAAGGCACAAATACAGTCTCCCTCAGGAGGCTTTGTCTCCTCAATCCCTAGGGTCTCCTGACCTGCAAACAAACTTGTATTTAATTTATAAATACTTATATGTGTACATATTGTTCCCCTCCAATATAGTGTAAATTTGTTGAACACAAGGGCTATTCACTTTTATCTTTGTAGCCACCGCACTTGGCACAAAGCCAAACTTCTAAAAGTTGTTTAATAAATACTTGATTAACAAGAGATTTTGGGAGCTGCTAAGTGTCTCAGTGGATAGTCAGATTGGAGGACCTGAGTTCAAATTTGACCTCAAACATTTCCTAGCTAAGCCCTAGCTTAGCCCCCATTGTCTAGCCCTTGCCCTCTTCTGCTTTGGAACCAATACAGAATATTGACTCCAAACCAGAAAGTAACACTTTAAAATAAAAAACAAAATTTGTACAACTCGTGAGTGGCAGAGCTAGAATCTCCATTCTCCTCCTCCCTATCTCAATCTCTTTCCACAATGCAACTCCTTGGCTACAGATTCGTTAGATATTATTGTTTCCTAGGAAAATATCAAATAAATTCTATTTGATTAAGTTTATTAAAGGACAATAATTTTGGTCTACTGTCATGACAAATCTAAATATATAAAATCCAGCATCCAAAAAAAAATCACCAAAAAGACCTAACTTCCCAAGACATTTCAGAGTTCCTAGTAAAGTAGCATAAATACATATTACTTATTTACTGATCAATGCCAGATCCATGAGTTATACCTAGTGTCTTCTCTACAAACTTACTGAGTATATGAACTGATAAATCGTGTAATGTCCTTAGCTTAAGTTGCTGTTTCTTTCATCATTTCCATACTAGCTTCATAGTGAATATAAACTGCAGAGACATAGTTAATCACAGTAAAATTCAATCCAATTTAACTAGGATTCATTCTTCAACAACAAAAGCCCAAACAACGAATATTTTTCAGTGATCAGAAGTGTTTTGTCACATGGAATCACACTGTATATCACGGGTGTTTTAGGAAAACTTCTTTAGAAACAGTAACTTCAGGTAAGCAATGGTCAGGAAGATGATGATCATGCAGGCTAAGGCGACGTGGTTCTGCCACAAGCCCCAGCCAGACAAGTCAATGCCTTGGTTTCTCAGAAAGTCTTCTCCAGTGCACCTGAAAGCCAACATCAACAGGAAAAGGCTTTGAGTCACCCGCAGAGCATCACTGCTTACCTCGCAGTACAACAAGGTTAATGAAATCAATTGGGATCAAGGCCCATTCAAATGGAACTGAGGAAATGTCTACCATCATCCACATACTGATGCTCCAACGATTCTGTATTGATATTATTAGCCTTCAAATGAGGAGAATGCAGAAGACGATGTTTTATTTTTGAGAAACTGGTGGATAATATTCTTTTTTTTAACTATTCTTTGCGCATGCATTTTTTTAAACTCTTACCTTCCATATTGGAGTCAATACTGAGTATTGAAGAGTGGTTAAGAGTGGTAAGGGCTAGGCAATGGGGGTCAAGTGACTTGCCCAGGGTCACACAGCTAGGAAGTGGCTGAGGCCAGATTGAACCTAGGACCTCCCATCTCTACCCAACTGCCCCAATAATATTCTTTTAAAATCAAGTTTCCCAAGATCTAGTGGAATTATATGCTAAGAAAGTTAAAAAAAAAACCCTTACCTAAAGATCCGTCAATGTATTTGGGGGGAGGGGGATGTAGGAATACTCGGTTACCCAAGCTCTTGGCAGAGGAGTAGCCACTCAAAGGCTTGATTTCCAGCTCATAGGCACAAAATCCTTCCAATCTGGGTCACCTGATCATTTCTTAGGCAGCCCAGCTCCCCAACCGCTCCATGCTCCGGAGGTTCCACTACAGCTCAGAACTTCTAAGCTCAAGAGGTCCAGTAGCCCAAGTCTCTCCAGTGCCAGGGATGAGTCACCACACCTGATCAATGTCGGTCTTTTCTGTTTTCTTTTGTTTTTTCATTTCTTTTTTTTAAGGCTTGCCTTGGAATCCCCGCATGCCCTGCCTCACAGAGCACATCAGAAACCAAAGCTGGGACACGGAGGCAAACCTTCCCATTCTTTTTCAAAAATGAGAAATGGAGGTGCTTTTGTGGCCACCCTCTAGTCACTAAGTAGCACTACGCTTGGGTTTCTGGAAGGTTTGCCACGCAATGGATGGATTCCTTCCTGGGCTCCAGTAACTATATAAATGAACAGGGCTTTGGAAGAGTCCGCTCCAGAGGTGAGGTCCAAAAGAGATGTGATGATAATACAAAATTCACACAGATTTTCTAATTTGATCCTGGCAATGAACCTTAAGGGATTATCTGAATTTTATGGACTCAGAAACCCTTGAGCACAATCGGCCCAGCTCAGGCCTGGATCTTCTCAATCAATTACACTTCTTGTAGAAACTCTTTGGATTCCCCCAGCTACTCCTGTGCCCCAGGCAATCATCACTTTACATTTATTGTGTATCTACACTTAAATGCATGAATATGGGCTTCTGGCTTACACCCTGAATAGAATCCCCAGACTAGAATCTGAGACTTCAAATCAGATCAGATCTACTAGGCAAGTCAATGAACTTCCATTTGCCTCAGTTTCCTCATCAGTAAAATTAGAATAATACATGCATCAACTTTGCAGGGTTTGTTTTGATGATCAAATGAGATAACAATTATAACACATTTCGCATAGCATGGGGTACACACAGTAGGTACTCTAGAAATGTTAGCTATCCCCATACCCTTAGGAACTCTTTCTTCTTTTGTTTTTGCCTTCACAATCTATGGCAAAAATAGGTGCCTAAAAATGCATGCTGATGGGCAGGTAAGTGGCTCAGTGGATTGAGAGCCAGGCTTGAAGACAGGAGGTCCTGAGTTCAAATTTGACCTCAGACACTTCCTAGCTATGTGACCCTGAGCAAGTCACTTAACATCCACAGACTAACCTTTACTGCCTTTCCACCTTGGAACAAATACACAGTACTGATTCTAAGAGGGAAGATAAGGGTTAAAAAAAATGCAGGGGGCAGCTGGGTGGCTCAGTGGATTGAGAGCCAGGCCTAGAGACAAGAGGTCCTAGGTTCAAATCTGTCCTCAGACACTTCCCAGCTGTGTGACCCTGGGCAAGTCACTTGACCCCCATTGCCTAGCCCTGACCACTCTTCTGCCTTGGAGCCAATACACAGTATTTGTCTCCAACATGGAAGGTAGGTTTAAAAAAAAAATGCATGCTCAAAGAATAGTTCATCTTACCAGTGTTACAGAGCAAGTTTCCATTCATTACCCTGTGCTACTATTGGTCTCTCTTGTGAACTATGTACTAGAAAGTAGCATCTCAGTACCTGTGTGTCCCTTTATATAACTAAAATACTATGAGTTATCAACAACTATCATATGCTGTAAATTACTTAATCAAATACATTATTTAATCAAATATTTAAATCAAATCTTAAACAGTGAAACCTCATATTAAGTGGATAAAAAGAGGGAAATTTTTTACTAACAAATGTGGATGAGATTTAGACTTTGGAAAAATATGATCTAATGGCAAGTAGCATACAAACTTACACTGCATATTCACAGGAATTATTTGGAGCTGTGGAGTTGAGGTTGGGACAAAAGTTTTGGCCAATAAATTCATTATGTTGCAGAGCCTGTGACATTAGAAAAAAGTAAAGGTTAAAGCAATACTAATTAATATTCAATATTTCCAAATTACCTTAACATTTACCATATTTTAACCATGAGCAGTAATATTTTTTGTTATTTTATTTTTAGTAAATTTTCCCCTTAATTACATAAAAAACAATTTTTAACCTATGTTTAAGCCAAATTCTCATCCTTCCTTCTCCCTCCTTCCTTTCTGAGATGATCAGAAATCTGATATAGATTTTACATGTGTAATAGCATAAAACCGCCTTTCATATTGGTCATAGAATATATAATCACATGAAAAATGCTTTAAATTGCTCTTGATTCATATCCCAAGTCTATCCCTCCTTCGAGTCCTTCCTCTACAAATTGAAAAGGCAAAGAATATACCAATTATACGTGTGAAATCATGCAAAACATATTTCCACATTAGCCATGTTGCAAAAGAAAAAAGGCAAGACAAATAGAATCTAAAAATATACACCAATCCATACTCATCAGTTCTCTCTCTGGAGGTGGCCAGTATTTTTCAGGACTCCTTTGATACTGTCTTGGCTCATTGTATAGATTAGAATAGCATCATCACAATATTGCTGTTACTATATACAATACTATCTTTTTAAAGAAAATCCATGCCTTAGAAATGATATTGAGTATCAATTCCAAAATAGGAGAGTGGTAAAGGCTAGGCAATTGAGGTTAAGGGACTTGGCCAGAGTCACATAGCTAGGGAACATCTGATTTCAATCCTGGGCCTTCCATCTCCAGGCCTGGCACTCTATCCGCTGAACCATTTAAGGGCACCATCCTAGAGCACCTCCTTTTAAGCTGAGATCTCCAAACAATTTTAAATCATGCCTCAAATTGATTTCTGGGGGAGCATAGCCCACCTGGGTGCAACATCAGTGATAGGATTTGGTGGAGCCAAGAGCAGTGGCAACAGGTTTGGGAGCTCTCAGCCAAGAGAAAGTAAGGGGATTGGGCAACAGGTCAGAAAGAGACTAAAGGGGAACTCCTGGGCTAGCACTTGTGCAGAACCAGATGATGTTTGGCAACTCCACTACTTATAGCCACTTTCAGGTCACAGTGTAAGGACAGAGAGGGGCACTTTCAGTCAAGAGGAAGCAGGGACCCTGAGGAATAATATCACTTGCAAGTGAGAGTGGCAAAGGAAAAACTGGATAAAGACATGAAAGTGAAGGAAGAAAATTATAGAAAGACAACATCTTGGTAAAGGGGGCACAAAAAATACTGAAGGAAAAGAAAGAATTGGCCAAATGGTAAAATGATGAAAATTCCTTTTTAAGGAGGAATTTATGTGGCTCAATAGACAGAGAGCCATGCCTAGGAATGGGAGGTCCTGGGTTCAAATCTGACCTCAGACACTTCCTAGCTGTGCAAGCCTGGGCAAGTCACTTAACATCCTCTTTACTGCCTTTCTACCTTGTAACCAATACACAGTATTGATTCTAAGATGGAGAGAAGCAGGAAGGGAGGGAGGGAGGGAGGGAGGGAGAGAGGGAGGGAGGGAGGAAGGAAGGAAGGAAGGAAGGAAGGAAGGAAGGAAGGAAGGAAGGAAGGAAGGAAGGAAGGAAGGAAGGAAGGAAGGAAGGAAGGAAGGAAGGAAGGAAGGAAGGAAGGAAGGAAGGAAGGAAGGAAGGAAGGAAGGAAGGAAGGAAGGAAGGAAGGAAGGAAGGGAAGGAAGGGAAGGAAGGAAGGAAGGAAGGAAGGAAGGAAGGAAGGAAGGAAGGAAGGAAGGAAGGAAGGAAGGAAGGAAGGAAGGAAGGAAGGAAGGAAGGAAGGAAGGAAGGAAGAGAGGAAGGGAGGGAGGAAGGGAGGAAGGGAGGGAGGAAGGAAGGAAAGAAGGAAGGGAGGGAGGAAGGAAGGAAGGGAGGGAGGGAGGAAGGAAGGAAGGAAGGAAGGAAGGAAGGAAGGAAGGAAGGAAGGAAGGAAGGAAGGAAGGAAGGAAGGAAGGAAGGAAGGAAGGAAGGAAGGAAGGAAGGGAGGGAGGGAGGGAGGGAGGGAGGGAGGGAGGGAGGGAGGGAGGGAGGGAGGGAGGACGGAAACTTCTTTTTAAAAAGCATAATTGGTCAAATGAGAAAAATGGTACAAAAGCTCACTGAAGGAAATAATTCTTTAAAAAGAATAATTGATCTTGTTTCCTTCTTTCTTTTCTTCCCAGCTCTTGGTCTAGGTTTTTGATTCCCTCTTACACCCTCTTGTTATTGAAGTCTTGCTTTGTATAAGATAATCACAGTCATAAAATCATAGCATGAGAGCAGGAAAAGACTTTAAGGGTCATCTATAGTCCTATTCCCTCATTTTACAAAAAAGGAAGCCAAAGTCCAAAAAGGCTCTCCCCAAGAGACTTATCTGAATCATCTACTCTTATCTTTAAAGTCCTTATTCAATCTGTTCTTTTCAAGATTATGTGTTAGGTTTACATGATGGGCTTGGACAGGTTTTATCCTTCCTGATCACTCACAAGAAGAGCTGAAAAGATGAAGAGTTTCAGGAACATTCCCTGGGGAATGCATGCATGCCTAAAGCCCTACTGAACCTCAGTAACAGATGCAACAATACTATTCCAATGCTCCTGTATAAAGACAAGTGCACAACAACTCACCCTTCTGAGAAGTCTACTACCAAGTACCCAGAATACCTATCACCTGACATATTCTAAATGATAAATAAATGTTTGTTGAGTCAATGAATGAAGAGACGGATAAACGTTGTAGGGAGGCAGATTCCAGTCCAAGAGAAGGTCAGTCTATCCTGCACGTATCCAATGAACACCACTACAAACGTTATGTGGAACTCCTAGGGGGCCCAAGGCACTGGTTCATGGGCCCTTCTTCCAGACCAAGGATAAAGGCAACTACTTCTTTGGCGAGTTGTTCTTGTCCCTAGCTGCCTATACCAACTAGCCCCACGCTGTGAACTACCTGTCAGAGAACCCGAACAAGAAGTTGGATATGCAACACCAGGATTCTCAGGGCAACACAGTATTACATTCTCTGATTGCAATTGTTGATTGACTGAAGAACCTCCAATTTATCACTGAGATGTACGATCTCTTGCTCATTAAGTGTACCAGAAGGGTCTGTGGTAATTAAGGATAGTCTTTTACCACCTGATGATGGCTGCTAAACCAGGCAAGATTAGGGTGAGTGGGCATAAAATAGACATTTACTGAGTGACAAAAAACCCCGCAACCTATATGTGGGCAAGTGGAAGTTTGAGAAATCAAGAAACAATAGAACGATGTCAAAATAATGAAAAAAAATTTAGAAGAAAATATGATATATCAGAATAACAACTTGTCTGGAAAATAGATCAAGGAAAGGTCATTTAAGAATTAGACTTCATAAAAACTGTGATAAGAGTCTAGATTTCAAGATACAAAAGAAAACTGCCCTGAAGTCCTAGAACCAGAAGTTAATATGGAAATTGAAAGAATTCACCAATCACCTCCTAAAAGAGACCCCAAAATTAAAGTTCTAGGAAGATTATAGCCAAATTCCAGAGCTACCAAGTCAAGGAAAAAAATATTACAAGCAGCCAAAAAGAAACATTTCAAATATCACAGAGAACAGTCAATAAAACACAACATTTAGTAGCTTCTATAGGAAGGCAATATGATATTCCAGAGGGCAAAGGAGCTGAGATTACAACTAAGAATAACTTATCTAGCAAAACTGAGTGTAATCCTTCAGGGGTGGGGAGAGAATGGATATTTAATGAAATAAAGAACTTTCAAGCATTCCTGATGAAAAGACTGGAACAAAATTTTTAAAACTGATCTTCAAATAAGTCAAGAGAAGCACAATAAGGTAAATATGAAAGAGAAATCATAAGAGACTTAATAAGGTTAAAATGTTTATAGTCCTATATAGGAAGATGATATATTTAACTCCTAAGAACTCTGTCATTATTGGGCAGTTAGATGGGCTCTACAGAAAAAAGAAGGACTAGAAATGAATCAATTACGTTGGGATGATCTAAAAAAATGAAGCAGTGGGAAAGAGGGATGTACTGGGAGAGGGGAGAAGAAGAATGGGGAAAATTATCTCATATAAAAGAGGAGTGCAAGAAAGAGCTTTTATGGTGAAAGGGAAAATGATGGGAGGAGATGGAGGGCAACATTTGAACCTCATTCTCATCTAAATTGGTTCAAAGAGTGAATGTATATTCATATATATGTATATATGAATAAATATATTGAATATATGAGAATGAGGTATTTAAACACACATTCTCTTTTCCAGAATCACTGAAATCCAGTGGCAAGACAAAAGCCAGTAACTGACGATGGTTTGGGATGTGATGAATGACCTTGGCTTATTCTAACCTCTAAGGTGCTCTACAGTACCTGTACTTCAGGGCATGTTGGAATAAATTGTTCTCATCCACTCCTTCCGTGTTAAAGAATTTTAGGAAAGTTAGATATTATAGACATCTGGAGAAAACTGAATGTAAATAAAAAGGAATATACCTTTTCTCAGCTATAGATAGCACCTTCAGAAAAAAAAATTACCATTTACAAACAAATGCAGATCACCAGAAATGTTAAATATCCTTTCTGGATCATAATACAATTAAAATTAAATTAAATAACCCATTTCACAATTTCTTTAGCCATTGCCCTACTGACGAGCATCCCCTCAATTTCCAATACTTTGCCACCACAGAAAGAGGTGCTCTAAATATTTTTGCACATAGAAGTTCTCTTTCTTTTTCTTTGATTCATGAGTATTAATTTTAAAATACATTGGGCTTCCTGAGACTTTGTACGCATGAAAAGTAACAAGTCAAATTTTTCCTCAGCCCAATCAAAGTCCATCAAGTGAAAAAAGCACTTCCTACGGGACTCCTTAGTTTTAAACTCCTCACTTCCTTAATGCAAATCTCATAAAAACACACTAGAATAATTCATACTGCCATTTCCAAAAGGAGAGCTCTATTTGTTCTCACACTCTCCTATTTCATCAGAACCAGTATCATACTGAGTAAATGAGAAGGTTCACCATGAGGTAAATGAATTCCTAAAAAGTCAATTTGCCTCAGAGAACTCAGTTGACTAATTAGAATTTACCATAATATCCAAGTCATAGATACTTCTCTTCTCCTGCACCCCCCTTTCCCCAGGGCTGACTTTCTTTTGTAAGCAGATGCTAGTATTAAAAATGGAGTTGCCCTGCATTTTTATTTGAAAACGAAAGCTTTAGGGAGTGAGTGATCTATTATCATCCATGTCCTTATTTACTCACTGAGCTAATACCTAGGAAAATCCATTCACCTTTACTTAGTCAACTCTCTCTTCCTTCACTTTCAGTTCTTTCCTATGCTAGCAGGCAGAATTGTGAGGCTGGTGGCATCTGATAGAAAAAAATGAGGTGACTATTGACCCTCGGCAGCATGGCCTGGACCATGTAGCACCCGCTCATCCTGACCTAAATGTAAAGAGAGAAGAGTCTGATTCCATAGGGAACAGCAGGCATTTTTAGTTTGTTGTTAGTGTGACTTCCTCGTTTCAGATTTCCTATAATCAGAGCCAGGATCTTAGTTATAATAAACAAAAGAAACACTTACTGTATAACCATATCGAGGAATGCTTAAATATTGGAGCCATGAAAGCCAGGGCACGATGGTTTTGAGATTTACTAACAATCCTGAAAATATCTACAAAAAGAAAAAGAGTCAGTCTTCAGGATGATGGCATAAGCAGCAGATTTCGGAAACTTAGTGGCTGTCTTTTCCTAGGGAATGGTCTCACCACCTAATAACTGTCTCCTGCTATTCTAATCATTCTGTTATGCCATGTGGTGTTTGCATGTAATAAAAGCTCCCCTTTATGTATTATCTTCTGTCATTAGACGATAAGGTCCTTGAAGATAAACCTCTGGGCCTAAGGAAGAGACATCTGAGTGGTCTCTTCATAGAGGTATGTTATATGGAGGATTCATGTTCAGGTACATTTGAGTGTCTTTCCAACCTTGAGCTCACAATTGCAAGGCAGAAGACCAAGAAGGAAAACCTCTGATCTCCAGATGACTGATACATTTTACAATTTAATATTAAAAATGTTAGTAAAAGGGAAAAAAGACAATCCTTGCCTCCATGAGATAAGATGAATTTTGTCATTTTTTAAGTCATGTGTGGAGACAATGGACAGCCTTGGGTTCCAGATGGCCGTGTTTAAGTCCTACCTCCTCTGCCACGAAAGCCAATCTCTAAAGCAGAGGTTCTGAACGCCATTGTCAAAGGCCCTAATTATGACTCTTCCCCACTAAAAAGTGAGACGGGAGCAGTGAAAGAAAGTGAGCTTGCTCTCCAATGGGCCACATTTTGCTTAGCCCAGAAGGAGCCGATCTTTCCCTTTTCTCCATGGTGCAGTTCAACAATCAGGTTCTACGTAACTGAACAAATGGAAACGCCCTACTGACAAGAGTCAAGAAACCGATGTTTCCCACTCACCATCATGAAAACAAACGAGATGGTCATGAGGATGTTGGCCACCGACACGACACTCTGACCTGCGGCGATAGCCAGGGCCATGGAACTGGCGGTGTACGAAACCATCATGAGGGAAAACATCATGATGAAGAAGGCCCCCACCTCCTGCTTCAGTCCTTAGCGTAGAAAAACAGTGAAAAAGGAAGCCAATGAAGCTGTTTGCAACGCTGCGGTCTTAAGAGAGAATGTTAGAATCAACACATGGGCACGAGCCTCCTGGCCAAGCCTTGTCTTCATGCTCAGACGGAGGCTTTACAATTGGCATGTCTGTAACATGGGAATGTAGAGCTCCATTGTAGCTCTCTCACAGAAATGAGGTAAGACTCAACTGGAACGACAATGTATGAGAAGCACTTCTCAAGCCACAGAAAAGTAGATAAAGGCCAGTCTAATCGATCTAACAGAATCCCTTACTTACCAGCAGAAGACACCGAGGGTCCACAGGTTTTATTTATTCAGGATCACATATAATTTAGTCAAAAAGCCAGAGATGGAAACCACATCTCTTAGCTCAATCCCAAATGCTCATTCTACTCCATCAACAAGCATTTATTAGGCAATTCTCTGCGCTAGGACTAGGTTTACAAAGTAGAAATGTATTTTTCTTTTGGTTTTTGCCTCTCCTTCCAAAGGGCTTACTATCTGTTTCATTTATGTCTTTATAAAAGGCATTTAAGAAAATATTTGTCTATAGGTTGATTTTTTTATCAAATATAACATACTACATTGGTAATATATCTTTTTGTGTTTGACCTCTTTTACCCTCTTAAGTATATGTTTATGTGCAAGAAAATTGTTTTTTCTGTATATCTTCCCTTAGTGCTTTACAAAAAATAAATTTGACAAAACTAACAAAAAGTGAAACCAATAAACCTATTCTCTCCACTGAATAAGAGGTACCAGAGATAAAAGTCTTATAGTAAAAACTGAAATTTCCTAGAATGAACATAGAATTAAGAAAGCAACTGTGAAGCAAATCCCTATGCTCTCCCAAATACTTCAGACTTTTTTATGTGCTAGTCCCAGCAAGGTTGTAGTCATGATTTCCCCATCCTCTAAGAATTAGGAAAAGTCTAGAGTATAGGTTTGGCATACCAAAAAGTCTAAAGGTAGCTAAAGGCCAAAGCCACTACATGGAAATGAATTTTAAAACATAATATCTCTATCAATCAGCAAATATTTATCAAGCACTTTTGTTTTTTTCAGTTGTTTCTTGTGACTCCATTTGGGACCTTCGTGGCAAAGACACTGGAACAGTTTTCTATTTCCTTCTCCAGTTCATTTTACAGATAAGGAAACTGAAGCAAACAATTAAGCGACTTGCCCAGGTAGAAAGTGTCTGAAGCTAAATTTGAACTCACAGAGATGTCTTCCTGACTCCAGCACTCTATCCCCTGTGCCACCTAGTCAACTATGAGGGGCAATAAAAGGCACTGGCTGTCTCATTAGATGTTTGGAGAATAGAAAATGATGCTTTGTCATCCATACCTAGGAAAATGCCTTAGATGCGTCTGAATTAGACTGGGTTATTCGTTCTTTTTAAAGAACTGAAAAGGACATAAATTGATACATTCTTCATTAAGTAACTTTATTCATTACTGCTTCAATATCTAATGGATTGTGATAACTCGAGTCTGGAGTCAAAAATCTAATAATAGGCCACACACTTACCTGATAGACAACTAGTCCAAATGACTAGGATTTTAATGGTTTTTTTTAAATCAAGTATCATAAATTGACCTTTCTTTTTTATTAGTTCAATATGTTAAGCATTAGTTCAGATAGTCTTATAAATAAGCTCTCACTAAAAAAGAAAAAAACTTGTCCAAAATTTAAAAAGAATATCTTGGCCCTTGCAGAAAGGCTCCAAACACCAAAGTAGGTCTACTTAAAAAGTAACTTTTTTATCTTCAGGATCAAAGTTTAATATTATAGTACATAAACAGAACATAAATCTTTTTGTGATATTATGCCTTTTATAGTACAGGGATGGGAGGGGAAGCAGGAGATACCTGGGAATTTTAATGTAATAAATAAATTTTTTTAATTAAAAAATAAGTTCAACTAATTGAGAACCTACTAAATCTTGTCTTTGTGTTACTTACCTAACATAAAATATGTTATACAAGTGAATATGATGCTTGGCAACATTCTCATAGGGAGTAAATCAGATAACACCTTCGCGAAAAAATATGAAGAAACTCTGTAGTAGCCACTGACATACTCATGTCTAAAAAAAAAAATAAAAACAATTATTTATATACATATGTACAGATTTATATACAGATATATAACATATATATATATATGTATATATATATAAAACAAGGGATAGCTTAACAATTTGGTTTTTTAAAGGTTCCATACAATAACATCACACTTTGAACAGCAAATTAGAAGACTTAATATTCAAAATGAGAAACTATTTTATTAAGCCTTCACCCAAGAAGAAATTCTAGAAAGGAGAGAGAAGAGAACAATATATACAATGACAATTGAGGAAATGAAGACAAAACCTCAAGGAAAAAAACCCCATGAATAACATTGGTACCAAATTATTCATGTCAAAGCACAGATCCTTCCTTTCTGCTAACAGAAAACTCCAAAAAGTGGCACGTGCCCTGCTATCAGACCCAATCATTTTAACTAGTATTTCCCCTTAATTGTTTTGGATTCAAGTACTTGAGGACACACATGTGGATATTTGTTGGAAAATGTAAACTTCACAATGTTCGCAAGAGAAAAGAAATTCTAAAGCACTAAAAAAAGAGTCATCAAGTAGCCTAGAGGCATTATGATATTGGTGAAAAAAGCAAAGTACCTGGAGTCAAGAGATAAGGAGGGAGCAACTAGCTGACTCAGTGAATTAAGAGTCAGACTAGAGGTCCTGGGTTCAAATATAACCTCAGACATTTTCTTAGCTGGGTGACCCAGGCAAGTTACTTAACCTTCATTGGCTAGTCCTTACCACTCTTCTGCCTTGGAACCAATACGCAATATTAATTCTAGGATGGGCCATAAAGGATTTTTAAAAAAAGAAAGATAAGGGTTCAAATCCTAGTTCTACTACTTATTTATCATGTGACTAATGAAGTTGGGGTGCACTATTTGTATATAAATGTACAACATATGTATATGTGATATATTGATAAATATATTTGTATAAATATACAAATGTTACATATTAAAGTATTTGTTTATAAATGTACATTAAGTGGGTTGGTTCAGACCTCAAAATTTCTTTCAAACTCTAAATCTAAAGAATGAAAAATAATTTTTTAAAAAATCTACCCCGTGGGAAAAAAATCACTATTTAAACTATTGTGAGTTATAACCACTGAATAATCACTAATTTTAAAACACAATATCAGTCAGCAAATTATTTATTAAATGCCTACTATGTGCCAAGGTCTGTGCTAGGTGCTATGGATAAAAGCAGAAAGGAATAAAAAAAATTCTTATATTCCCAAGAAGTTTATATTGTAATGAAAGAGGCAGTAAATACATATACAAGTATACACAGTATAAATACTAAGTTTATAAAAAACTTAAATACAAGGAAGTCTGGAAAGAGACATTCACAGTTTGAGAGAATCAAGAAAGATTGCATGCAAAAAATGGTGCCCCAGTTGTGTTTTAAAGAGAAGTGAGGCCGTGATGAGGAATTTTATGAAATGAAAACAAAGTGGGTGCCCATGGCTTTTTAATGTTATAAGAGGTATCCTGATAGGGAAAATTATATTCAGAAATTAATGTAACATAAAAATCAAAGGCATCAATAAAGCACAGTTAAAAAAACATAATTATGGTTGTTATACTTTTTTTTATTTTACCTGTCAGAAATATTGAAGTTTAAAAACAATTTATCTGATTTCAGCAGAAAATTTATGTGATATAATATATAATAATAATTTATCATTATCATGATTTTGTATAACCTTTATAAGCCAACAATAAAACTGACATTTTCTTTAAGACTGCCAGGTACTGACTACTAGCAGCTAAAGGGAGCTGTTCACTAAAACCTTCCAGGTGGGTTATCACTGATTTGAGTTCCTCCTCTTTCCCTTTGCTCCAAGGCTATTTTAGAGATTAATTATTTCTTTCTCCAGACTCCATTCCTCCTGAGCATCAGAGACTCCAATGGAGCAGGACCACCAACCTTACTGACAAGATTCCTTTTTCCATTCTGCTTGGATGCTGCCCTCCCCACCTAATATTAATCCCTGCAAAAAGGACTCCAAGATCCCTATTCCCTTTTGACCCTTGGTCCATGATGGCAAACCTATGGCACATGTGTCAGAGGAGGGCACTCAGAGTCACCTCTGTGGGCATGTGTGCTGTTGCCCCAGCACAGAGTTTGCTAGTTTGTAACTAGGAGGCCAGAGGGATGCAGGGCCAGGCTACTCCTCTCCCACTCTCCATGGGCACCCTGAGGACATTTCTCACATTACCCACCCCTCACCATCACTGCCCTAGATGGTATCCTAACCTTCTCTCCTTCTGAGAAGTACATAGAACTAGAACTAATGTAAATCTTGAAATTTCTCAGACTTGTGAATGTTAAAAATTTCCACATTGAGGAATCCTCCATTGGAACAAATTCCCTACTGGAAACATTCCCCATTTTGATGTGAGAACTCGCCAGGATCAGAAATGGGAGGACCTCTACTCCACCCGTACTTAAGACTGCTTTAGGGGAGAAAACTCCTTGCAATGGGAGGACCTCTACTCCACCCGAACTTAAGACTGCTTTAGGGGAGAAAACTCCTTGCTAAACAATGAAAGTACTTGGACCCATGCTTATGATGAGGCAAGGAGTTCTTTGAGCCATGCCTGTTTTTAGAATTGATACAATGGGATGCTAGGTACCTATAAAGGTCGGGTAGGTTTTCTCTTAATGAGATTAGTCGACACAGCAGCATTTTCTCTGGTTCAGACTTACTGAGGAGATTAGTCGACTTAGCAGGAATTCAGATGGGCAGTCCTTTGGAAAACGTCTACAGTGATTGGTAGATGTAAGGACTTAGGGGAGGTGACACAGGAAAAAAAAAACCCTATATAAGAAAAAGCAGAATCTCTTGAGGGAGACAATCCTTTTGGAGAAAGCTCTTATGAGGATCGCTTGGGAAGAATCTCTTGAGAGAGGTTCTGGAGAAGGGAAGCTCTTGGAGGACAATCTCTAAGGAGGTCTCGCTGGAGCTCCTCTGAGGGAACTCTGTCCCTCTGGAGGCTCTGGAGAGAGGCCCTTTGAAACAGTCTCTGGCTGGATCTCTCTTTGAGGAGGACTCTGGCTGGAACTCTCTCTGGTGAAATCAGCTGAGATGGAGCTGGCCTGGTGTCCCTAGAATCCTTGCTTAGACAGACCTTGTGGTGAGTGATAAAAGACTAACTGACTGATCTCTCTCTTAAGACTCAGGTCTAGGCCATGTTGGCTTAAGGCCCTTCATACTTATTTCCTTTCTCTCTCTCTCTCTCTCTCTTTCTTTGATTACTCATTGTATTATTAATTAAATTCTCTATAAAACCCAGTTGACTTGGGCATATTGAATAATTGGGAATATTTCCCTGGCGACCACCTTATATTTGATTTAAAAACCAAGACACTGTAGTGAAACATATTTTCTGTGGTCACAATTTACTAACCCTCTCTTATATCTATCACAATTTATATCTTCCACCATTTTAACTCACTACAGTTTACAACATCAACCATTTTAATTATTACAGTTTAAGCCAAACAACTATTTTAAATCTTACACTAATCATAGGGGCTGGATGAATAGGGAGTCACTAGTTGGTGTAAACCTCAAATTTCCTTAGACTTATAAATGTTGGAAATTTCACCATTGGGATATTTCATACTTGGAAAATTTCTTACTGATAGTCTATTGGAATGGGAACTCCATTGGCATGGGAGGTTCCTTCTCTTCCCTTCTTAAGATTACTTTAGGACAGAGACCCTTTGCTGAACAATGGAAAGGACTTTGACCTATGCTTAAGCATAGAACAGGAATTTCTTTGAGTCTTGATTGATTTTAGAATTGATACAATGGAGATACTTGGAATAAATCTCCACCCTATTCAGTCCTAATAGGATTGAGTAAGGGCTGCAGCCTAGATCAAAATTTAATTATTCCAATCTCTACCATACTCAAGTTAACAGGATTTAGAAAGGGCTGTAACAAAGGAGTAAAGATTTAATCATTTGAAAAATATGACCTTCAACAGACATGTGCAAAAGCCAGAAACCTCTGGGCGGTCCTGGGTTAAGCGAGAGCCTCCATTGACAGGGAAATTGATGAAGAGTGATTGGTAGATGTGAGGACTGAGGGGAGGCAACTTGGATGGTGTCCTTAAAGATAGGAGGGTCTGGAGACTGAGGAGGGTGGTTGAGTTTTTGGTCGGTGTGGTTCCGGGGCTCTGAGGAAGCTTGCTCTGAAGGAAGCTGAAGGTGGGGGCCTCTGAGACTGTTTCTCCATTTTGGACACGTGAGTAATAGGGACTGATCTTTTTTCTTTGCCCCAGCTATCTAAGGGCTTGGGCCTTTTGGCCCAGCCTAAACAGAAGGGGTATTTAAGCCCTATTCCCTTCTCTCCCCTTTCTCTCTCTATATATATCTCTAATTCCTTTCTTGCTCCTATTGTAATTAAACTCCAAAAAAGGCTGACGGCTGACTTGAGTTTTTCATTTAGGAATTACATAGCTGATTCCTTGGCGACCTTAAATTAATATATATCAGTCTTTAAAGTGATTCCCTTGTAACATTGGTAAGTGGAGAACCACTAAGACTCACCATGCACTCTGCCACTATATCCTGAGGTCCATTGGTCCTTACCATCTGCACTATTTCATTCAGACGTCCTGACATTGCCATCTGACCAGCTAATGGACTCTAAATCAGGCTCCTTTCCACTGAACCTACAACTGAACTTTTCTTGGTATGGTACCCCCCCTCCCCAGCAAAATGGGAGCTACTTAATATCAAATAATCAAATAAACATTTATTAAGCAACTATTGTAAAGGGCATGGTGTTGAAGGCCAGGGAGCAGCTCTGTGAAAAAAAAAACTGTTCACAAATTACCTGCAGTTGGTCACATTCCTTCTGTTAAATGATAGTATTTTGTATGTAAATGACAAAAGCAATAAATCTGATATCTGGATACAAAAAAAGACAATGGACTCTCTGCCCTCAAAGAGTTCATGATCCAATGGGGAAGACAACATGCAAATAAATATATACATACAAGTTATATTACAAGATAAATATTACAAGAAAATTAAAAAATATTATAAGAAAAACATTTTTTAAATTAAAAAAATATTAAAATATAAAAAATTACAAGACAAAATTTTAAAAAGGAAGGATTTTAAAGGGATTGAGAAAGGTTTGCCATAAAAGATAGGATTTAGTTGGAACATAAAAAAGCTAGGGAAGCCCAGTAGGTAGGGTGAAGGAGGATGTGTCTAAGAGATGGAATATCTTGTTAAAGAAAACAGCGAGGAGGCCAGTGTCACTGGACTGAGGAGTCTGTGGCAGAAAGTAAGATATAAAAAGACAAAAAAGGCAGAAGGGATCTAGGTTAGGAAGGGCTTTGAATGACAGAGAATTTTGTATTTCATCCTGGAGGCAATAGGGAATCAGTGGAGCTTATTAAGTAGGAGGGATGACAAGGTCAGAGCTACACTTTAAGAAAATCCCCTTAATGGCTGAATGCAGGCTAGATTAGAGGTCACTTACATAAACAGCTTTTTTTCCACCACCAAAAGCTCCACTGCTGAAACGCTGCTAAAACACTGGTTGTTGGTCAGGAAAAAGAGCACCCCAGCTCTATGAAAGAAGAAATTGTTAAAAAATTACCTGCAGTCAATCAATCACATGCCTATGTTAAAATGACAGGATTTTGTTTATAAATGACAAAAACTTAAATAAATCTGATTTCTGGTCATTAATAACCAACCCCTCATTCCACTCATCTGTGCAGCATCAAACAACACTAACCAAAACCTGAGTGAGAACACATCATTTCTGCTGTAGAAGCCAGATTGCCCCCATCTGGTGGTGTTTTTCTTTGTAGTAGATTTATAACACCCAGCAGCCCCAATCTTAAATTGAGATTAAGGTAACATTCCATGTATATGATGATATCTGGGAGATACTTCATAAGATTAGATTTTCCCGGTAATAAAACTTATTTATTCCCTTTACATAACAAAAGTTTTCTTTTCTAATTTTCAAACATTTTCGATGGAAATCTTGCTAAAAGGTTCTATGCATTTCCCCAACCTTCATAGAGTAAGCTTTCCTTTCCGGATGACCAATGCAATGATGTTAAAAAAATTACTGAATGACAGTTTGTCAAACGTGAACTACTAAGTTTTCTTGGCTTCTTAAAGAATTCCTTAACTTGCCACTCAATATCTGATGTGAAACAAAAACAAGAAACTTCCTAGAAGCATATCTAAGATTAGGGGAAAAAAGTAATGACTGAGAATTCCCCTATACTTTTTTTTTAAACCCCAATCTTCCATCTTAGAATCAATACTATGTATTGGTTCAAAGTCAGAAGAATGGTGAAGGTTAGGCAGTGGGGGTTAAGTGACTTGTCCAGGATCACACAATTAAAAAGTGTCTGAACCCAAATCTTAACCCAAGACCTCTTGACTCTAGGCCTGGCTCTCAAACCAATGAGCCACCTAACTGCCTCACCAAATAAAGCACTCCTGAACACAGCTGGGATGATATCTGTTTTTGGACTGATTCTCAAGTGTTTTTGCTGCTTATGTCTCAGCTGTGTTCCAAATAATTAAGGTTATTGGTTATATGATTGCCAAATAAGCAAACCATTATTGTGTAATACAGAAAAGTCTTACTTATCTGGAATCCAAATAACTTGATTTTCTTCCACAGGTAGAAAGTAAGGGAAATGAAATTCAACCAAGAGGATATAAAAGTCAAAAAATGTTCACAGAATGGGGGAGAATGTATATGGAAGAAGAAAAGAAAAACAACAGAGAAGAGGGGGAAGAGAGATGAAGGGGAACAAAAGGCAGATAAAGACAAAAAAGGAGGGAGAATGAAGGACCAAAGAAAAGTGGGAAAGCCAATACCATGCAGGGCAGTACACAACAGAACAGCAAGCCTGACAATCCTCTACTATAAACTCTAACCCAATCATCCTCCCATGTAGTTTCCAAAACCACCAAAGTGGAAATAAGGAAGCATCAAAGCTTTGCTAACACTAAAAAGTTGAGAAGATATTTGTGTACCACTGAAAAAGGTAAGCCCAGTAGTATTAGTGCCAAGAAATGTTTTATTTATGTCATATGGCAACAAAGCTTTAAAAAGGATAATTGATACAGTTCTTCCAGAGTTCTCATGCAGAGAAGAAACAAACAAAACTGTTTTGAACACTTTGCAGAACACTGTACTTGCTTTTTTTCTAATATAAATACAGTTTTTGTATTTTTAGGCTAGCCTGAATTGAAACTGGGCAAGAATCCCAATAATGGCAGTTATCATCCAATGAAGCAGAAAAAGTTGTCTATTCAAGTGGAACAGTAAAAAACACACAAAAAAAACGATGGAAAATTGACTACCAATTCTCATAATTCAATTTGCTGGCTCAGCTTCCTTCAACTCAGGGATGACATTTAGTCCTTTACATACTTGAAAAGTATTACAGTTCTTTCCCAGAGATACTGGAGCCAGGTTACTTACCTGTTCTGAATTCCAGTAGGATCATTCTTTAGCCCAAAGAAAATGCCACCTACAACCAATCCTAGGAAAGCTGTGATGATTATCTTCATAAGAAAAAGAGTAGGAAAGAAAGAATGTTGCAATTAGAAACAGAAACAATACCTTTTTTATTTTATATTTTTTCATTTATATTATTTAAGAACTGAATAACTATTTTGTCACTAAATTACAATAGTTTTTATAAAACATGAGGAAAATGTTGGATTCCCCCCCAAACTGATATCTATGACATTCTTCAAATCAGAGTACACTGTATGACCTTAACAGCATCTTGAATTCATGTAATGAAACGATGGGACATATTCAAACACTGGAAGTTTGGTGTAGTAATAGGGAGCATATCTCAGAGGCAGGGAGACCTTGGGTTTAAGTCCGGCTGAGAAAACAATAACAATGGACAACTTATTTGCTCCGATACTACTCTGTGTCCCAGACAATTTTTTCAGACTATAAACTGTATTGGTAAAGGAAGTATCCTCAAGTTCCCTGTACTCACAAAATCAGAGGTCTAGATAACCTCAAAAAATCATTCAAAAAGATTTTTAATGTTTTTAAATGAAAGAGAATAGATTTTTCTATTTTAAGAACTAGTAATCAGAAAAGCTGGGCTCAAATTTGACCTCACACACTTTCTGGCTTTTTGAACATGAACAAATCTCTTAACCCCTCCTTGCCTAGCCCTTGCTAGGATAGATACCAAGACAGAAGACTATAAAAAATAAACTAGCAACTATCAATCAATCAACAGGTAATTATTAAGTGGTAGTTGTGGGCTAAGCATTGTTCTTAGGAGCTGGTGATACAAAATTGAGACCTCAAAAGAAGTTACATTCTTTTGGGAGACAATATGTAACTATGCTAGTATACAAAGAAGAAATAATGTAGTTGAATTCAAGGTGGGAAGGCAATAATAGTATTTAAAATGCTTGACATCTCGGGCAAAAAGTAAGTGCAGATCATCAATTAGAGCTTTGAAAAAGACACCAAGAAACAACATTTTCATGAAAACAAAAACAAAACACCAAAGCACAATTGCCCAAAGGAACTCTGAAACATCTTTAAAGGTGTGGACCACCTCTCATTTCTGAAATGCAGACCTAGCAACTCATAGAGTACACAGCATATAAACATCCGATAAAACCTTGCCGATGTGTTCTTGGGGTCTACAATGTCATTGGTGTAGGGAATATTCAATAAAGGATCAGTAAAAATTGTCACCTGCTCTAACACTTACAATCTGAGACCACTGCTTGGGACACAGAGGTCACAGAGCCTTCTATCCAGAGGCAAGACTTGAACCAATGATTTTTTGACCCTAAGACAGACTATCTACTGTGCCATGCTGTCTTAGAACCAGAGTACTATAAGAATGTCCCGGCTTTAAAGTGCACTAAGACTTTTGGTATATCCTTGAGTGAGGAGAATGTGTACCACTTGAGTGAATTTTGAATAATGAAAGAGAAAGGTTACATGACCACGAGTTTCTCTGTGGATTTTGAAAATTGATGGTTGCGGCCAATTAGAAGGTGGTCTTCTTTATGAAACCCCAGTGTGAAAACAGGTTTTTCTCACTATTCTTTGCATGTAAAACAAGAGAGTGCCCCTGAAAATATTTAGAAGGGATTTTGTACCACACGGACATAAGTATCAGCTAAGTATCTGCCTCCTCAACCCACTGAAGGATCAGTGCCTCGAACTACACTGTCTCTGCCACATCTCTCTACCAGCCTTCCCCTGGAGGGCAGGAGAGCTCCATCCTGACCACCGATTCTCAGTGGAATCCTCCTAGGCAATCTGTATCCGCAGGCAGACAGGCAGACTTTGCTTCTTTGCCAATATCCCTCAGCCCTATCAAGCTTTCTACTCCTCCACAGACAAAGCTAAACAAATACAACAATGTATAACATGTTCGATGGGACAAAACATATGCCTTTTTATAAAGGGCATTTTCATGAGAAATGGCTTTAGGGACATAAAAAACACTTCAATTCATGTCACAGAAAAGCAGCAAGGCACAGAGAATTAGCATTACTTTTAGTCAGAAGATCATAGTTCAAGGCTCAGCCTTACCCCTTTCTAGATGACTAAAGGGAAATCACGAAGAACTTTTCTAAACCCAGTTTCAACTGAAAGATGGGAAAGAGAATCATGTTATCTTATTAAGAAAGTATTCTGTATTAAAGTTCCTTTGTTCAAGGTTCACTCCTTAGTCATTTCCTTCCCAGGCTGACCTCAATATGATCTTTTCCCACAGTCCCATTATGATATGATCTTTACCATGTCCCTCACTAGTATTTAAGGCCAAGACTAGAACTACAATGTCACTGGCATACAGAATTCTCATAGATATTTCCTCTACCACTATAGATCAGCAACCCATTCTGCCATCTTAAAAGAGTTCTCTGAGTCACCATTACTTGCCCAGAATCATGTAGCCAATGTGTCAAAAGGCTCATTTGGCAATGTCATGTGGCCTCATTAGATACTGTGAGCTTCTAAAAAGCAGAAACTATGTCCTGCCTTTCTTTGCAGCCCCAGAATTTTGCACATTGCCTGGCACATAGTAGGCACTTAACATGCTTATGACCACTTCTCCCCTCTCTATTGCTGCTATGAAAATGTGCAATTTCAAAATGTATTATTATTATTATTGAATCAATAGTATTTTTCTCCTTACATATAAACAAACAAGTTTGTTACAAATCATACAACAGAACAAAGTAGATTAATAAAATCTAGTACTTTTGACTTCTCTGTCTGGAAAATCATACTCTTTTGACTGTCTTTCTTTTCTTTTTTTATTTTTAAATTACATTTTATTTTCAAATAAAGATACTCTCTTTTTCACTTCCCGTACTTGTGCCCACATTTAGAAAGAAAAACAAAACCTCTGTTTCAATAAGTATGGTCAAGCAACACAAAATTTCTCACTGGGCATGTCTGAAAAAACCATGTCTCTCAATCTGCACTCTGAGTCCATCACCTCTATCAGGAGACAGGTGGCATGTTTTATCATTAGTCCTCTGGAAATCCTGGTTGCTCATTAATGATAAGAGGTTAGCACAACAACATTGTGTAACATTTATATGCTATATATTGTTTATCCATTCCCCAATTGATGCTTCCCCTCTTAATTTTCCCATTTTTTGCCACCTCAAAAAAGAGCATTAAATATTTTTGTACATCCTTGGAGTTTGTTTTGTTTAGAACTAATTTTCCCCTTAATTTCTCACCCTCTAATTCCTCCTCCTTACTTTTTCCCTTTTCCTCCTATTTCCTGTTGAATGAAAGGCATTTCTGGACCAAACTATATGTACATGTGGATATTCTCCTTTCTTTCGACCAGTTCAGCTGAGTGAGGTTAAAAAGCCAACTGCTTCCTCCCATCCTCCACTTTGCTTCTCTAGATGTGTACTTATGCACCCTGATGTGAGTTAATTTTCCTTGTCCTTCCTTCCCTTTTCTCTTCAATGTCTTCCATTCCCATCTCTTTCTCTCTCTTTCCAAAAATGTTCAAACATAACTGAAATACTCCCACATCTTGTTGTCTAACTGGACTCCCTCTATGAACCTTGATGATGAAAAGAATCAAGAGGGAACACACAGGTATCATTTACCCATATTTGAATGTAAACATTTTGTCTTTGTTTAGTCCTCTATCATTACTTATTGAGGTTTGTCTTTTTTATATTTATTTTCATTGCTGTGTTTATACTTCAAAGTTTCTCAAATATAGAGAGTCAAATTCATAAGAATCATTCTCCAGTTGATAAGTGTTCAAAGGATATGAACACACAGTAGGTGGCAGAAGAAACTCAAAGGTATCCATCAAATAGGAACTGGCCAAACAAGTTGTATTATATAATTAATACTATTGTGCCATAAGAAATGGAGATCAGTACTATTTTCAGAAAAGCCTTGAAAGACTTACATGAACTGATGCAAAGTGAAGTGGGCAGAACCAGGAGAATATTGTATATAGTAACAGTAATATTGTATGATAATTTGAATGATTTAGCTATTTTCAGAAATACAATGATTCAGGGTAATGATTCCAAAGGACTAATGATGGAAAATGATATACACCTTCAGAGAAAGAACTGATGGAATCTGAATACATTTTAAAGTATACTATTTTTCACTTTATTTTCTTCATGGTTTTTTTGGAAAGTGTATTCTTCTATAAAATGACTAATACGTAAATGTTTTACATGATTGCACATGTATAATTCATATCAAATTACTTACCATATCTCAGGGAAGATGGAGAGGAGGGATGGTGATAAATTGGAAATTGAAAAACTAATTTAAAAATTGTTTTTATATGTAATTGGAAAAAAATTAAAATATTATTGGGAATGCTTGGAACTTCTCTATAACACTAACAGTATAATTTTTTTCCACTATAATATTTTACTTAGTTTGCTATATAACTTATTCTTGGCTTCTAAGCCAAATCCTTTCCCTTCTATAATATTATAATCCAAGTTCATTCCTTTTAGTGGGGGTGCTAAATCACATGTGATTGTGACACATTATGGATCCTCCGTGTTTTAATTCTTTATTTCTGAATGAATGCAGTATTTTTGCTATAACCCATAAGTCCCGGATTTTGACTAGTTTTTTTCTGTAAGTTTTTATCTTGGGGTTTCTTTCAGGAGGTATCAAGTAGATTTTATTGCTAATTTACCCCCTGGTTCCAAGAGATATGGGCAATTTTATAATTTCTTGAAAAATATCTATGCTCTTCTTTTTTGGTCATGGAGTTTGAAGAGTCCAGTGATTCTTAATTTTTTTCCCTCCTCAGTCTGTTTTCCTGGTTAGTTGTTGATACTTATGAGGTATCTTACATTTTCTTTTTTTTTCAGCCTTTTGACTTTATTTTAGTATTTACTGTTGCCTCATGGAGTCATTGACTTCTATTTGGTCCATTCTAATTTTTAGGAAATTTGTTGCTCTAACAGGATTTTGTATCTGTTGTGGCAATTTTCCTTTACAATTCTTTTTTTCCATAGCTCTTGTTTCTGTTCTAATTTTTTCTTCAAGATCTCTCATTTCATTTACAAAAACATTTTAAACTCTTTTTTTCTAAATCTTCCTTCATCTCTTCTGGAAATTCTAGTTGAATTTGTGTCTCAGTTGTATTTTTCTTTAAGATAGTTTGGAGTCGTTCTCTTTTTCTGAGTTTGTGTCTTGAGTGACTATCACTATAATGGTTTTTGAGAAGGTTTGTTTTTGCCCTTTCGTACAGCCTACTTCCTCATTTCACACTTGAGGTTAGGGCTACCCAAGCAAGTGCTTCTAAAAAGAAAGTCTGGGCTAATCCTGTTGATATATTGGGAAAGGTGTGTTGACAAGCTAGGGGCCTGAAAGTTTTTAGGGTCCCCAGCTGTCTAATCCAGGACAGGATCTGATTGCTGTCGAATAGATTCTACTGGACTCGGGCCCCACAAGCCAGCAGGAGAGCATTGATCCCATTTCTCGTCTGGAATTTCCATCCTGGTTATTCCTCTGCAGGCTTGGCTACATATTGAAAGTGACACTCTACTTTGCCTGAAGTCCGAGCCACACTGCTGTTGCTGCTGGTTCCTGAACTCCCTCCTTTTTCAATAAACCACCTAGGATCTTCCTACCTGGGAATGCCACTGCTATGGGCAAGTTCCATTCTCATTCTGCCCTGGATCTGTAACCCAGGCCTGGGTAGAGGGGGAAAAACTGCCAGTCTTATCTTGTCTACATTACAATGGCCCAATATAGATCCGGGTTCAGTATGAGACCTCTTACTCCAGGGCACAATTTCTCCATAGATACTGGAGTGCTCCTCACCTGACTTTTCCCAGGATCCACAGACTTCTCTAGGTCAGTCTTCCTAGGCCAATCTAGGCTGGACAAATGACTCACTTTGACTTTTTATATTATTTCTCCATCAGTATTCAGTTTGGGACATTTTCTACATCTGTTTGCAGAGAGGGGAACTTGGCTGTCATAATTCATTTCATCTTGGCTCCATTCCTTACCCCACCTCTACCAGTGCCTATTTTTTTAAAAGCTGCATATAATCATCACAAATGCAGAAATTTCATTTTGACTGTTCAAACATGACTGGACACTATGTGGGAAACATAATGGTACATCTACAATAAGCAAGTCCAAGACGATCCAAATTTAACTTTTGTTTGTAATATATCAATCAGGGCCATCAATGCTGCTCTTGGATGGGCCCAATCAGTTTAGTAAAATGGCACAGTAGGAATAAAATCTCCAGAACTAAGGTAAAAGATACATTCTTCATGGCATAAAACTGTAGGAGAATTTAAAAAGGAGATAAAGAATAAGACTGATTTTTTTCACAAAAATTATAAGAAACACCCAAAGGAGTGACATCCTGGGAAATTCTAAAAGAGGAGGGAAAAGGAAAGAAACGGCATGAGATCAGGAAGGAGGACGAAAACCAGAATCTATAAAATCTATCAGTTATACTTCTTATTTTATGAGGACCGTAACTTTGTCTTATAGTAGAAATGGTCTCAAACAATACTTCACAATTTACTTAAGACCTGTTATGATCACGGCCATGCTTGAAAAGATGGAGCAACTTTACCTGAGCTATGGAGGCCTGTGGGCTACGCAGTAAATTTCTGAATGACCGTTTGGACACCCATTTGAGTTGATGACAAAAGGAGGTATTATACGTTATTTCATGGAAAGCAGTAGTCTTCATCTTTTTATACCCCGCAGAGAATGTATCTAGTGCTGCTTTAGTTTCCTTGAAGTAGGTAGAATTAATATAAACCTCTGCTAATTCATCTATAATGGGTTTATCTTGCTGAGCAGGTTCTGAATTTTTCTTAGCTTTGGATTAAAGAAAAAAAGCAAAGTTGAATTATTAAAAGTACACCCGATGTAAATAATTCCTCATTAGTTTCCCTAATATTCAAAACTTTACAAAAGGAAATTATTTTAAAGTTCATATTTAATTTACAAAAAATACTTAAACTGGATCTTCTCTCAATGCTCCAGAAGTGAAAGTTTATACTCTATTTTGGATGTTTTAATAAATCATTTTTGGTTATTTGCTTTTTGTTATGAACTCAAACCCTCATTTTAATATTTGGTCCTTGATATCAATTATGTGGAAACTCCAAAATCCTTATGCTCAAGTTAATTGTCAACCCCAAAACAAATTATCACCAAAACTAATATTCCATGCATATATTGTCATTGATATCTCAAATGGGGCACAATATAAGTAGCAAATATCTTACTGACCAGCCAGCTGGAACTACTGAAATTGAGACGGTAAAATTAGGTGTTTGTGGCTTATTTAACACCTATATAGCAAGACACAACCCTGTGTCTTCATGTTTCTTAACTTTAGGCAAGTAGTATGGATTTAATGCTAAGAATCTCAGAAATTCACCATTCACCTTCTTTTTCCTTACCTTCACCAGTTCCTTCTTCTCTGTTTAACTGCACAGCAGAAGAGTCTCCATTAATGATATCCAAGAAGAAATCTGCTGGATTATTATAGGGTTCACAGTGGTATCCTATAAAGAGAACCCAAACATAGTCATATTCAGTAAGTGGGGATAAAGTTAGGGAAGGGGAAGTAAGTTGGTAGTGATCTATGAGGATGAAAGGAATGACAAGGGCAAAGAGTCAAGGCGCACGGAGTTCAAAAATCTTGTCTTTCCCTTTTTATTTATTTTTCTTTCTACACAGACTAATAATTCAATAATGCAGATTCAATCAGTCACTCCTTCTTAGCCAAGCAATTCCACCCTACACTTGCCTATACACTGAAGGAGAATATTGGGGCATGAATATTTCTTCCTTCTGACATCCCCACATTTAAGAGAACGGAAACAGCCAGTGAAGTAGCTATCCTGAATCTGCTTCTTTTTCTCCTGACAACTCCTCTCAAATCTGGCAGGACTCACTTCTTGGAGTGAAAGGAAGAAATGGGGGGGGGGGGAGGGGAGGAGGGAGAGGGAGGAAAAAGGAAAAAAAGGAAGCTCCTCATGGAGCAGAAGGAGTAAGCAGAACCACCCTACCCTGGCCTGCCCTAAGGAAGGAGCAGATTTACCAAGCCACAGACATTGGGGTAGATAATATACATGTGTTTGTGTTTCTCTGTGAGTGCATGTGTTCACAAACACATATAGGTACATACACAAAACATCCTTATATATAGATTTTTCTGATATTTTCTCTCCTAACTCAGGCAAAGACACTGATATTGCTCCTTTTTCTACATAATCCACCTCAATCTAAACTCTATTTTTTCCTCCTCCAACACAGCCCCATATATGGATGAAATCAACTTAAAATGTCTATGGGAGAAAAAAAGGAGAGGAAAAGCACAAAGCATAATTCCTTCCATAATCCTTCCAGGATTTGCTTTAGGTCTTGTTGCTGATGAGTTGTGTCCTATTCTTTGTGACACCATTTGGGGTTTTCTTGGAGTAGAGTGGATTGCCATTTCCTTCTCCAACTCATTTTGCAGTAAAGAAGCTGAAGCAAACCATATTAAGAGACTTGCCCAGGGTCACACAGCCAGAGTCTGAGGCCAGATTTGTGCCAGGTCTTCCTGCTGCTGGCCACTGTACCAACTAGCTCCTTTGTCAAAGTCTACTTCTATTTAATATGATTCATTGATTCAAACATTTATGAAGGGCTTGTTATGAGAAGCTGGGAATACAAAGACAAGAATTGAAATAGTTCCTTCCCCTCAAAGGGCTCCTCCCTCAAGGGGTAATCATATATATATATATATATATATATATATATATATATATATATATTTATTTATTTATATATACATAAAGAAGAAATATACAAAATAAGGCATGATTGAGGAAAAGGAGAGAAAGTGCTCTAAGGATATCTAAGCAAAGAAAAGATACTATCAAGTGAGAATTCAGAGATCAGAACCTATTTCAATTTTATTATTTTGGAATATAGGTGCTTAATAAATGCCTATTGATTAACTGATTCAACAACAGGGGTAGGTCTTAAAGGAAGAAAGGGAATTTGAAAATTAGAGATCCAGAGTACATTCTAGGTAGAAAGACAATTTATGTAAAAGCCTTGAGGTAGAAAATGGATTGTGGATTTTGTGCAATAGCTAATAACTCAGTATGGCTGATCTAAAAATGAAGTAATATGAAAAAAGGCTCCAGAGCCAGATTATGGAGGACCTTAATGCAGGTTGAAGAGTTTGAACTTTATCTTAGAGGCCACAGAGAGCCACTAAAGATTTTTAGACAGCAGAATTGTTACATCAAGCAATCAAATTCTCTTGAGAAGAGGGAAGAAGAAAGGTTATAATGGGTGTAGGAAGGAGGTGATGGGAGGGCTGATACAGAGAGAAGGAAGTAGAGCTGATAAATGATTAGGAGTCAGATCTTAGTGTTACTACTCACTAGTTACATGACTTTGGGGAGAGCCCCTTCTTTACGGTACCTCCAAGTTCACTCACTCCGCAATCAACTATCATTCATCAATTGCTACTAAGGGAATTATATACATTTAACTTCCATAATATAAGAGAGAGAAAGAGAGAGAGAGAGAAAGAGAGAGAGAGAGAGAGAGAGAGAGAGAGAGAGAGAGAGAGAGAGAGAGACAGAGAGAGAGAGAGAGAGAGAGAGAGAGAGAGAGAGAGAGAGAGTACAATTTAAGTAGTACCAATAATTCCATCTGCTATTCTACTCTTTGAGCTGAAGTGAACATAAAATTGGCAGAAGATGGGACTTTGTTGCTCCCTTAGCCAGTCTCAGTTCCTGTATGTGTCTCACTATGTGGCATCAATCTAGATTTCCTCTTCATCCTACCTACCATGTATTCATTCTTTTTACTTGGGTAGGTAGAGCCAATGAGAGGGATATTTTTAGCTGGCTTTCCTAGCATTCCAGTTTTCTCTGAGGAGGGAGCCATTTAAGGGAAGGAACTACATCAGTTCTTGTCTTTGCATTCCAAGCTTCTCATAACAGGCCCTTCATAAATCTTTGAATTAATGAATTGTATTGAATAGAGGTAGATCTTGACAAAAAGAGCTAGGTGGTACAGTGGTCTAGAGTCAGGAAAGCCTGGTTCAAACCTTGCCTCCATACTCTACTGTCATCCCTTTGGGTCCCTTTTCCTTCATGGCCAAGGAAGAACAAACAATTCCGTGGTAATATGATCACCCTCTAATATAATAACATGTGTATAAAGCTTATTTTCCCTCTCACCAGCTCTTCTGACAAGTCTATGTTGGTTCTATTATCTTTGGTTTGAGTAAAAACATTAGCTCTTGCTGCCCTCCACATTAATAACTTAGTTGGGTTTGGTGAAAAATAAAAGTTGTATTCAATGAAACATGTTTAGTTATTTCCATAGGGAGAGTTGTGTAGTATACCTTCTTTTAAGGAGAAAAAATACCATGCTTTACTAAATCAATAATTTAAGGTACTTTTAAAAATAAATTCTTGGAATATGATGTATAGGCTTTTTAAAAATCATGACTTTCAGTCAGTTCATAATTTTTTAAGTAATATCTCTTCAGTCTATTTTCCAAGTAAGTCATTTTCCCAAGAAGATAGTTTACATTTTCTTCTGTTTTTTTTTTATTATTATTTCTTGATGTTTCAGGGAGTCATTACCTTCCACATGAACAATTTTCCATTTGGCCAATTTTGTTTTTTTAAGATGTTAGGTGCTTTTTAAGATTTAAGGTTCTTTGGTTTTTTCTTTCTTTTTTTACTTTTAATAGCCTTTTTATTTATTTTTAATTAATTTAAAATATTTTTTCTATGGTTACATGATTCATGTTCTTTCCCTTCCCACTCCCAGAGCTGACAAGCAATTGCACTAGGTTATCCATGCATTATTGTTCAAAACCTATTTACACATTATTCATATTTGCAATAGTGATCTTTTAAAGCCAAAACCCAATCATATTTTCCTCAAACCACATGATCAATAATATGTTTTTCTTTTGAGTTTCCATTCCCACAGTTCTTTCTCTAGATGTAGAAAGCATTCTTTTTCATAAGTCCTTCAGAACTGTCCTGAATTATTCCATTGCAGCTAGTAGAGAAGTCCATTATATTAGATTGTACCACAGTATATCACTCTCTGTGTACAATGTTCACCTGGTTCTGCTCTTTCCCTCTGCATCAATTCTTGAAAGTCTTTCCAGTTCACATGGAATTTCTTCAGTTCTTCATTCTTTTTCAGCACAATAACATTCCATCACCAGCAGATACCACAATTTGTTCAGCCATCCCCCAATCGATGGACACCCCCTCATTTTCCAGTTTTTTCCCACCAGAAAGAGAGTGGCTATGAATATTTTTGCAAATGTATTTTTCTTCATTATCTCTGTGGGGTACAAACTCAGCTGTAGTATGGCTGGATGAAAGGGCAGGCAGTCATTTAAAGCCATTTGGGCATAACTCCAAATTGCCTTCCAGAATGGTTGGATCAATTCACAAATCCACCAGCAAAGCATTAATGTCCCAACTTTACCACATCCCCTCCAAAATTTATTATTTTCCCTTGCTGCCATATTGGCCAGCCTGCTAGGTTTAAAGTGGTACCTCAGAGTTGTTTTGATTTGCAATTCTCTAATTATGAGATATTTAGAACACGTTTTTAATGTATTTATTGATAGTTTTGATTTCTTTACTTGAAAACTGCCTATTTGAGTCCCTTGACATGATTCAATTGGAGAATTACTTGATTCTTTTCTACAACTGACTTACCTCCTTATAAATTTGAGAAATTAGACCTTTGTCAGAGGTTTTTGTTTAAATATTTATTCCCAATTTGTTGCTTCCTTCTCATTTTGGTTGCATTGGTTTTGTTTGCATAAATCCTTTTTAATTTAATATAATCAAAATTATTCATTTTACATTTTGATTTAATGTTCTCTATCTCTTGCTGGTCTCAAATCTTTTCATTTTCCATAGATCTGACAGGTATGCTATTCTATGTCCACCCAATTTACTTATAATTTCCCTCTTTATATTTAAGTCATTTACCCATTCTGAATTTATCTTGGATGTCAAATGTTGATCTAAACCTAATCTCTTCCATACTGTTTTCCAATTTTCCCAGCAGTTTTTGTCAAATATATGGGTTTTTGTCCCAAAAGCTAGGACTTTTGGGTTTATTGTACACTCTCTTGCTGAGGTCTTTTTACCCCAAGTCTATTCCATTGATCTACCCTTCTATCTCTTAGCCAGTACCATATTATTTTGATGATCACCACTTTATAGTACAATTGAAGATCTGGTACTTCTAGGTCTCCATCCTTCATTTTTTTTTTCATTATTTCCCTTGATAATCTTGATCATTTGTTCTTCCAAATGAACTTTGTTATAACTTTTTCCTAATTCTATAAAAAAGTTTCCTGGTATTTTGATAGGTATGGCACTAAATAAGTATATTAATTTGGGTAAGATTCTAATTTTTATTATATTAGCTCATCCTACCCATGAGAAATTAATGTTTTTCTAATTTGTTAGATCTCGTTTTAATTGTGTGGAAGTGTTTTGTAGTTGTGTTCATATAATGCCTGTGTTTGTTTTGGAAAATATTTTATATTGTCTAGGGTGATTTTAAGTAGAATTTCCTAACTCTGCTGAATTGTGTTGGAAATATATAGAGATGCTGATGATTTATGTGAGTTTATTTTGCATCCTGCAGCTTTGCTAAAGTTGTTAATTATTTCTACTAGCTTTTTAGTTGAATTTCTAGGATTCTCTACATAGACCATCATATCATCTGCAAAGAGTGATAGTTTAGTCTCCTTATTGCCTACTTTAATCCCTTAAATTTCTTTTTCTTCTCTAATTGACACTACGAATATTTCTAGAACAATGATAAATAATAGAGGTGATAATGGGCATCCTTGTTTCACTCCTGATCTTAGTGGGAAGGCTTCTAATTTATTCCCATTGCAGGTGATGCTTGCTAATGATTTTAAATATATACTGTTTCTTATTTTTAGGAAAGGACCATCTATTCCTATACTTTCTAGTGTTTTCAATAGGAATGAGTGTTGCATTTTGTCAAAGGCTTATTATGCATCACTGAGATAATCATGTGATTTCTGTTGATTTGGTTATTGATATGGTCAATTACATGTATGGTTTTCCTAATATTAAGCCATACTTACATTCCTGGTATAAATTCCACCTGGGCATAGTGAATAATCCTCATGATAACTTGCTGTAGCCTTTTTACTAGTATTCTATTTAAATTTTTTTCATCTATGTTTATTAAAGAGATTGGTCTGTAGTTTTCTCTGTTTTTGGTCTGCCTGGCTTTCAAATCAGTACCATATTGATGTCATAAAGGGAACTTGGTAAAAAATAATTTATATAGTATTGGGATTAGTTGTTCCTTAAATGTTTGATAGAATTCACTTGTGAATCCATCTGGCCCTGGGGAATTTTTCTTAGGGAGTTCCTTGATGGCTTGTTCAATTTCTTTTTCTGAGATGGGATTGTTTAAATACTCTATTTCCTCTTTTCTTAATCTGGGTAATTTATATTTTTGTAAATATTCACCCATTTCACCCAGATTGTCATATTTGCTGCCATATAGTTGGGCAAAATAGCTCTTAATAATTATCTTAATTCCCTCTTCATTAGAGGTGAGATCATCCTTTTCATCTTTGATACTGTTAATTTGATTTTCTTCTTTCTTTTTTTATTAGATTAACCAGTACTTTACCTATTTTATTTGCTTTTTCAAAGTACCAGCTCCTAGTCTTATTTATTAGTTCAACAGTCCTTTTACTTTCAATTTTATTAATTTCTCCTTTGATTTTTAGGATTTCCAATTTGGTTTTTATCTGGTGGTTTTTAATTTGTTCTCTTTCTAATTAATTTAAGTTGCATGTTCAATTCATTGATCTCTTCCCTCTTATTTATTGATCTATGCACTCAGAGATATAAATTTCCCCCTGAGTATTGCTTGGGCTGCATCCCATTGATTTTGATATGTTGTTCCCCTCATTGCCATTCTCTTCAATGAAATTAGTAATTGTTTCTTTCATTTGTTCTTTGACCCACCAGTTTTTAAGAATTCAATTTAGTTTCCAATTAATTTTAAATTTGCCTTTCCATAAGCCCTTACTATGATTATTATTGCATTATGGTCTAAGAAAATTGCATTCATTATTTCCACTTTCCTACGTTTGTTTGCAATGTTTTATGACCTAGTACATGGTCAATCTTTGTATATGTGCCATGTGCTGCTGAAAATAAAATATATTTCTTTTTAACCCTATTTATTTTTCTCCAGATATCTATTAGCTCGAATTTTTCTAACATTACATTCATTTCCCTTCTTTCTTATTAATTTTTTGGTTCGATTTATCTAGTTCTGATAGGGGAAGGTTGAGGTCCCCCACTAGTATGGTTTTACTATGTATTAGCTACTTTAATTTCTCCTTTAGAAATCTGAATGCTATAGCATTTGGTGCCTATATGTTGAGTACTGATATTTCATTATTTATGCTGCCTTTCATTAAGATGTAATTACCTTCCTTATCTCTTTTAACCAGATCTATTTTCACTTTCACTTTGTCTGAGATCATAATTGATACTCCTGGTTTCTTTGTCTCAGTTGCAGTCCAGTAAATTTTGCTCCACCCTCTTACCTTTACCCTGTGTGCCTCAAATGTGTTTCTTGTAGACATCATATGGTAGGATTCTTGTTTTTAATCCATTTTGCTATCTGCTTCCTTTTTATGGGTGAGCTCATTATATTCATATTCACAGTTATGTTTACTATCTGTGTATTCCCCTTCACTTTGACTTCCTCCTTTGATTCTACCTTTTCTCTTATCCTTCTTACCTTCCCCTCTCCCTTTTTCATTCCCCTCTTACTATAGTGTTTTTTAAATGACTCCCCCCAACCTCTCCCTCCCTTGTATTGCTCCCTCCCACCAGCCCATTTATTACCCTTCTACTTCTTTATAGGGCATGATTCAATTCTCTGCCCTAGTGGATCTTTGTTCTTCCATCTCTGAGTCAAGATTTAAGTATTACCTGCCTCCAATCTCTTTTCATCCTTCCATTGTATTGATCTTCTCCCTCCTTTCCCCCATGTGCTTCTTTATGAAATATAAATTTACCCCATTTTATCTCTTTTTCCATTTCTCTTAGTATTAACCTTTTTATACCTAGTTTTTTATATATTTTTTACATTTTATCCTATACAGTTTGTCACTGTTCTCACTGTTCCCTCTAAATATGCTTCTTCTAGCTATCCTGATGATAATAACAATTTTTAACATCATCATTTCTTATAAGAATACAAATCATTTGAACTCATTTGTCCCTTAAAAATGTTTTTTTCCACCCTTCTTAATAACCTTTTGGTGATACTTTTGAATTCTGTGTTTGGGCATCAAATTTTCTGTTTAAGTCAGGTGTTTTCATTAGGAATGCTTGGAAGTCTTTTTTTTTTTTAATTAAATGACCATATTTTATCCTGCAAAAATATAGTTAATTTTGCTGGGTTGTTGATTCTTGGTTGTAGACTCAGTTCTCTTCCTTTCCAGAATATTATATTCCATTCCTTCTGATCCTTCAGTGTGGATGCAGCCAGGTCTTGTGTAATCCTGGCTGTGGCTCCAAGATATTTGAATTGTTTCTTATTTTAGCAGTTTGTAATATCTTTTCCTTGATCAGGAAGTTCTTGAACTTGACTTTAGGCATTGTCAATAGGGGATTTAATGCAGAAGTTAATCTGTGGATTCTTTCAATCTCTACTTTACCCTCTTGTTCAAGAATATCAGGGCAGGTTTCTTGGATAATTTCCTGTAGAATGATATCTAGGCTTTTTCTTTGGTCATGGTTTTCAAGTAGTCCAATAAGTCTTAAACTGGATCTATTTTTCAGGTCTGTTGTTATATCAATGAGGTATTTCATATTTTCCTCAATTTTTTCATTCTTTTGATTTTGTTTTATAGATTCTTGCTGTCCTGTGAAGTGATTCCCTTCTAACTGTTCAATTCTAATTTTTAAAGACAATTTCATCCCTGAATTTTTGACCCTCCTTTTCCTTTTGATCTATTTTTCTTTGTAGGTCATTGTTTTTATCTTTTACTTTCTTTGCCTTATTTTCAAGCTGGTTAATGCTGGCTTTTAGAACACTGTTTTCTTGTTTTAGTTCACATGCCTCTGTTTCCAGATGACCTATTTTGCTTTTTAAGTTATTTCCCCAATTTTATTCAACTTCTCTTAATTGTATTTTGAATTTTATTTTTTTTAAACCCTTACCTTCCATGTTGGAGTCAATACTGTGTATTGGCTCCAAGGCAGAAGAGTGGTTAGGGCTAGGCAATGTGATGTGCCCAGGGTCACATAGCTAGGAAATGGCTGAGGCCAGATTTGAACCTAGGACCTACCATCTCTAGGCCTGGCTCTCAATCCACTGAGCTAGCCAGCTGCCCCCTTGAATTGTATTTTGAGTACTTCCAGAGACTGAGACCAATTGGCTAGAGTTCCTAAGTTTTTGTTTGGTGTTCCTTGGTCCTCCTCTGCTCCATTTGTTCTTTGTTCTTTACTTGAACAGAAGCTGTAATTTCTTTTATCTTTTTCTGTTGCTTACTCATTTTTCCCTTCATTCCCCCTCCTTACTGTCTGTATTTTTGCTCCTCTGTTTATTTGCTGGATCTGTGATTTTGGGCTTTTCTGCCCTGAAGGGGCTTTTTCTCTGCTCTGCTGATTAACTGGATTAGGCTGATAGAGCTGATAAGTTGTATTAATGTACCCTGAGGCCAAACATTTCCCAACTGCCAGCAGAGGCTGAAGGTGAAAGTGAAGGTATGGAGGCTGAAGGTAGTTACCCTCAGTCTTCCTCTTTACTTTCTGCCAGCTGCCCAGTAAGAACCCTGAGCATCCCATGGTAGTATCAAGGTACTCTGTTGTGGTTCCAGCCTTCACCCTGGGATCACAGTCAGCTTGATTCTAGTGCAGGTCTCAGAGTACAGTAGTTGGGAGAGGGGTATTGGGATCTTTCCCTCATACCCAAGAATTTGACTTTATCTGCATACCTTCAAGTTGAATTGAGCAGGAGAAACCTGTGGCTCTGTCCTGGCTCTCTGTCCACTATTTATCCTTGCTCCTATGCTTTTCTGTCAACTCTGTGAGACTGAGCCCCTCTGCCCTCTGGAGATTTCTTCTCTGCACTATTGATAAGCTAGATTAAGCCAATTGAGCTGATCTGGAGAGCTGAAAGTGCCCTAAGGCCAAAACTTCCAAAGGTGGAGGCCTAAGATGGAAGTGTGGTAGCTGAAGGCTGTGACCATTCTGACCAGTCTGCCCTCTTCTCTGCTTCTCTCCTTCAGTTGCCTCCTTGCCAGCTATGATCAGAGTCCCAAGCTTCCCATACTTACACCTTCCTTATTTTCCTTAATCCCCAAAATTCAACCTTCTCTGCATACCTTGTAAGTTGAATCATGCAGGAGGGTCCCTCAGCTCTCTCTTCTTGTTATATTTAGTTTTCTGTCCCCCTTGAAGTCCTTTGTTTTTGATTGGTGTAGAAGGATTTTCACAGAGGAATTGACTTTTGCTGCTTTTATGCCACCATCTTGACTCCACCCCTTCTTTTTGGAATTTTTCTGTGTGAGCCTCCTTTATCAAGCTAATTGTCTTTTGATAGTTGTCTTACAACATTCTCATTTCTTTCCCCATTTTTTCCTCTACTATTCTGATTTTTAAAATAATTTTTTAGCTCTTCTATGAATTATTGATGGATTCATGTTCAATTTACATATTTTTCTTTGAGGTTTTGTTTGAAGCTATTTTGACAAAGGTGCTTTCTTTTTAACTTAGCCTTTATCTTCCCTATCACCATAGTAGCTTTTTAAGGTCAAGTTATTTTTTATTGTTAGTTCATTTTTCCAGCCTGTTTCTTGACTTTGAACCCTTTGTTAAAGTTGGACTCTATTTCTGGTGTTCAAGGGATGAGACACTGTCCTGAGCTTCAGGCTTTCTTACATTGCTGTATTCAAAGCCAGATCTGGGAGTTTGGAAGTTTTCAGTATGATCTGAGTAGAAATATGGTCACAGTTCTGGTTTACAATCTAGTACTTATTCAGGAAGAGCCCTTAACCCTTTGTAGCTATAAGCCCTATTGCTCCTCAGGTACCCTTTGTGACCTAAAATGTTCCTTTCCCTCATGGAACTAACTGCAACTCAGAAGTGAGTGTGAGCAATGGAGTTGCCAAACAGGTCCAGATCCACTATAATCACTTTCTGATGAGTTGTCCTATACCCTTACCATCTCTGGGCTGAGATCTCCAGAAGCTATTCCTGCTATTGTTGCAGCCAACCTCCAAGGTCTACAGCTTCTGTTGTCAACACATGTTCTCTGGGCCAGCTTCAACCCCCATGTACAGACCTAGCCTTATATTTAGTAAGTTGTCTTGGGCTGGAAAAATGCTCACCATGATTTTTTTAGCTCTGTTGCTCCAGAATTCAATTTTGAAATATTATTTTATAATTGTTTGGAGGGGAATGTGGAGAGAGCTTGACTAGGGGCAGTGCTTCTCCTTCTCAATTATATTGGCTTCTGGGTTAAGGAACTTTTAAGGGTTAATTTAAACTATGATTTTCACCTTATATAGTATATATACTATATGTAGTATATATGGTAATTATAGACTGTATGACATGATTCTACTGTATTTACAAAATACATGTTGGCATGAGGGGGAGGGAATATACCACAATGATTTTATCTCCCTCATTTCTACTATATAACCTGAATCAGGATTAATTATAGTAATTTTGAAGGAAGAAAGAATAGAGGATTAATAAGGGATAGCACCTTAATAGTAGTTATATTTTACTTGCATAACTGTGTTTGGGAAAAACCCATAGTAATCCCATACCACAGATTGATGACAATCTGGGAATTTTTTGTTTTATTACCACTAGTACCACTCAATTTTTTCTTTTATGATCCTGAGAATATAAACCATATCATGTGGGATTCATGTCTGGAAGGTACCTAAATCAGCTACTCCAATTATTTTCATGAGTGCATGAAAAAAAATCTACTATACCGGCATTAGCAAAGTATTCCAAGGCTTCCTGAGCAGGACCATGGAAAATCAATCTTCCAGAAGCCAATAAGGTCAGACTGTCAAACAACTTGAAGATGGAATATCGAGGCTGATGTATAGAGAAGATGATTGTTTTTCCCTGCTTAGACATCCTAAATTGAAGGTAGAAAATGGAAACAGTTAACCCAATGCAAATGTGTTTCCTTGAAGAGGATACTATTTTGAGCTTCTCTTCTAATTAATGAGAGTTTCCTCTTATCTCCTTCATACCATGCTTATTCTTTAATTTTGAAGCATATCTCACTAATAATATAAGAAAGTAAAAGCAGCTGGTTTCCAATTTTTTTAACATAAAGGTCAAGGGGTAAAATCAAAGTGATAAGAATGCACTATATTCATTGACATTTAATAATTTTGAAATTTGCTTTTTTAAAAAATTTGCTTATGATGCTTTTAATATACATTGTGTATTGTGTATTAGGGCAGCTTCTGAATCCTAAATTGTATTTATTTCCATTTGTTTACTTTCAACAGTCTCCCAGGAAAAAAGGATCAAAGGCCTAAATCAGATTCTGAGAAATTTATTTTAAATTTCTGTGCCATCAAGGAAGACTGCAATTGGAACTAGTGAAAAAAAAATGTGAAGGATGGAGGCCAAGTAGTACTAGATCTTAAATTGTACTATTAAGCGATGATCATCAAAACAATATGGTACTGACTAAGAGATAGAAGGGTGGATCAATGGAATAGACTTGGGGTAAGTGACCTCAGCACAATAAACACAAAGATCCCAGCTTTTGGGACAAGAACTCACTATTTGACAAAAATTGCTGGGAAAATTGGAAAACAGTTTGAGAGAGATTAGGTTTAGATCAACAAGAATGGGTAAATTATTTAAATATAAAGAGGGAAATTATAAGTAAATTGGGTGAGCACAGAATAGTGTACCTATCAGATCTATGGGAAAGAAAAGAATTTAAGACCAAGCAAGAGATGGAGAACATTACAAGATGTAAAATGAATAATTTCAATTATATTAAATTTAAAAGGGTTTGTACAAACAAAACCAATGCAACCAAAATTAGAAGGGAAGCAACAAACTAGGAACGTATTTTATAACAAAGGAAGGCTGCAATTATGATGACTATTTTAAGGCTAGATATAAAATTCATATAGTATTCCATATATCCTTTTACTATTTTACAAGTAATCATTTAAAACAATATTAATTACATCCCTATAATAAACCCTATACACAGCCAGTTTTTGCTCAACTAAAGTAGATTCTTCTAGTCTTCCCTTTCTCTTCATGAGGCTCTCCACAGCCAGAGCAGCTTCAGAACCTAAAGCAGAGGACCCCTGGCATGAAGTTGCACTATCAATGCTGGCACTACCACCTCTACCAGTAGTGCCTCCTGCTGCCATCTCAAGGAGCTGGGGCCAGAACCAAAGCTTGGGCTAATATGGGGTTCTGTGGTCCATTGGGAAATTTAATTTGCATAACATGAATCTATATAAAAGTGCAAACTATCTGTAATTGAAAAATTCATACAGTACCTCTACCAAAACAAATTTTTCCTATAAGATTAGTACATCAAAGATTTATTAAATACCTATCATGTGCCAAATAATGTCCAAGGGTTTGTTTGTTTGTTTTAAATCTTTACCTTTCATCCTTTAATCAATACAGTGTGTGAGTTCAAAGCAGAGGAGTGGTAAGGATTAGGCAATGGGAGTTAAGTGACTTGCCCAGGGTCACACAGCTAGGAAGCATCTGAGGTCAGATTTAGACCCAGAATCTTCCACTTTTAGACCGGGCTTTCTACCCGCTGAACCTCTGCAGGGGTTTTAACAACAAAAACCAAAAATTGCCTGCAAGAAGCTAACATTCTACATGGGGGGGGGCATTGTGTACACATGTAAATACAAAATAATTGTAGGGAGGGGGCAATAACTAACAAGTATGAGAATAAGGAAAGGCTTCTTGGGACAGCGACTTACCTCTTCAGTAGTAAAAGAACAGCATTCGCTGTACTGGAGTCTAAGCCAGTAGTGGGTTCATCCAAAAACAAGACAGATGGATCAGAAATGAGTTCCATTCCAATACTGGTCCTTTTTCTCTCTCCTCCAGATACACCACGAGAGAACGGAGTTCCTACCTAAAGCAAGAGTAAGTCATAATAAATTCAAACACTGAAGACAGTCTCAATTTGGTAAAAATCCTGTCTCAAAAAAAAGGTACAGATAGGAGAAAGAAAAGAAGAAAACATCTATTGTTTACCACATTCATAAGAGTTATTTACTTAAGGGAGGCAGCTGGATGGCTAGGCGTAGAAATGGAAGGACGAGTCTCAAATCTGGCCTAGCTGTGTGGCCTTGGGCAAGTCAATTAAACCTTTTTGCCTAGCCCTTTCCACTCTTCTGCCTTGGAACCAATTCATAGTATTGAATAAATTGGAAATTTTAAATTTTTATTTAAATTTAATTAGAATTAAAATTTTAAAAGAAAAAAAGAAAAAGAAGTACACCTTGAAGAGAGGAAAAAGCTTAACCTCAATGGATCAGAAAAAGCCTACCATGCCTATTTTTGCTTTTGTCTTTTGGGGGTTGGGGAGGTGGGCCTTGGCCCCTCAGAGAAGGTAATTGCAACCCAGTCATCTACAACAGGTACCATCAAGAAAATTCTCCTCAAACCCTTTACTCTTCAGATAATGCTATGGAATGGCTACAAATGCCCCTTGGTACATGGGCTCTATACTTGGGGCAATGGATAGCAAGAGCTTGGCTCTTACCTCTTTTTAAAAAAATCTTTACTTTCCATCTTAGAATCAACACTGTAGTAATGGTTTTAAGGCATAATAGTGGAAGAGCTAGACAACCAGGGTTAAGTGACTTGCCCAAAGAGGCCTGGATAGGAAGTGTCTTAAGCCAGGTTTGAACCTAGAATCTCCTGGATCCAGGCCTGGCTCTCAATCCACTGAGCCACCTAGCTACCCTTTCCCTTGCCTGTTTTCATTTTGGGTGGCATAGAGTCTTGCAGGATGAGTAGATAGGAATGTATTATGTATATCTCATTCTTCCTAACAAATCCATCTCTCTTCCAAATTTCCTTATTGCCATCACCAGTCTTCAATAGCTTCCAGGATCACAACTTCTGTCTCATCCCCTATGACTCACTCTCACTTGGCCTACATCTAATTGGTGGTCAAATCTTGTCATATTTACCCCCAAAACAACTCTTCCACCTGTTTTTTTCTCTATTTACACGTCTTCTTTAGGGTCTCATGGTCTGGACTAATGCAGAAGGATTCATTGGTCTCCCTGATTCAATTCTGCCCCCTTACCAACCCTTCCTCTAAAGAGCTGCCAAAGTAATCTTCTTAGAGCTCAGAATTGACCGTGGTACTCTTCTATTCAATAAACATCAGTGGTTCCCTATTCAGTTCCTTAGGTTCAAACATTATTTCCTTTTTTAGTAATCTTACCCTTTAAAAATGTGTATTTTTTATTCATAGCTGCGCTCTTTGTGGTATCAAAAAACTGGAAAATGAGGGGGTTTCCATCGAGTGGGGATTTGGCTGAACAAATTGTGGTATATGTTGGTGATGGAATACTATTGTGCTAAAAGGAATAATAAAGTGGAGGAATTCCATGGAGACTGGAACGACCTCCAGGAAGTGATGCAGAGCGAAAGGAGCAGAACCAGGAAAACATTGTACACACAGACTGATACACTGTGGTACAATCGAAGGTAATGGACTTCTCCATTAGTGGCAATGCAATGATCCAAGACAATTCTGAGGGACTTATGAGAAAGAACACTATCCACATTCAGAGAAACAACTGTGGGAGTAGAAACACAGAAGAATAAAAACATTTCCTTGATCACATGGTTCTATGGGGATATGATAGGGGATGTTGACTTAAATGATCAATCACTCTACTGCAAATATGAATAATATGGAAATAGGTTTTGAACAATAATACATGTAAAATCCAGTTGAATTGCTCATTAGCTCTGGGAACAGGGAGCAAGGAGAAGAGGGAAAGAACATCCATCATGTATCCATGGAAAAATATTCTAAATTAATTATTTAAATAAAAATGAAAAAATAAAAAAGTCTATTTTTATCTAAGATTTATAGTGGATGTAACTATTAGCATAGTAATAAATGTCCATAACTTCTAAATAAATAAACACATTGGCATATGATCTCACAAATTTGTTATGGATAGGACAAGAAATTGAAAAAGTTTGAAGCTTACTAGTCTAGACTATGAGACTGTAAATTTCTTAAGGAGTAAGATTATGCCTTTGAATGCTTTACTCTATAGCAGTGATGGTGAACCTTTTAGAGACAGAGTGCTTAGCCCTGCTCCACCACCACCACCCCTCAGACTGAGTGCTATGACCACTCCCACCAGAGATCAAGTGTGGCAAACCTCCACCTCACCTATCACCACCCCCCCCCCTTACCCACACAGGGGAGAGGAATTGCTCCCATTGGCTGCTGGACAGAGGGATAGGGGAAGTGAAGAATGTCCTCAGGTACATGGAGGAGAGGGGGAGGGGAGCAGCTCTGCCCCTCTGACTTTCTATTAAAGAACTCTGGTGGGTGACAGCAGGCATCCTTTTGGCACCCGTGCCCTAGGTTCATCATCACTGCTCTATAGCAGCCACCTAACTCTAGGCATGAGTTATTTTTTAGTAACTTATAGAGAAGAATATAGGAATACACAGAGATAAGAAAGGGAGAAAGGAATTGGAGGAAGTGAGATTGACCTAAAACAAAGGGAAGTTCATAACAAAACAAAAATTAATAATCATAAAGTAACTCTTAGAGACATAAACCTAAGACATTTGATGTAAAAGACAACAGAGTCAAGAAGCCATCAGGAATTCATATCATTAAAAAGGAATAAAAATCTACTCTTTGTTAACTTTGACAATGGTGATGTCATGGATACTGGAGATACACGTAAATCTCATTATTATCTATGATTTTAATCTCCTTAATAAAATTGTTCTTACTACTCACTGTCATTGAAACATCACACAAAGATGTAATGTGATAAAGCGTAAACACAAGTGCTATACATTATTATCATTATTTAACCTCTTTGTATTCCAGCTTTCTTATTTGAAAAATAAGGACAAATTTGTTCCCCTTACAGGCCAAGGTTGATATGAGGAAAATCTAAAAGCATTATATAAATGCGAATTATAATCACTAGTACTATAGCCTTACATGTTAATTAAAATTTTGATTTTAATATTATATAATAACTATCCATTTTATAAACTGGAATAAGTCATTTAAGAAGATCATATAGATTGTGTCACAAAAAGTCTAACTAAAAATAATGTAACTCTATAGATCGCATAACATTTGGTATTGACCATTTTCAGATTATCAGCTTGTAACCATTACCTTGGAGTCAGCTACTTTCTCCAAACCTAGCTCCTTGATAACCTTGTCAATTCGTTCATTCTTCTCATGGCTCTTCATGCTTGTGGGAAGTCGAAGTGCTGCTGAAAACTGTAAATTTTCTCTTACTGTGAGAGTGCCCATCACAACATCATCCTTATAAAAAAATGGATATTTGAAATTAATATCAGGGTTGTACTTCCCTCGGTTCCACAACTAATCAAAACTTACCATAGCTCCCAAAGTGTTAGCAGAAAGGACAAACAACCTAGAGTGCTTTATTGCTAAGTTGTCTTATTTACTCTTACTGTGCTCTGCATACTGGAGTCAGTATGGCATATAATATGCACCAGACCAACACTTTTTATTGAATCGTTTAACTTACTTACTCCCAAAGGAATGAATTTATCTTATAGAAAGAATGAATTTTAAAATGTCAACACGGCATCTAGTTTGAGATGTCTGAAAAGCAGTTGGAGATAGGTGAGTCTGGAGGCTGGGGAAGGATGTGGCTGGACAAGTAGACAAGAATAGGAAGGGGAAAAGGGTAAATTATTTCAGTTTTGAACATACTGAGTATAAGATGTGAACAGGATCTTTAACTTAAGATGCCTAAACAGCAGTTGGAAATGGGAGTTGAGAAAGGAAATGGCTGGACAAGTAGACTTGAGCGTCTTCTGCACTGAAAGGATAGTAGCAAATATTTGGGATTTTCTTGGCAAAAAACCTGGACTGGTTAGCCATTTCCTTCTCCAATTCATTTTACAGGTGAGGTAACTGAAACAAATCTGCCTAGGGCAACTCAGTTAGTAAACAACTGAGGCCAGATTTGAATCTAGGAAGACGAGTCTTCTTGACTTCAGGTGCCATCTATCTGCACCCCCAACACACATATATAGCATGAATATTAAGTTAATAAATAAAAATATATAGAAAATAGTTAAATATAAGGCCGTTCTAGAGAGACGGTTCTAAAAGGGGGCAGGGTAGGAAGGAGAGAAATCAGGAGTGGCTTCATGCAGTAAATGGTGGTTGAGCTGCAGAGATGAGGCAGAGGTAAGGAGGAAGTTGATTCCAGCAATAGGAGAAAGATAGGATCAGCAAAGTTCTCCTGAAGAATATAGCACCAGAGTTTTACTTTGAAGGAAGCGGGGTTCTATAAAGTGGAGGTTAGAAGAGAAAATAGCCTGTAGGTGGGGAATACCATATAATGCTATGAATAGGCTGGTAGGTAGAAAGTTTGAGAGAAAGTAAGAAGTGATCAGTCTTCAAAAAGAAAGCGAAGATTTGAACATTATTTGCTAGTTAAAGCAGATGCCCAGGTTGTGATCCCCAAATGGCTGAGACGGTAGTGACACAGGAGACTAGGCAAGTCTAGAAGAGGGATGGGTTTTAGGGAAAAGATAATGAGTTCTGCTTTGAGCCTGCTGAATTTGAAATGCCTATGGAACACCCAGTTCAAAATGTCCACTGGGTGATATGCGACTAGCTCAGGACACAAGTACCAGATGAAAAAATGTGGGAATCATCTATATAAAGGGGATAATTAAACCCTAGGAGCTGATGAGATCATCACATGAGATAATATAGAAGGAAAAGAGAACAGGTCCAAGGACAAGGTCTTAGGGGACATCCACCGTTAAGAGACAGAACATGGTTGATGATCCAGCAAGAGACTACTCCACCGTGGTCAGACAGTAGAGATATTTAAAAGAGAGTAATAGCATGAGAACCCATGAGGGAAGAGACACACTGATCAACATTACGAAATGCTGCAGAGGTCATCAATCAGGCACAAAGGCCACTAGATCACTAGTAACTTTGGAGTGGGCAGTTTTGATGGAATAAAGACAGAAGCCAACTTGCAAAGTTTGGAAGAGAGAAGAAAGGAAGTGGAGATACCAAGTATGGAGTTTTTTCAAGTCAAGAAGGGAAAAGACCTACAGAACAAACAGCAAAGATATAAGACCAAATGAGGGTTCGTAAGGATAGGAGGGACACGGGCATGTTTGTAGGCAATAGATATGAAAGGACTGAAGAGAGTAGGGATAAAAGGGCAATTTCCCTTGTAGAATAAAGGAAAGCATGGGGTCATAAGTACATGTAGTGGGGACTGGCTTTGCCCAAAATGGTGGCATTTTGAATCAGATATCTGAACACATGAGGAGATAATGAGAGAAGAGATGGGTTGAAGGGAGAGCTCCTGACTAATGACTTTAAATTATTTTAGCAATATCCTTGGCTGAAAGGGCAGAGGATTCTGTAGGAGGCTTGAGAAGCAATGACAATGCAGACTATAAAGAATGGGAAAAGGAATTGATTTGGGAAGAACAATGTTTGCCTTGCCTTGGTGGGAGGCACATTTGAGATTGATAAAATAGCAGACCAAAGAATTTTCAGAATTGAAAAAGAAGGAAGTGGAACACCCATGGGTGATGCCAAGATCAAGGACATAACTATCTCTCTATGTAACTGATATAGAGTTGGGGAGCAGGCTGTAGTAACCGAATGGATTGTTGCTTGGTATTACAGATGTGATCTACTGTAGAATATAGCCTGTGAAATCTACTTGTTCTCTATTAGTATCATCATAGAGAATGCTGCTGGATATAAACTGTCAGAAGACTTTGCTAAAAATGGAAAAGTAGGCATATTGGTTGGTAAATATCTGTATGTCCATTTTCTTCATTATTGATAAAACATGAGGCCTTTGGTATTTTCCCTTTATTTAAATACTTTGTGTATGAATCACTTCATGTCCTCACAGTTCTGTCCCTCCTAGCATATATTTTCTCTAAGCACATTTGGTCTGAATCAGATGCTGATCCTGTCTTTGTTCTCTTGAGTGTCAGTTATCAGAGCCTACATGTAGTGGCTCAACTGTCCTTGAAGTTTTATAACAGTTTGCTATAAAAATTTTCACACGTCATTTCCATTTTCCTTGTTTGTTGTCCTCTTTCCACTTGAATTCTGAAATGACCTTGGCATGGTTTTGCTTAGTTGGGTCTCATGCCAAGAAGACTCCCTTAAAATGGCTTCACCCTCTCTGCTTTGTGAAATAATATAGCTCATAATATTCCATTGTCCTTTATAAGATTTTATAAATAAGCTTATATTCTAAAATGCTCTTGCTTTTGGTTGCACCCTTTCTCCACCTGACAAAGAAGTTGGATTTTTGCTGTCTAGAGGGTCTTTTAGTCTCTTTTTGGCTTCCTAGTAACGGCAATTCATTTGTATAAAAATTTCTCTATTAAATTATTATTCATAATTAATGCAATAACACATTATTAATAGACATTACCTATTAAAAGACGTGATGATATCAACTATCTAGTACCCATTTTCCATTATCAATAACTTGTTTAATAGGTCAGGATTACATTGTTTCAACTGCATGCTACAGCCTTTTTCTTCTTATTCTATCTTCTAGCTTTGTATTATTTTTAGGTTTACACTCTCCTCTCTAGGTTTCTTTGCTTTTTTTTTAACACTACCCTCTCCTGGTTCTCCTCCTGTCTGAACTCTCCTTTTCAGTATACTCTTAACTCTACTGAAATTTGGCTTCCATCCCCAGCAATCTACAAAAAAAATCTCTCAATAGTCCTCTTCATTGAACAAATCTCTAATGGCTTTTCCCCCCATTCTCTCATCTTCTCTTATCCTCTTGGTACTATTTGAAACTCTCAATTACCTTCTCCTTCTGGTAATGCTCTCTTTCCTAAAATTTACTGTCTTGACTCTGCTGCTACTCTATCAGCTATTCCTAATGACTAGATTATAAGTTCTTCATCCTCTTAGCCCTCTTCTCTCTACATCTTACTTAGAAAACCATTCCTGTGACTTCAACAACCCTTTCCAGGCAAACGATTCTCAAACCTCAATCTCCAACACTGTCTTCTGAGCTCCACTCCTATCTGCCCTTTCAGACACACTGACATTTGCCTGTTCTCTCATATTAAAAACTAAGGATATTCTTCTCCCAGCCTCCCCTGGTCAGTAATAACCATTAGATCCTATCCATCCTGATGGCATGACATCTCTTCAATCAAACAAGAATTTAAGTGTATGCAAGAACAGTGCTGGGCATTTAACTAGAAACAGTTCCTGCTCTCTACTGTTCCAAGCTTATAGACCCTCATTATCAGACCTACACTTCTACAAAAGCTTGGTAAACTCTTCCTGTCTCTATTCTTTTCCCCTTCCAAATCTCCTCTATATTTCCGTTTAATTATCTTTATGAAAAGATCTGATCAAATAATCCTTCTGCTCAAAATCCTTTGTCTTTAGAGCCCACTAAATAAAGTTCAAACTCTTGTGTTTGATTTCAGTTTTCATATTTTTTTTACAATCTGAGAACAATGATATCATTCCACACTAATCTCACCCCACTTCTATTCGAATAAGCTCATGATGCTACTGCCAAATTGGACTTCTTTCTCTCTCCTGAACACACCATTTTCTGTTTTCCCGCTTCCGTGTGCTCACTCTATTCCTTATCCCTGAACCATCTGCCCTTTCCCCTCCTCTCTTTGTCTAATAAAATATGTATCTACACTTTAAAGTCCAACACAAATGTCCCCTTACTTCAGGAAGGTTTTTTCACCCATCTCATCATGAATGATCTTCATCTATCTTCTTACCCAGTGCCTCCCTCCAAAAATCCAATTCATAAAGTATAATTTCATAATATCTGTGTAAAAATCACATCTATACACTAGACTATAATCTGCATGAAGGTAGAAGCTCTTTTAGCTAAATCTTAGCATAATTTTTCTCAATGCTCTGAATTCAAGAGGTATATAATAAGTAGTGTTTTGAATTTAACTGAGTCAATAAGGTATGAGTCAACACATCACACAGTGATGAGGATGTGCTCATGTCCAAGAAAAAAAGAAAGGACGCAATTTCACATACAATCCTTTCTCTATACATTTTTGCATATGGAAATGTCCATATCTTATTGGTTTCTCAAGATAGTTTAAAAAAGAAAATGAAATTAAAAGGGAAAGCAAATACAAGAAGAAGTGAGAACAGAGGGGGAAGATAGTAGTAGTTAAATGTAATTTATCTCCTGGTGTTGATCATTTGATCATTATGTTTTCAATATCGGTTCTTTTTTTAACCCTTACTTTCCGTCTTAGAAGAGCAATAAGGGCTAGGCAATGGGGGTTAAGTGACTTGCCTACGGTCACACAGCTAGGAAGTGTCTGAGGCCAGATTTGAACCTAGGACATTCCATCTCTAGGCCTGGCTCTCAATCCACTGAGCCACCAGCTGCCCCCTCAATATCAGTTCTGTGCCACATAATCAACCAATGATGTCTCACTGAATGCCATGGCGGACTCAGCTAATGTAGAGATGACTCTAGCATAGACCTGGGAAAAGACAAAGAGCACAAAAATTACAAAGCACAACCCTCATCATTACTTACCTGTACAACATAGCCTGAGTTACATTTGAAATTAGCAGGTTGGGGAGCTCCATTTATTAAAACATGTCCAGACAGTCCATGAGGGTCTTTCCTAGCAGCTAAGACATCTAACAATCTGTAAGGAAAAAAAATTATGTTAAATCCAGGAAAACCTTTGGGGGAAGGGGGGCTTTAAAAATATAAACATAAATCTGGAATTCTATATCTAAGGCTAGATCAAGTTAGAAGATTCTTCATCAATAGTCCTAAAGCTAAATAGTATTAGGAACTAATAGAAAATGGAAATGTCTATTTTATTTAAATCCCCAGCTTCTTTTCTATTTGAATTACAACATCTCTGTATCACCTCCTAAGGCTACATTATGGCACTATAAAAAAGAAAAAAACAATTTCTCCCTGCTTCCTTCATCGTCCTTGTGTGGAGATGGGACCGGGAAGTTAGGAGTTTCCTATTAAAGGGTCATCAGCAGTATACTTCAGGAGCACAGACCCACAATCATCTGTAAAGGAAAGAGAGATGCAAGAAGTATGCAACACTACATTCCTGGAGAAACCTAGAACCATATACACAGGCCAGAGAAACAGACAGAGGAACCCTCCTGGGGGGGGAGGGATTTGTATGTGTCTAACAACCCCTCCCTGAAATTTAGTGCTCACCTCGATTATGAATGTAGGCAACAAACATTCTGGAAAGGTAAAATGGTTCATGATACAAAAAAAAAAGATTAAGAACCCCAGCTCTCTATAGTGAGTAAAAATCCTCAAACGGAGTTCAGAAATCTAATTAGTCATCAGAGAACCTATGAAGTAATCATAATTCACATTTCTTTAAAGTTTATAGAAGACTTTCCTCTCAACCACTTCATGAGAAAGGTAATACAAGTATTAACATCTTAATTTTATAGCCAAGGGAACAGAGGAACTGTTCAAGATCATGTAGCCAGTAACCAGTTCCAGACTTCAACTCCAGTGTTCTTTCCCCTATTCTATACTAACTCAAAGAAGACATTATTATCCTGAACATGGGAAGTTTGGAGTATCAGCTCAGCTCTCTTTATATGTTAGCAACTTCACGCCTAATTACGGAATGCACAAAATGTCTCTTTCTTTCAGGGTCTTCTCTTCTTTTACATTTAAAGCACAATTAAATGCTATTTTTGCAGAGTACTATTCTAGGTAGTGGGGCAAACACAGCCCCTCATGGTCTTTCCCCTGAAGAAACTGCCTTTCCCTCCACTCCCTCCTATTAGCAAAATACAAGCAATCAATGTCCTAATTGCTTCCCTGCAAAGCCCGTATAGGCCAAATCCTGGAGGTGATCTCCATCCTTATAAAAGAAATTGTTTATTGGATGGGAAGTAAGCATAACTCTAAATCAAGGATTTTTACTCGCTGGCATCTCCAAGATCAGACACTGGTGGGCAAACCCCTAAACTATGTCCACCTCCATCTATGACCTGTCCAAATTCCAGCCCTATTTTCACATTCAATCATTCACAATCCCTGCAGTAACAAACTTGCCTTGTGGCCCAGAATTGTTTTAAAACAAGTATAACTGGCACACAGCTAGATTGTCATTCAGCTTCTTTCCTTTCTTTTGTTCCTAAACTTCTCAAATGAGAAGTCAACATCACTTGCTGTTTCTTCAAATGCATTCGTTTTCCCCACTGCAGCTAGATTGTGAACTATTCAGGATTTCCCAGAACATTAGCCCAGTACTGAGCACAGAGTGTATATTAGACTAATACTTAAGAATTGAAGAAACTTCATTGTATTTTTATGTTAAAAAAAAGGAGTACTCTCATAGAAAAATGTAGCCTCTGCTTGTTTGATACTCACGAAGACTTGCCACCACCTGTGGGTCCCAAGATGGCATTGAGGCCTGGCTTCATGATCCCACTATAAAAAAGAACATAACATTGGTGGTTCACTACTTCATTGTAAGCATGATTTCATTAATTTTTTTAAATTGCATTTTGATAATACATATATAACCCAGATCAAATTGTTAACCATCTCTGAGAGCAGGGAGGGAAGGAATGGTGAGAGGCAATTTGGATCTTATAATTTCAGAAAATATGTTGAAATTTGTTATTACATGTAATTGGGGAAATAAAACATTTTGAATAAAAAACAAATAAATACAACACATTTAATAAATACAATGCATTTAATTATTAATATAAAATTATATTAAAACCCTGAAAACGATCTTAATTTTTTTTGGATATGAATACAGAAAACATATCAAAATGAGTAAAGCTTCTTTACTTTGAGAACACTATATATATTCTAACAAAACACAAGTAATAAATCCAAGTAAAAAGGCTTTCCCATAGAGTTCTTAGGAAAAAAAGTCAACACCATTACAATTCAATGATGGCTCCTACGTCTGCTATATAGAAGGAATGGAGCTTCTCCTAAGTATGGAGGTTCAAGAAAGATCAACAATAACAACAACAAAATGGAAACATTTCAATTTAATGAGTATTTGAACACCTTCTGCATTTTCAGCATAATTTCGAATGTCTTTATTTAAACTCTCATAGATATAGCATTCGTTTTATCAAGAAATATGGGGGGGGGTGTTCATCTGTCCCAGTAAATGTAATTTCAATGACAACATATAGCCAAAGGCATGTTTCCCCAGAGACTTTCTTTGGGTTAGAGGAGCATATGCTGAGAGATATAAAAGATTGCAAAGATATCTATAGCTAAGCCCAGGTCCTTTCATGGGTGGAACCCAGGAGGCTTAGATTAGTGATGCTTCTAGCCATAATGCTAAAACAAGGAGGACATGAAGCCTGAGGCGCCTTTGGTTTGCATAACTAATGGAAACCAGAGATTTCACTCACAGAACTCAGAAAGACAGTAAAAAGCAGAGACAGGATTCAATCATGAGTCTTTAAACTTCAAATCCAAAATTCTACAATTGTTATTATTTATTCTACTGTTCTGTTTTATATGGAAACTTCAAATCCACTATTTTTAAAAATACATATATGTAATATAATTGTTATAATTTATTATACTATTCTATTTTATATGGATATAATTATATTTTTTTAATCAGCAAAACTTTGCCAACCTCCTCATCTGAGTACTAAAGACAAACACCATTGCAAATATGCATTGTTAATTAAAACAAATGTCTATATCAGCCACATCCAAAATAAATCTTTTTTTGTCTCGATCTGCATTCTAAGTACTTCATCTCTCTATTCAGGGATTAGTAGTATATTTTCATCATTAGTCCTCTTGAATCACGGTTGGACATTGCACTGCCAAGAATTTCTAATTCTTTCATAGCTGTTTACCTTTAGGATATTGTTCTCCAGGTTCTATTCACTTCATCTTGCATTGGTTTATACAAGTCTTTCCACGTTTCTCTGAAAGCATCTCTTTCATCATTTCTTACAATACAATTCTATTACATCTCATCTATATACTCCATAACTTGTTTATCCTATTCCCAACTTATAGGTAGCCCCTCAGATTCCTATTCTTTACCACACCAAAAAATATAAATATTTTTATATATCCTTAGTTTGGGGGGAGTTATTTTTTTTGCTTAGGACTAATTTCTCCTTTAACTGGCCCACCTCTATGTTCTCCTCCCTCCTTCTTCCCTTCTCTTCCTGTTGAATGAAATACATTTCTATACCCAGTTAACTGGGTTTTCTTTTTTAACCGGTTCGGATAAGAATGAGAAGGAAGGTATAGTGTTAGCTATTCCCCATACACTCTTCCCCTTGTTTGTATAGATGTCTGCTTGTGCATTCTAATCATGGAAGATTATTTTCCCCACCATCCTTCTGCCCTACTTCCCCATGTGTTTTCTCCTCCTCTCTCTTTTCTACTCTTCTCAAGACAAGATAGAATCACATCCAGGCCTTGTCTAATTAAATTCAGAGAGGAAACATTTAGCATCTCCCTGGATTGATATGGAAGTAGTTTGTTCTTGTTTATTCATTTATCTTTGTTTATTCGTGTTTACCATTTCATGTTTTTCCTAATTTTTGTATTCAAACTTCAAATCTTCGACACAGTTTTGGTCTTTTCATCAGGAATGTTCAGAAGTCCTCAATTTCTATAAGATCAATTTTTCCCCCCTAAGTCATTATATTCAGTTTTGCAAGAATCTAGGAATTCTATGAATTCCGTTGTAGGCTGGAAGCCCATATCCTTTTCCAGAATATCAAATTCTTAGATCTCCACTATTTTAAAATAGTAACTGCTAAATTGTGGGTAAACTTGATCTTTGCTCCTAGGTACCTGAATTCTTTCTTTCTAGCTTCTGGTAATATTTTTTCTATAACTTTGAAGTTCTGGGTTTTGGCTATGATGTTCCCCACGATAGTCATTCTGGAATTTCTTTCAGGAGGTAACTGGTAGATTTTATTTCCATTTTACCTTCTGGTTCTAGGAGATCTAAGCAGTCTTCTTTCAAGATTTCTTTAAATAAGATATCATGGCTCTTGTTACTTGGTCAAGACATTCAGAGAGTTGTAAACCTTAAAATTTCTTAGACTTATAAATGTTGGAAATTTCACCATTGGGAAATTTCATACTTGAAAAATTTCCTATTGATAGTGGGAACTCTATTGGAATGTGAACCCCCTTGGCATGGGAGGATCCTTCTCCTCCCTACTTAAGACTACTTTAGGACAGAAACCTTTTGCTAAACAATGGAAAGGGCTTTGACCTATGCTAAAGCATAGAACAGGAAGTTCTTTGAGTCATGATTGATTTTAGAATTGATACAATAGAGATACTTGGAATGACAGAACCAGGTCTTGGAACTTACAATCTCCACCCTACTCAGTCTAACAGGATTTAGGAAGGGCTGCAGCATAGATCAAGATTTAATTATTTGAGAATATGACCTACAACAGACATGTGCAAAGCCACAGACCTCTGGGCGGTCCTGGGTTAAGCTAGAGCCACCATTGGCACAGGGAAGACATGGACAGTGATTGGTAGATGTGAGAACTGAGGGGAGGGAACTTGGATGGTTTCCTTAAAGATAGAGGGGTCTGAGGACTGAGGGGTGGGTGGTTGGAGAGGTTTTTTGCTCTGAGAGGTGGTGCTTTGAGAAGTTTTGCTCTGAAGGAAGCTGGGGGTGGAGGCCCCTGAGACTGTTTCTCCATTTTGGTCACGTGAGTGATAGGGACTGATCTCTTTTCTTTGCCTCAGCTATCTAAGGGCTTGGGCCTTTTGGCCCAGCCTAAACAGAAGGGGTATTTAAGCCCTATTCCCTTCTCTCCCCTTTCTTTCTCTCTCTCTCTCTCTCTCTCTCCTTCTCTCTATCTCTAATACCTTTCTTCCTCCTGTTTGTAATTAAACTCCATAAAAGGTTGACTGCTGACTTGAGTTTTCATTTAAGAATTACATAGCTGAATTCCTTGGCGACCTTAAATTAATATATATCAGTGTTTTAAAGTGATTTCCTTGTCACAGAGTCTAAAGATTTTTTTAAACCCTTGCCTTCTTTCTTAGAATCAATACTATGTAAAGGCAATGGAAGTTAAATCATTTGTCCAGAGTCACATAGCTAGAAAGTGTCTAAGGCCAAATTTGAACCCAGGACCTCCCATCTCTAGACCTGGCCCTCAATTCACTGAGCCACCTAGCTGCCCCAGTCTAGTGATTTAAATTTTTTTTTAATTATTTTTTCTTTTCTGGATTACATGTAGATAGAATATATCTTTAAACCCTTACCTTCCATCTTAGAATTAAGTCTCAGTATTGGTTCCAAGGCAGAAGAGTGGTAAGGGTTAGACAATGGGGCTTAAGTGACTTGCCCAGGGCCACACAGCTAGGAAGTGTCTGAGGCCAGATTTTAATCTAGGATCTCAAATCTGGCTCTCAATCCACTGAGCCACCCAGCTGCCCCAAGATACAATTTTTAATAATCATTTTCTGGCATTTTGTGATCCATGTTCTCTCCCTCCCTTTCTCTCTTTCTTCTCCCCAAAATAGCAGGTAACACGATATAGGTTATATATGTGCTATCATGCAATATGTATTTCCATGTTCATTATGTTATGAAAGAAGATGCATATTGCTTATATGAGAAAAAATTCATGAAGAAAATAAAAGGTGACAAATGATATGCTTCAATCTGCATTCATCAGTTTCTTCTTTGTTAGTCTTTTTCGTTAGTTCTTTTTTGTCACTGGCTCCCCCATTGCTGATAATAGTTAAGTCATTCATTCAGCTGCCCTACATTATTGCTGTTGCTGCATACATTGTTCTCCTGGTCCTGCTCACTTCACTTTGCATGACACAATAGTATCTCATTATAATCACACACCATAAGTTGTTCAGCCATTTCCCAATTGATAGATATCCCTTTGGTATCCCGTTCTTTGCCACTATAAAAACAGGTGCTATAAATATCTTTGTACAAGTAGATCCTTTTCCCCTATCTTTGATCTTTGGGGCATACAGACCTAGTAGGGCGATTGCTGGTTAAAAGGATTGCAGTTTTATGGTACTTTGGGCACAGTTCCAAATTGCTACACAGAATGGTTATAATAGTTCACAGCTCCACTAATAGTGTATTAGAGCCCCAAATTTCCCACATCTCCTCTAACATTGATCATTTTCCTTTTTTGTCAAGTTAGTCAGTCTGATAGGGGTAAGGTATACCTCAGAGTTGTTTTAATTTGCATTGTCTAATTAATAATGTTTTCATCATTTTTTCATATGACTAAAGATAGTTTTAATTGCTTCATCGGAGAACTGCCTGTTCATATCTTCTGATCATTGATCAACTAAGGAGTGACTTGTATTCTTGTAATTTTGACTCAGTTCTCTATAAATTTGAGAAATAAGTTCTCTGTCAGAGACATTTACTATATAAAAGATTTTCCTCAGTTTTTTCCCCTTCTAATCTTAGTTGCATTGGTGTAATTTGTTTTTGATTTAAAGTAGTAAGAATTATCTAATTCACATATCATAATGTTCTCCATTTCCTGTTTGGTCATAAATTCTTCCCTTGTCTCTATCTCTGACAGGCATACTATTTTGTGTTCCCCTAATCTGTTCATGGTATCACCCTTTATTTCTAAATCACATACAGTTGTTCCATATCTAATTCTGTATTGCAGAGTTACACTTATTGGGGCACATCATTGGCTTATGGAGTGAAAGGCGACCAACCACAGCACTGTGTTCAGTGTCCTGAGTACTGATGGGCTTGGTGACTACAGATTATTATTAAGAGTATGGGAAAGGTTTATAGGAGAGTGGGAAGGGTTTATATAACACTGCTATTTTGTGGATTTTCTCCTATTGCGGAGGTCTCTGAAACATAACTCCCATAATAGGTGAGGGATAACTGCATATTCATTTTGACTTTATTTTGGTATATGGCAGTTCAACAATTTAAAATTTATTTTCTCCTCTGTTTTCCAGATTGGTTCTTTTTGCTGAGATTGTTATTTCATTTTTTTCCCTTTTTTCAGTTTTTTGAATTATTTTGTTCTTGTCTTCTATTTGGCTCACTTTAATTTTCAAGCAGTTCCTTGTTTAGGAAAGGTTTTACTCTTATGCCAACCACCTATCTATTTCTTCCCAATCCTTCCTTTCATATTTCTCTTTTCTTTTCCATTTTCTCTCAAAAGTTCTCAGTTCATTTAAAATAATATTTTAAACTCTATAATTTGTGAATTATCTCTTCTAGATGTTCTGGTTGAGTCTAAGCTGAAGCTGTTTTTCTCCAAGGTTTTCCTTGTAGATGCTATGGAAACATTCTCTTCTGCATCTGTCTCAAGCATCCCTGCTGCCATCATAACTCATTATGGTAATCATTTATACATTTGCTCATTCTTCTAGCCTGCTTTCTGCCTTTAGTCTTGAGTTAGGCTCATGGCCTCTACCAGATTTCTTGGCTGGCTCTGTTGCCATCTTGGAGGGTATTAGTATTTTGTTATTTCTAGATCTCAGAGACAAGATAGGGACCGGTGAGCTTTAAATGGTCCCAAAGGGGTTTGATCCAGGACAAAGTCTGATTGTTGCCTGAAAGTCTGCTCCTGGGTTTTGGTCAGAACATAAGTAGACCCTGAGACCCGGCTAGGAGATTCTGAAGGTACAGAGTCATTGAACTTCAGACTCCACCATGGACTGGGATTCCTTCCTCTGAAAGCTGAGCTACATGCTGGAACTGAGACTCTGTTCTGGTTACATGGTTCTGAGCCTCACCTCTATTGCTTGCTTCTGAATCTCCTCCTTTAGCTCTATTTCCCTCTTCCTTTCTCAGTACACCTTCCAGGGTTTCAGGAAATTCAACCCTATGAGCAAATATCTTCTCAGTTCAGCCTAGATCTGTGACTAAGAACTAGGCAATGGTGGACAAAACTGTCAGTTAGCACCTATCCTCATAATGGTGGGGATATAGGTTTGGGTGCACTCAGTTTCAAGTCTGGGACCTCCTCTGCCCCAGTGTAGAGCCTCTCCCTAGGCACAGAGATGCTCCTCAGGCAGGGTACTCCAGTCCCAACCCAGTCCCCAGGGCCCATAAATTTCTCCTATCTATCTCTCTATGCTGGGATCTGGGCTTGAAGAAGGGTGCATTGTAACTTTTTCTGGGTTTCTCCATCAGAATTTAGTCAGGTACATTTTCTAGATTTGTTCAAAGGAGTTTTGTGGAGAGGAGCTCAACCACGTTACTTCTAGCTACTCTTCTACCCTCCTAATATCCTTTTCAAACTTCAATTAATGACAAATATATTGGAGAAGATGCAGTAATACAAAATCATTTCACAGTGCATATTACATAGTCCTGTGTTCTTTTTTAAAAACTTTTTCTTTATTTAAAGAAAACAAAACACCGATTAGGTAAATAGCACCTGAATTAGTATTCCCACTATTCAATGAAAAAATTGATGTTTAGAAAAGTTAAAGGGGATAATGACAGAGCAGAGGCAGCAACTGAGAAAAACTGGTGAAGTAATGAACTCGTCTAATCATTCTAGAGAACAATCTGGAAACATACCCAAAGGTGCCATGCTCTATGAAACTGTGCCCACTTTTCAACACTAAGTTTGTATCACAAAGAGATCAAAGAAAGGGGAAAGGACCTATATTTATAGCAGTTCTTTTCGTGGTGACAAAGAATTAGAAATTGAGGGAATGTCTATTATTAGGGAATGTTTTATAGTATGGTTGTGATGGAATATTTGAGCTACAAGAAATGACAATGACAGAAAAACCTGGGAGTAAGATGGCAAAATAAGATATGAAATTACATTGCTTTCCAAATTTGTCCATTAAAAAAATAAAAAATGACAGAATCACTTCTAAAAGCAGCAGAAATAGATGAGTTAAGTCTGACACAGAGAATTTAACTTGGAAAGATAGTCTCTCCCCTCACCTCCCTGAATTGCAAAATACCCTTGAGCAAATACCCCAGAATCAATAAACAGTTGTATAAACTAGCAGTTTTGTCAAGTTCCCTTGAGAGCCAGCACCCCAGAGCCTGATAACCAGTGGAGTCAACCAAAAAGCCCTGCAGTCAGCAGTACAGGCTGCAGCCTCTCCTTGAAGATTCCTACCCACATTCAGTTTGGAGAGTAGGTGGCTTGCCAAACACCACTCATTCCTGGGAAATGCTGGATGAAAAGAGAGCACACACTGGGAGTGCAACTGCTGAGGGCCAGGGCCTTGCTGGCTGCTGTCACTCCCAGAGCAACTGAGTCCCTGACTTTGGTTCCAGGGAATGGAAGTAAGCTGGGGACCACAGGAACTAACACCGTTTGCTTACAAGTGGCAGAATAGCCAGCTCCCCGGGTCACGGCACCTGAAGTCAATCACAGACTCGAGTGTGGAAAGCAGAGACTACATCTGGCCCTGGATAACACACACTGGAAGAACCGAGTGGGGCTCAGGAAACAACAGCACAAAACCCCGAAACTGAGACACTAATGCCCACACCTTGGGAATAGAGCCTGACTATAGGGTAGTCTACCAGATCCTAATTTTTTTTAATGAGTAAACAATAGAGAAAGACCCCAACTACAGACAACTCCTAGAGGGACAGAGAAGAAGAGTCTTTAAATTCAGAGGACAGTGAAGTTAAAACACTGACTCATAACATGCCAAAGAAAAGCATCAAATGTGAGAAGCCCAAAAAGGTTTTGGAAAAGCTTCAAAGAGACTTTAGAAACCAAATGGGCCGGTGGAGCTGTAGAAAAGGTACACAAACTCACCTGATCTCTACCAAATTACCCTCCCAACAACTATGCTATAACACCTCAAAATGAATTCTAGAGCAGCATAATCCAGAAAAAGACAGGGCAAAAAATACCCCAACAACTAAGACCAGCACAAAAGATGTATTGGACTACCGCAGAAGTGGAGCACAAAGCAGCTTGCCAAGGCAGGCTCCACTTCGGCAACAGGACTTGGGGATGGCAGAGAGGCTTCTGGAGCTCTTCTGGAGCTCAGAAAACAAGGAGGTCACTAGGCTGGCTGGGAGTACAAGATCTATATCACATTGACCATCTGAAGATTCAGGTGGCAATCCTGGCTCAAGATCTCAGGGTGAGGAGGAGCACTAGCACACAGCAGGGACCATAGTCACACTTCTAAGGCAAAAAAGGAGTGCTTGTAGTTACTCATAGACCAGCACACAGGCCACCTTGGAAGAAATAAAAGCAGATAGATCCTGAGAGCTAGCTCTGAAGGCAGATGGACAAAGAACCAAAAGCTTGGAATAGTGCTCCCTGCATCACAGTTCTAGAGCACTGACTTTAAAAGAATTTTAAATTAAAAGAAAAGAAAAAGGATGGGGAAAAAACAAACAACAACAAAACGGAACTCAGTGTAGAAAGTTATTTTGGTGACAGGGACAACCAAAACACAAACTCAGAAGAAAATAAAATCAATACTGCTGCATACAAATCCTCCAAGAAAAACAGGAATTGATCTCAAGCCCAGAAAGATTTAATTCAAAAAGGATCTTTAAAATCAAATGAGAGAGACAAGATGGCGGCTTAGAGAAAGCTGAAGTTCAGATCTCCGGAAAACCCTTCCCGACCGATCTCAAACTAGAAGCTCCTAAGGCACCGAAATTCAAAACGATCAACAGCACAGACCCTGGGAACCCTCCTCCTGGACCTGGACCCGGTTCAAAAGGTACGGCTCCCCTTAAAAGCCAGAACCCGAGATCCCTCGGACCTCAGGGGTAGGAGCGCAGAGTCCAAGGCTCCCGGAAGCGGCAGCCGCGCCGGGCTCAGAGAGCAGGGTCTGAGGAACAACAACCCTCAGGGTCTTCTACCCAAGTCCCAGTCCGGGTGAAAGTTACTGCCTGGGGCTTCCGCTGCAGAGAGCCGGTAGGTCCGGGTGAAAGTTACTGCCTGGGGCCTCCGCTGCAAAGAGCTGGTCGGTCCGGGTGAAAGTTACTGCCTGGGGCCTCCGCTGCAGAGAGCTGGTCAAAACAACAGCAACCCTCAGGGCGGGCAAGACAGCCTCACGGGCTGGATCCTGCTATCCAAGTCTCAGTGAAAGTCTGTGCTCTCGGAGCTTGGGGAAGCGGCAGCCCATCCCCCCGCAGGCCGACGAAACAGCCTCACGGCCAGGGATTCTGAAGGCAACTTCCGGAAATCGAGCCAGGGGGAGAGTGTGGCCTCGTGGTCCGACCCTTCCATTCCAGTTCCAGTGAGGCATATTCAGTTTAACCCAGGGAACGCTCATAGAACCAACATCTGCCCAGGACCAAAGCCACTGATCACCAGACAAAGACAAGAAAAGCCAATCCTCCACGTTCAGAGATGACAAATTCCACAGAAGCACAGAAGCCCCAAAACACCAAGAAAAATAAGAAGAAAGGGGCGATTCTGGACACATTCTATGGAGCCAAAATACAAAATACAGAGCAGATAGAAGAAGATATACAAGAAAATTCTCCAAAATCTTCCAAAGGAAATAGAAACTCTCCACAAACCCATGAAGAATTTGAATCAGAAAGGACCAAAAAGATGGAAGCCCTCTGGGAGGAAAAGTGGGAAATGATGCAAAAGAAATTCACGCATCTACAAAACCAGTTTGACCAAACTGTAAAAGAAAACCAGGCTTTAAAGCAAGAACTAATAAAGCAAAGCCAAAACACCAAGAAATTAGAAGAGAACATAAAATATCTCACCGACAAGGTGATAGATCTGGAAAACAGGGGGAGAAGAGAAAATTTAAGAATAATTGGACTCCCAGAAAAGCCAGAAATAAACACCAAACTGGACATGGTGATACAAGATATAATCAAAGAAAATTGCCCAGAGATTCTAGAACAAGGGGGCAATACATCCACTGACAGAGCTCACAGAACACCTTCTACACTAAACCCCCAAAAGACAACTCCCAGGAATGTAATTGCCAAATTCCAAAGCTATCAAACAAAAGAAAAAATCCTACAGGAAGCCAGAAAAAGACAATTTAGATATAAAGGAATGCCAATCAGGATCACACAAGACCTTGCAAGTTCTACGCTGAATGATCGTAAGGCATGGAACATGATCTTCAGAAAGGCAAGAGAGCTGGGTCTCCAACCAAGAATCAGCTACCCAGCAAAACTGACTATATACTTCCAAGGGAGAGTATGGGCATTCAACAAAATAGAAGACTTCCAACTTTTTGCAAAGAAAAGACCAGAGCTCTGTGGAAAGTTTGATACCGAAAATCAAAGAGCAAGGAATACCTGAAAAGGTAAATATTAAGGAAAGGGGAAAAATGTTATCTTCTTTTACTCAAACTCTCTTCTATAAGGACTACATTTATATCAACCTATGTATACTAATATGTGGGGAAAATGTAATGTATAAATAGGGGGTAAAGAAAGACCAAATAGAATAATGGTTCTCACACAAAGATTCACAGGGGAAGGGGAGGGGAAGAAAACTCCTATAAGAAGGAGAGGAAGAGAGGGGGAGGGGTTACTTAAACCTCAATCTCAGGGAAATCAACTCTGAGAGGGAAAAACATCCAGATCCATTGGGATCTTGAATTCTATCTTACCCAACAAGGGTAAGGAGAAGGGAAAACCAAGGGGGGGAGGGGGAGAGGGAGAACAAAAAGGGAGGAAAAGAGAGGGGGGAGGGGGAGGGAACAAAAAGGGAGGGACTAAAAAGGGAAACATCAAGGGAGGGGACAAGGGGGACTGATTCAAAGTAAATCACTGGACTAAAAGGTAGAGCCGAAGAAGAAAAGGTTAGAATTAGGGAAGGCAATCAAAATGCCAGGGAGTCCACAAATGACAATCATAACTTTGAACGTGAATGGGATGAACTCACCCATAAAACGTAGACGAATAGCTGAATGGATTAGAATCCAAAACCCTACCATATGTTGTCTTCAAGAAACACACATGAGGCGGGTTGACACCCACAAGGTCAGAATTAAAGGATGGAGTAAGACCTTCTGGGCCTCAACTGATAGAAAGAAGGCAGGAGTGGTAATCATGATATCTGATAAAGCCAATGCAAAAATAGACCTGATCAAAAGGGATAGGGAAGGTAATTATATTTTGTTAAAAGGGACTCTAGACAATGAGGAAATATCATTAATCAACATGTATGCACCAAATAATATAGCACCCAAATTTCTAATGGAGAAACTAGGAGAATTGAAGGAAGAAATAGACAATAAAACCATACTAGTGGGAGACTTAAACCAACCATTATCAAATTTAGATAAATCAAATCAAAAAATAAATAAGAAAGAGGTAAAAGAAGTGAATGAAATCTTAGAAAAATTAGAATTAATAGACATATGGAGAAAAATAAATAGGGATAAAAAGGAATACACCTTCTTCTCAGCACCACATGGCACATTCACAAAAATTGACCATACATTAGGTCACAGAAACATAGCACACAAATGCAAAAAAGCAGAAATAATGAATGCAGCCTTCTCAGATCACAAGGCAATAAAAATAATGATTAGTAATGGTACATGGAAAACCAAATCTAAAACCAATTGGAAATTAAACAATATGATACTCCAAAACCGTTTAGCTAAAGAAGAAATCATAGAAACAATTAATAATTTCATCAAGGAAAATGACAATGGCGAAACATCCTTTCAAACCTTTTGGGATGCAGCCAAAGCGGTAATCAGAGGCAAATTCATATCCCTGAAAGCTCATATTAACAAACAAGGGAGAGCAGAGATCAATCAATTGGAAATGCAATTGAAAAAACTCGAAAGCGATCAAATTAAAAACCCCCAGCAGAAAACCAAATTAGAAATCCTAAAAATTAAGGGAGAAATTAATAAAATCGAAAGTGATAGAACTATTGATTTAATAAATAAGACAAGAAGCTGGTACTTTGAAAAAACAAACAAAATAGACAAAGTACTGGTCAATCTAATTAAAAAAAGGAAGGAAGAAAAGCAAATTCACAGCATTAAAGATGAAAAGGGGGACAGCACCTCCAATGAGGAGGAAATTAAGGCAATCATTAGAAATTACTTTGCCCAATTATATGGCAATAAATACACCAATTTAGGAGAAATGGATGAATATATACAAAAATACAAACTGCCTAGACTAACAGAAGAGGAAATAGAATTCTTAAATAATCCCATATCAGAAATTGAAATCCATCAAGCCATCAAAGAACTTCCTAAGAAAAAATCCCCAGGGCCTGATGGATTCACCTGTGAATTCTATCAAACATTCAGAGAACAGTTAATCCCAATACTACACAAACTATTTGACATAATAAGCAAAGAGGGAGTTCTACCAAACTCCTTTTACGACACAAACATGGTACTGATTCCAAAACCAGGCAGGTCAAAAACAGAGAAAGAAAACTATAGACCAATCTCCCTAATGAATATAGATGCAAAAATTTTAAATAGGATACTAGCAAAAAGACTCCAGCAAGTGATCAGAAGGATCATTCACCATGATCAAGTAGGATTCATACCAGGGATGCAGGGCTGGTTCAACATTAGGAAAACCATCCACATAATTGACCACATCAACAAGCAAACTAGCAAGAACCACATGATTATCTCAATAGATGCAGAAAAAGCCTTTGATAAAATACAACACCCATTCCTATTAAAAACACTAGAAAGCATAGGAATAGAAGGGTCATTCCTAAAAATAATAAACAGTATATATCTAAAACCAACAGCTAATATCATCTGCAATGGGGATAAACTAGATGCATTCCCAATAAGATCAGGAGTGAAACAAGGATGCCCATTATCACCTCTACTATTTGACATTGTACTAGAAACACTAGCAGTAGCAATTAGAGAAGATAAAGAAATTGAAGGCATCAGAATAGGCAAGGAGGAGACCAAGTTATCACTCTTTGCGGATGACATGATGGTCTACTTAAAGAATCCTAGAGATTCAACCAAAAAGCTAATTGAAATAATCAACAACTTTAGCAAAGTTGCAGGATACAAAATAAACCCACATAAATCATCAGCTTTTCTATATATCTCCAACACAGCTCAGCAGCAAGAACTAGAAAGAGAAATCCCATTCAAAATCACCTTAGACAAAATAAAATACCTAGGAATCTATCTCCCAAGACAAACACAGGAACTATATGAACACAACTACAAAACACTCGCCACACAACTAAAACTAGACTTGAACAATTGGAAAAACATTAACTGCTCATGGATAGGACGAGCCAATATAATAAAAATGACCATCCTACCCAAACTTATTTATCTATTTAGTGCCATACCCATTGAACTACCAAAATACTTCTTCACTGATTTAGAAAAAACCATAACAAAGTTCATTTGGAAGAACAAAAGATCAAGGATATCCAGGGAAATAATGAAAAAAAACACATATGATGGGGGCCTTGCAGTCCCAGACCTCAAACTATATTACAAAGCAGCAGTCATCAAAACAATTTGGTACTGGCTAAGAAACAGAAAGGAAGATCAGTGGAATAGACTGGGGGAAAACGACCTCAGCAAGACAGTATACGATAAACCCAAAGATCCCAGCTTTTGGGACAAAAATCCACTATTCGATAAAAACTGCTGGGAAAATTGGAAGACAGTGTGGGAGAGACTAGGAATAGATCAACACCTCACACCCTACACCAAGATAAATTCAAAATGGGTGAGTGACTTAAACATAAAGAAGGAAACCATAAGTAAATTGGGTAAACACAGAATAGTATACATGTCAGACCTTTGGGAGGGGAAAGGCTTTAAAACCAAGCAAGACATAGAAAGAATCACAAAATGTAAAATAAATAATTTTGACTACATCAAACTAAAAAGCTTTTGTACAAACAAAACCAATATAACTAAAATCAGAAGGGAAACAACAAATTGGGAAAAAATCTTCATAGAAACCTCTGACAAAGGTTTAATTACTCATATTTATAATGAGCTAAATCAATTGTACAAAAAATCAAGCCATTCTCCAATTGATAAATGGGCAAGGGAAATGGATAGGCAGTTCTCAGATAAAGAAATCAAAACTATTAACAAGCACATGAAGAAGTGTTCCACATCTCTTATAATCAGAGAGATGCAAATCAAAACAACTCTGAGGTATCACCTCACACCTAGCAGATTGGCTAACATAACAGCAGAGGAAAGTAATGAATGCTGGAGGGGATGTGGCAAAGTAGGGACATTAATTCATTGCTGGTGGAGTTGTGAACTGATCCAACCATTCTGGAGGGCAATTTGGAACTATGCCCAAAGGGCGACAAAAGAATATCTACCCTTTGACCCAGCCATAGCACTGCTGGGTCTGTACCCCAAAGAGATAATGGACACAAAGACTTGTACAAAAATATTCATAGCTGCGCTCTTTGTGGTGGCCCAAAACTGGAAAACGAGGGGATGCCCATCAATTGGGGAATGGCTGAACAAACTGTGGTATATGTTGGTGATGGAATACTATTGTGCTCAAAGGAATAATAAAGTGGAGAAGTTCCATGGAGACTGGAACAACCTCCAGGAAGTGATGCAGAGCGAGAGGAGCAGAACCAGGAGAACATTGTACACAGAGACTAATACACTGTGGTATAATCGAACGTAATGGACTTCTCCATTAGTGGCGGTGTAATGTCCCTGAACAACTTTCAGGGATCCAGGAGAAAAAAAAAACACCATTCATAAGCAAAGGATAAACTATGGGAGTGGAAACACCGAGAAAAAGCAACTGCCTGAATACAGAGGTTGAGGGGACATGACAGAGGATAGACTTTAAATGAACACTCTAATGCAAATACTATCAACAAAGCAATGGGTTCAAATCAAGAAAACATCTAATGCCCAGTGGACTTACGCGTCGGCTATGGGGGGTGGGGGGGAGGAAAAGAAAATGATCTATGTCTTTAACGAATAATGCTTGGAAATGATCAAATAAAATATATTAAAAATAAAAAAAAAAAAATCAAATGAGAGAGGTAGAAGAAAATTTGGCGAAAGAAACAAGAGACAAGAAAATCATAAAAAAAGTCAATAAGTTGTCAAAGGAGGTGCAAAAAATACCTAAGAAATTAGTGCCTTAAAAAACAGAATAGGCTATGGGCAAAAAACTTAAGAAAGGGGAGGGCCTCCAGGGTTCATTTAAATGTGAATGAATCAAAGAGATTTTAGTCTATTTGTAAAACAAAAGAGTACAACAAATGTTTCTTGCAAGTTCCTACACAAAAAAGCCACAAGTTAGGTGACAAAAGGAAGATGATTGAAAATACCCCAAAACTTCCTCCAAGGGTTGTCTCTGATCTTTATCAGGTATCCTTCCTGACTCTCAGGATTTCTATTCTACTTGAGCAGATTTTGTGATCACTAGGAACTTTTCAGTCTGCCTGTCGCCTTTTCACTGCATGAAGTCCAAAGCTACGTGACATCTCTCAAAGGTTAAGGGAAGTTCAATTCCATAACCAAATAATTTCAACCCCAAACCAATTTCTCTTGTAGAAGGATTCAGTACAAATCAGGCACGAGAATTATTAATTATATAGACATAAGAGTGATCCAAGAACACCTTGCTCATTGGAATCAGCTTTTGAATATGTATTTATCATTGCCATGACTTGTCATGTCTGAACTCCTTCAGTTCCTCTCAACTTACAGAGGACCAGAAGGGTGAGGTGATAGAATGTGGGAAGGGACCATGAGGAGGATATGTAGATTAGGAGAAAAACTGAGGAGGGAGATTTTAAATGCAGGACTGCAATATAAGGAAAACTATCAATATAATTGTTATGGGACTATCTAAAGGAATTAATGCAGAATGAAATGAGGAAAACCAAGGAGACCACTGTGCATAGTAAAGTAATGTAACAATCAATCATGAGAGACTTAGCTACAATATAACGACTCAGTATAATTCTGAAGGACTCATGAAAAATGCTATCTACCTCCAGAGAGAGTGCTGATGAAATCTGAGTATTAATTAAAGTATAATTTTCTAACCTTTTTTTTCCTTACTTTTATTTTGTGAAGTGGCTAATAAGGAATGTTTGTTTAGCATGATTTCACATGGACGTTTGATATCATATAGCTTACCTTTTCAGTGGTGAAAAAATCAAATATTGATTTAGAATTTTATATTTAATTCCATTCTGTAATCAATTGTATTCTACAATTGCCTGATCTGTTGTCTCTGAGTTAAGTTCATAATTTCCTGAGTCCAGAAGCTGTTTTCCTCTCTTGAGTTAAATTTAAAATTCAGCTGCCCTATAAATCACCTGAACCCAAAGAAATACTCTATTTCTATGAGGCCTTGCATAGCTAAGTACAGCCAAGAGATCTTCTATCTTACTAACAAGTCTTACAGAAGGCAGGTGGGTGCCATAAAGTCTATTCAACGAATCTGCATTGGAGCTACCTACAGGAAACCAATGTATTCTATCTTAAATCAGAGTTGCCTCAAGAAGTACTTCTTTCCTCTTGGAAAAGGCATCAAGGATTTACTAAATGGGGCAGTTTCTGAGTTCCTCTGGACCATCTGCAATTTCATCTTGGTTATGCCTCTGCAGGAAATGGTAAGAATTAAATCTCCTTGCAGAGCGAGAGGAGCAGAACCAGGAGAACATTGTACACAGAGACTAATACACTGTGGTATAATCGAACGTAATGGACTTCTCCATTAGTGGCGGTGTAATGTCCCTGAACAACTTGCAGGGATCCAGGAGAAAAAAACACCATTCATAAGCAAAGGATAAACTATGGGAGTGGAAACACCGAGGAAAAGCAACTGCCTGAATACAGAGGTTGAGGGGACATGACAGAGGATAGACTCTAAATGAACACTCTAATGCAAATACTATCAACAAAGCAATGGGTTCAAATCAAGAAAACATGTAATGCCCAGTGGACTTACGCGTCGGCTATGGGGGGTGGGGGGGGGGGAAGAAAATGATCTATGTCTTTAACGAATAATGCTTGGAAATGATCAAATAAAATATATTTTTTAAAAAAAAGAATTAAATCTCCTATTATTTCCCCACCCTTTATTCCTTTATACCTAATTCTCTGTCACCACTCTGATCTCCAACTTCTCCAGCTTCCAGATCTCCAGCTTCCAATATCTCCAGCTTCCAGAACTTTATCATTCAGGGTCTTTGGGCGAAATACTCCTGTATTCTCCAGCTTGTCCAATACCAACCCTGGCTTGCTATTTGCATGGTCCTAACAGAAAAAAGTCACAACCCAAATATATGTTATCTAATCTCAACTTCAACAATCTTTCTATTTCAGAAGGGATTCTTTAAAAAACAAACAAACAAAAAAACCCTTACTGGCTGCCTTACACTCGATACTATGTCTAACTTCCACAGCAAAAGAGTGATAAAAGCTAGGCAATGGGGGTCAAGTGACTTGCCCAGGGTTACACAGCTAGGGAGTGTCTAAAGGCCACATTTGAACCCAGGACCTCCTGCCTCTAGGCCTGGCTGTCAATCTACTGAGCCATCTAGCTGTCTCCATAAGTAATTGTTTATTTTATATTACTCAGCTGCTATTCCAAACATGCTCTTTTCTCCTCAAGTCTCCCTCCCAATCCACAACTCCACCACCTACCATCTCCACCAAGGGCTTCTCTTCACTAGGCCAAACAGTAAGCATCCTCTTTCTCCCCTTATCCCCACAGCCTCTTAATCTCCTCCTCTGAGGCCTTATCCTTTACTATGGCCTGATTAAGGTGACCCTTCTCATTCACCACTATCTTCTGCAACAAACTGACCAATCTCTCCCCAGTTACTATTTCCTTCCCAATCACCTACAAACAAGCTCAAATCTCCTTTAGCTTTAAAAACTCCTCAAGAGATCCTTGAAAAGAATCAAGATTCTGCCCAGCTATAATCCTCTATCTCCTTTTCACAACCAAATTCCCAGAAAAAGCTGTTGCTTTTATTTCCTCTCCTAGAGGTTCCTTACTTTTCTTTGGCAGTCTAGTGAAACCCCTTTTCAGAAGAATGTTAATAAATTCACACACAAAAACCCCCCACAGAATTATAAACCAATTAAATTATACTGAATTAACTATTTTTTTTTAAACAAGTTAATGCAAGTCAGAGGCAGAATCTCTATTCTGTTACTTCTCAGCCCTTTGCAATCTGGCTTTGAATCTCATTCAATTGAACTGCTCTCTCCAAAGTCCTCAAGATCTTGTAATTTGCCAGATCCAATGATTTGTTCTCAGCCCCATCATTCTTGACTTCTCTTGTAGCACTTGGCATTATCACTGTCTCCTACCAGGCACTCTCTATGCTGCGTTTTGTGGTCTCTCTCTTGGTGCTTGACTTACACATCTGACCACTTCTCAGTCTCCTCTTCTAGATCATCATCCACATGCCCTAACTGGGTGGCACAACTTGGTCACAGAGGCTCTTCTCTTTTTTTCTTTCTAGTCTCTCATTTGATGATGTTAGTAGCTTCCATAGGTTTAATGATTATCCATTTTGTACATGACTTCTGGATCTACTTAGTCAATCCTGGTCGTTCTTCTGAGCTTCAGTCTCACATAAAAGTTTACTGGACATTTTGAACTAGATATCTATCCTACAGGCATCTCAAAGTCAGCATATCCAAACCAGAATTTATTATCCTTTCCCCAAACCAAGTCTTCTTGGAAATTTCCTTTTACTGACAAAAGTACCACCACACTTATTGTCACCAGGTTCACAACATGGTGATAACCTTAAGTCATCACTCTCACCAACCCACATAGCATTCAAATGCAAAATCTAATTGTTTTTACCAAATTCCATGCACACTGTCACCATCTTTCTTCAGGACCTCCATAAACTCCCTCTTAAACTATTGTAATGGCCTTTTAATTGGTTTCCTTGCTTCCAGACTCTTTCCACTCCAAAGCACATAGCTACCAAAGTGACTATCCTAAAGAACTGGTCTAACAATTTCATTCTCCCATGCAATAAACTCTAGTGGGTCCCTATAACCTCTAAGATCAAATATAAGCTCTTCATATACACATCATTTCATTTCCCATCTCCATGCTTTTGCTTTCTCCCATGTTGGGACACATCCTCTTCCCATCTTCCATCTCTTAGAATCTCTGGCTTCCTTTAAGGAGTAACACTATGCATGAAATCTTTCTAGGTCCTCACAACTGCTAGCTACCTTTCCCTTGCCCAGAAATATCATGTGTCTGCTTTGTGTATTATATACACATGTTGTCACCCCACTGGAATGGTGGGTCCTTGCGGATGGTAACTTTCTGCTTGCTCATGGCTATGTGCACAGCAGGCATGAGATACACTCTGGACTCCTACATCAATAAGCATTTGTTTCCCACCCATTTTAATTATAGTCACATTTATCTTTATGGTGATGTTCAGTGCTAAGTCCAGTGAAATCTAACTCTCTTCTTAAAAGAAAACTACTTCCTTTAAAGGTTTTTGCTGTTAAAAAAAGTGTTTTTGTGAATACATTATTGAGATCAGTAGATCAAAGGGTAGGAACGGTTTCACAACTTTTCTCTCTTAAGGTACTCTTGGCACAGTGGATGGAGATCCGCTTCTGCATCAAAAGACCTAGGTTCATTTCTGCTTCTAAAATATCCTGGCTATGTTACCCTGAGTAAATCAATAACCTTAAGTCAAACTCTAGAACAGGAAAACCAGCAAAAGGTCAGGCAAAACAACTGTCCGCCCAAAGCAATGTAAGATGTTGGCTGGAAAGGTCTGTCTCAGGAGAGTGGTGGTTGGCTCTCAGCATAGAATACCTCAGAAAGCCAGAAGCAGGCCCTGGAGGCAGCTGCATCAGTGGCAGAAACAACTTCAGGAGTCCTCAGTACAAAACTTCACTGGAGTTGGACAACTGATCAGAAGATTGCAAGTTGACCCTTTGCTGGCAATGGGTGTTAGACCTTATTCCATTGCAAATAGGCCGTACCAGGTTGCCAGTTAGTGGGGACCTTGCAAACAGTTCCTGGGCAGAGAAAAGTGCTTGTGATTACTCACAAGGGAGCCAGGGCATTGGTCTCAGGTACAAGGATGAAAGGAGCTTTACTGCTTACAGTCATAGGAAAGCAGGTGCCCAAGTCACAATTATAGAGACATAAGGAAATGTGACCAAAGGGGCACAAGGACCCTTATCAAAGTTCCAGTATAGAGTGATTGGACTAGAGCACAGTGTAAGAGAACAGGCTCAACCCCACTCCTTAGATAATGCTACCCTGAAAGAACCAAAAACTTACAGCCCTTACAGCCCCCCCCAAGAAAGAGTTCTGAAAATAGCAGCACAAAATACCTGATATGTGGTACAGTGCCCCCTTCAACCTAGGAACAGAGTCCAACTTTAACAAAGAGTTAAAAGTCAAGAAAAAGGCTAGAAAAATGAGTAAACAACCAAAAAAAAATAACAAGACCATAGAAAATTACTTTGGACTTCTAGGAGTCAATACAGCAGAATGAAGAAAATAATTTCATAAAATGTAGACTTCGTCAAATGGAAAATGAGGCACAAAAATTCACTTGAGAAAATAACTTCTTTAAGAGAACTGGTCAAATAGAAAAGGAGACACAAAAATCCACTGGGGGAAAAAATAATAGCTTAAAAAGTAGAATAAGCCAAATGGAAAAAGAGATACAAAAGTTTAATGAAGAAAAAATTTTCTAAAAACTGGAATTGGGCAAATGGAATTTAATGACTCCATGAGACAACAAGAAACAATATCAAAATCAAAACAAAATCAAAAGAATGAAAAGAATAGAAGGAAAAGAGAAATAACGTTTTGGAGAAAACAACTGACCTGAGGAATGGATCCAGAGTGATAAACTAAAAATTATCAGACTACTTAAAAGTCATGATCAAAAAAAGTGCTTGGATATCATATTACAAAAAATCCTCAGGGAAAATTGCCCTGATTTTCTTGAAGAGGGGAAAACAGGAGGCAGAGTCAAGATGGCAGCATAAAGACAGCAAAAGTTCAGACCTCTGAAAACCTTTCCTTACCAAATACAAACTAAATGCTCCTAGGGGACTGAAAAATCAAACCTAACAACAAGACAGAGCCAAGGAACCCTCATGCTGGACTCAACTTAAAAGGTATGCCCCCCAAAAGCCTGAATTTGAGAACATTGGGGTTTAAGGAGAAGGAAGAAGGAAGGTTCCAGGACCCCTCCCCCACCTAGAGCACTAAGCCTCCAACAGTAGCTGGAACCTCTGGGCAGGCAAGGGTGCTGGTCTAGAGGGAGTACCTTGCAGGCAAAGTTGTGCCAGGCTCAGAGCGTTGAACACAGGTGGTGGGGAGGTAGCTAGAGAAAAAGCGCAAAGTGGGTAGCCTAGTTGCAGTACCAAAGACACTCCATATTGCCCCCCCTTCCTGAGGTTTTGGCCTCAGGGCACATTCAGATCAACCTAGCTGGACTTAATCCCATCAAAGCCTTCAGAGAGCAGGGAAACTCAAGCTCCAACACCCCTCCCCCACAGACTGCACTGAGAGATTTACTAAGTTCCAAGAGTGAAGGCTGACAGAAAAGCCCAAAACCTGAGATCCAACAAAAAAACAAGAGGAGCAAAAACACAAGCAACTGCAGAGAGTAAAGAAGGGGTAAATATGAGCAAACAATAGAAAAAAGAAAAAAGAAATTACAATCAACAGCTTCTATATAGTCAATGAGCAAAGAGCAAATGGAACAGAGAAGGATGAGGGAACACCAAGCAAAAAAAAACAGAAACCCCAGCAAATTGGATACAGGCTCTGGAAGAACTCAAAATACAATTCAAAACACAATTAAGAGAGGCTGAAGACAACTGGGAAAAGAACCTAAAAAGCAAGATAAGTCATCTGGAAAGAGAAAACAGTGTCTTGAAAGCAAAAATGAATCATCTTGAAAATGAGGCAAAGGAGATGAAAGATGAGGCAAAAGAGATGAAAGATGAGGCAGAGAAGATGAAAGATGACCTCCAAAAAAAATCAGACCAGAAGGAGAAGGATGACCAAAAATCCAGGGATGAAATCCAGGCTTTAAAAATCAGAATACAACAATTAGAAGCAAGTGACTTCACAAGGCAGCAGTACACTATGAAACAAAATCAAAAGAAGGAAAAAATTGAGGAAAATATGAAGCACCTCATTCACAAAACTGAAGATTTAGAAAATTGTCCCAGGAGAGACAACTTAAGAATCAATGGTCTACCAGAAGAACATGACAAAAGGAAAAGCCTGGAAATAATACTACAGGAAATTATTCAAGAAAACTGCTCCAATATTCTAGAACAAGAGGGAAAAGTGGATATTGAAAGAATCCACAGATCACCTCCTGTACTTAATCCCCAACTGACAAAACCCAGTAATGTTATAGCCAAATTCAAGAACTGCCAGACCAAGGAAAAAATATTACAAGCTGCCAAGAAGAAGTCATTCAGATACCATGGAACCACAGTGAGGATAACACAGGATCTGGCTGCATCTACATTGAAGGACTGAAAGGCATGGAATATGATATTCCAGAAAGCAAGGGAACTAGGTGTACAGCCAAGAATCAACTACCCAGCAAAACTGACTATATTCTTACAGGGGAAAGTATGGTCATTTAACAAAGTAGTAGAATTCTAAGCATTTGTAAAGAAAAGACCAGATCTGAACAGAAAATTTGATGCACAAACACAAAACTCAAGAGAATAATCAAAAGATATTTAAGAAAGAGGGAAAAAAGAAAAAAAACCCAACTTTTTTTAAGAGAATCAATAAGTTAAAATAAGTATCGCTATAAGAAAAGAGGTCATTGGTAAATCTTAAAAATTATTATTGTCACCTGGGCAGCTAGAAGAATTACACTTAGAGGGAACAGTGACAAACTGTATGGGATGAAATGCCAAGACATAAATATGTATATAGATATATGTATGCATAAATACATATATATGTGTGTATATATATGTATACAACTAGAGCTAAAAAAAGAGGTTAATACTAAGAGAAATGGGAAAAGAAACAAAATGTAGTAAATTTATATGTCACAAAGAAGCACATGGTGGGAGGGGGGAGAACATCAAAACACTGAAAGGGTAAAGAGGTTGGAGATAGGAAATAGTCAATTCTTACGTGCATTGAAATTGACTCAAAGAGGGAAGGACAATCAAATACATTGGGGCAGAGAATTGATTTGTGCCCTATAGGAAAGTAGAAGGGTAACAAATGGACTGGTGGGGAGGGAAGCAGTACAAGGGAGGGAGAGGGTGAGGGGGGTAGTTTAAAAAGACTATAAAGAAAATAAGAGGGGAATAAGAAGGGAGGGGGGTAGAAAGAGAAGTAAAATAAGGGTAGGAATTAGGGAGAATGATTAAAAACAAAACATTGGTGTAGAAAGAAATAGTGAAAGAAGAAAAGGCATGACTAGGAGTAGAAATCAAAATGCTGGGAAATACTCAGCTGGTAATCATAACTCTGAATGTGAATGGAATGAACTCACTCATAAAAAGCAAGGAAATACCAGAGTGGATTAGAAACCATAACCCTACCACATGCTGTCTAAACAAGAAACATACACAAGGAGTACACACACACAGGGTAAGAGTAACCTGAGGTATCACCTCACACCTAACAGATTGGCTAACATGACAGCAAAGGGAAGTAATGAATGCTGGAGGGGATGTGGCAAAGTTAATGCACTGCTGGTAGAGTTGTGACTTGGTCCAACCATTCTAGAGGGCAATTTGGAACTATGGCCAAAGGGTGATAAAAGACTGTCTGCCCTTTGATCCAGCCATAGCACTGCTGAGTTTGTACCCCAAAGAGATAATAAGGAAAAAGACTTGTACAAGAATATTCATAGCTGCACTCTTTGTGGTGGCCAAAAATTGGAAAATGAGGGGATGCCCTTCAATTGGGGAATGGCTGAACAAATTGTGGTATATGTTGGTGATGGAATACTATTGTGCTTAAAGGAATAATAAAGTGAAGGAACTCCATGGAGACTGGAACAACCTCCAGGAAGTGATGCAGAGCGAGAGGAGCAGAGCCAGGAGAACATTGTACACAGAGACTGATATACTGTGGTACAATAGAATGTAATGGACTTCTCCTTCAGTAGCAATGCAGTGACCCTGCTCAACTTGGAGAGATCTATGAGAAAGAACACTATCCATATTCAGAGGAAAAACTGTGGGAGCAGAAACACAGAAGAAAAACAACTGCTTGATTACATGGGTCAAGGGGATACAATTGGGGATGTAGACTCTAAATGAACATCCTAGTGCACACATCAACAACATGGAAATAGGTTTTGATCAAGGACATGTAATATCCAATGAAATTGCGGAGGGAGGGAAATAATATGATTCTTGTAACCAAGGAATAATGTTCTAAATTGACTAAATAAATTAATAAAAAAAAAGAAGAGGGGAAAACAGAAATTGAAAGCACCTGCCAATCACCTCTTGAAAAAGAGCCTAAAATAAAAACTCCTAGAGCTATTGGGCAGAGGGGTGGGTGAAGTGAGCAATGTCCTCAGTGAGTCTAGAGAGGGAGAGGTGTAGTATTCCAAGCATATTCACATCTAAGAAATATAAATGATGTAAGGTTATTGTGTCTTCAGACACAAGGTTTGAACTCTGATATTTGTGGGTGGACTCTTGACCTAGCCATGCTGCCTTTGCTCAAGGCAAACTCAGTAACATTTGATGCTGAGTCAAATTCCAAAAGGTGTCATCATTACCATCAGTCCAATCTGAATTATCTATGCTTTGTTACATATTCGTATTCACTGAGTACCTCCCAAGCCACATTGAAATAAATTTGGAGGGCGGCCCCATGATTTCTCCTCTCTTTCCTCTCTTGGGCTTTGCATTCTCACTCTTGATATGCTTACCCTATTTTCTTTTATTTCCACGTGTTCCATTTTAGTTCTTATATTTTCCTTCCATTTTCCTACCAAGGAGAATATTATAGGGGATCACGCCTTCCCTATTCAGAAATACTGACTTGTCTGTGTCTCTCATTCTTCATCCATATTCTCAGACTCCTTGCTCCTTCTCGAGCCCCAACCCACAATGGAAAAATTTCTTTTTGTAGCCCCCGCTGGACGGGAGGTTACAAGAGGAGAGTAGCCTGAGGTCTCTGCTCCCCTCTGGCTCTGCCACCAATGAGCCACCCACCTTACCCCTATATGCTCCCATTGGGGAGGGGCAAGTGATGTGAAAAAATGTTGTCAGACATGATGGAGAGGGGGAGGGGAGCAGTTTCAATTGAGTCCTTCTGCCTTTATAGTAATGAACTGGGGGATGAGTTGGCCATATGCTCACAGAGAGGGCTCTGCATGCCATCTTTGGTATCCATGGCATAGGTTCACCATTACTGGCTTAGAATATGATATTCCAGAAAACAAAGGTGCTAGGACTACAACAAGAGTCACCTATCCATGAGGGCAGATGGGTGGATCAGTGGGTTGAGAGCCAAGCCTAGAGACGGGAGGTCCTAGGTTCAAATCTGACCTCAGATGCTTCCTAGCTATGTGACCCTGGGCAAGTCACTTGACTCCCATTGCCTAGCCCTTACCACTCTTCTGCCTTGGAACCAATACACAGTATTGATTCTAAGACAGAAGGCAAGGATTTAAAAAAAAAAGTAATCTTTGACAGTCTATGTTAAATGTATGGATATTTATAATAGAAATTGTCCAGATTGACGGAAGAGGAAATAGAACACTTAAATAACTCCATCTCAGAAAAAGAAATTGAACTCCCCAGAAAAAAAAAAATCCCTAGGATCAGCCAGATTCAAAAATGAATTCTACCAAACAATTGAAAAACAATTAATTCTAGTACTATTTGGGAAAATAGGCAAAGGAGAAGTCCTACCAAATTCTTTTTTATCACCAATATAGTGAATAATGGAATCCAAGGTAAAAGAAAATCACCATCAGGTGGGGTCAAGCCCAAGCCAAGTGACTCTAGTGTAGTAGCAGCCCATGCATGAGTCTTCTCAAAAGGAGGGTGTGATACAGTAGGAGAGGCTTCTGGAGGCAAGGAAAGTCACTCCATTTGGGCTTAGTCCCCACCTGAAGTGGATTGTCTTTTACCTTAGGGTCCATTCAGTCTGAAACTGCCAGCCTGAGATTCCCTCGAGGGTGGATTCTCCCAGGAACAGGGAACAAGGACAAGCTTTGGGGTCTCCAACTTACAAGCTAGTCCTAAAACTTGGGATTCATCAGATCTTACTAGGCCACAAGTTTGAGGTTTCTAGACTCCATACTGACAAGCGTAACCCACAAAAAGACAATGTGAAGTAATTTTTCAGCCCAAAACAACTTAGAAGGCTGGAAGTGGGGCAACAAGCCCTGGGCACAACTGAAGCAGCAGCCAAGGGTTCTGGAGCACTCGCCACAGACAGTAAGGGGCTGGGGGGGGAGGTGTCAGACAAGGTGATTACAGGAGTCCCTTTGCTGGATCTGGGTGTAAGACTCCTGCTGCATTGCCCATATGGGCAGCCCTAGGGCACAGGTGCAGGGTGAGGAGGAGCACCAGCATACACCAGCACTTACAGTCACAGAGGAACAAGGGGCCCTGGTCACAGTTTGAAGGGATGAAAGAGTGCTTCAGTTTATTTACAGCACAGGCTAGGAGAGTATTAAACACACCTCTCCTTACATCATACCACCTTAGAAGAACTAAAAGCAGATAGGTCCCCACTACCAGCTCTAGCAACAGCCCAAAGAACCTGAAGCTTGGAACAATGTTCCCTTCACCTCAGCCATAGAACCCAAATGTAGCAGCTTCTACATTAAAGGATCTGAGAGCCTGGAGTATATTTCCCGAGTGCAAAGGAGCTAGGAGCTAAGAATCTCACTTACCTAGAAAACCTGAGCATAATCCTTCAGGGGGAAACAAAATGGGTATTCAGTGAAATAGAGGACTTCTGATGAAAAGATCACAGCTTAATGGAAAAACTGTTAGAAAGAGGTGACAATAATGGGATGATATAAAAAATTAAATTAAATTAAGGCATGAGAAAGAGGAATGAACCAGAAGGAGGAAGAAGAAGAAAAAAAGAATAGGGTAAATCATGTCACATAAAAGAGGCATTAAAGAGTATTTACAGTAGAGGGGAAGATGGGGCAGATGAGGAGGAGCATGTAAACCTTACTCTCATCAGAAGTGGCTCAATAAAGGAAGAACATACATGATCAATTGGGCATAGAAATCTTACTCCACAGGAAAGTAGGAGGGTGGGGCGGCACTGATAGAAAGGAGGGCAAATTGGGGGAAGTGGAGATCAGAAACTAAATGGAAGTAAATAGGATGGAAAGTAATCACAGTAATCATAATGGTGCAAAAAAAAAATTTAAGTCTATCTAATCTAATAAAGGCCTAATTTCTCAAATACAAAGAGAAATGAGTTAAATGTATAAGAAGTCAAGTCATTCCCCAATTGATACATGGTCAAAGGACATGAACAGGCAGTTCTCAAAGTAATTTAAAGTTCTCTATTGTATAATTATTCTAAAATGCAGTTTAAATTCTTTTGAGAGTAGTTTAGGATAGGAAACATGCTACCTCTCCGAATCTAGAAAGTGAACCGTTTGGAGAAGGCATTATTAAGATGCCTGCACAGACCACACACTATACCAGAAGATACAGAGTGAACTTTGGGATGTGGTAATTTGAACTGTGTGGGATTGAAGTACATTTGTTTTGTATGTATACTCTTATGCCAAAGGGGACTTTTTTTGTCAATTTGCCTAACAACCATGGGGTTTGTTCTCTTTTCCTTTTATCCCCAAATTATTGTAATTTAAAAGCTGGTTATGTTTTCAAGATCCATTGGCTAGACTATTCTTCCACAGATCTGGGGGGGATATGTAATTGAAAATCTGTTACTCTAAAAACTACATTTCCCAGGAGCCCACTGACTTCCTGTCATTACATATTTCCTGTAGACAGGGGATATTAGGCAGTGAGGTGGAGGGTCCTGGCCTCTCTTTACTTCCTGTCAGGGACTGTGGTGGTAAGCAGGATTTTGAACTGGCTGATTAGCCATGGGCACGTGGTTTTTATTTTATATCCCTTTTATTCCTTTACTTCTAATGATCATTAATAAATCTCTTAAAATATAATAATTTTATTATTTGAGATTAAATTTAATTTTTATACTATAGTTGTGCAAAAAATGTTCTTAATCACTATTAATTAGAGAAATACAAATTAAAACAATTTTGAAGTTCCACTCCACTCCTATCAGATTAGCTATTATGACAGAAAAGGAAAATGACAAAACTTGGAGGGAATATGGGAAAGCTGGGACAAGAATGCATTGTTGAGTTGTGAACTGATTTAATCATTCAGGAAAGCAATATGTGCTTTCTATGTGCCCAAAGGGCTATAGAAACAGTACATACTCTTTGATCCAGCAATATTATTACCAGGCTTGTATCCCCAAAAGATAAAAGATAAAAAACAAACAGGAAAAGGATCTAAATGTACAAAAATAAAGCAGCTCTTTCTGGGGGTGAGGCAAAGATTTGAAAAATGATGGGATTCCCATCAACTAGAGAACTGCTGAGTAAGTTATGGGATATGATTGTAATGTAATACTATTGTGCTGTAAGAAATGGCAAGCAGGAGGAACTCAGAAAAACCTGGAAAGCTGAAACTGAGTGAAATAAACAAGAACATCGTACAGTGACAAAATTACTTTACAATGAATAATTGTATTCTGGGCAATAGAATGATCCAAAACTATCCCAAAGGACTCATGATAAAAAATGCCACCTACTTCCAGAGAAAAAGAATTAAATATGAGTCTAATCCAAAGCAAAATGCTTTCATTTTCTTAATTTTGCTTCTATTTGACTTTCCTTCCACAAAAGGATTAAGATGGAAAAATGTTTTACATGACTATATATGTAGAACCTATATGAGATTGCTCTTGTCTCAAGGAAGATAGAGGGTTGAGGGATATGAGAGGAGAGAATTCAAGACTCAATCTTTTTTAAAATGTTGGAAACTGTTTTTACATGCAATTGGGGGAAAAATAAAAATGTAATACTTTTAAAAAACAGATGGGATTAGCAGATATAATCAAGTTCAAGTACCCTTTTTGTTTTCTTAGTTTGTCCTTTTATATCGAGGCGCCAGCCCAGTACCCCAGCCTTTAGCTAGTACATCAGGTTTCTCTCAATCATTTTAGACTGTGGCTAATGCACGTGACAGTAATGTATTCCCCTTCTCCAAAATCTAAATAAGCACAATGCATTCTGTAGTTCAGCAGAAGTCCCAGGACTGAGGTTCTGTGCATCTTCTCAGATTAATCTTATTACCCCAATTAAAGACCCTTCACTTTGGTAGTTCTGGTTTTTTTTTTTTTCAGATTGTCAGTTCCAAGGCAGAAGGACAGTAAGGGCCAGGCAATGGGAATTAAGTGACTTGCCTCAGGTCACCCAGGTAGGAAGTGTCTAAGGCCAGATATAAACTCAAAACTTTCCATCTCTAGATCTGGTTCTCAATCCACTGAGCCATCTGGCTGCCCTTCTCCTTTAAAGCCTTACCTTCTCTCTTAGAATCAATACTGTGTATTGGTTCCAAGGCAGAAGGGCTAAGCACTGTGGGTTTAGTGACTTGCCCAGGATCCCACAGCTAGAAAGTATCTGAGGCTAGAATAGAACTCAGGACCTCTCATCTCTAGGTCTGAGCTCTGTCCACTAAGCCATTTAGCTGTTCCCCACAAATTAAATGTCAAAGTGTCTGTAGGTAAATATTTTCCTCAGAAGTCTGATTTATTGAATATTTACCAACCCCCCCCCCATATCACTCTATAAACATTTCTTGAGATAAGCAGGCGGATAAAAGAAAGCTCAGGAAATGGAATCATTATCAAGATTCATAGTGGTCTACATTCACTGTCTCATTTGCGCCTCATACCAACACTGGGACGGACAGAGCTGTTGAACGTTATCAGTTCCACCACACAGGCTCTCCCTCTGTCCTCGTAACCCCGCTGCTCTAGTTCATGCTCTGAGCACCTCTCACCTGGATTACTGCACTGTAGTCATTTCTTCCCCATGCGCCTCCACCCCCCACCCCCTCTTTGCAGTTCTAAGCAAAGCTATTTAACTGAACATAATTACATGTTGGCAGTAACAAAGCGCACATGAGCAAGCCCTCAATCACTGACAGGGAATGAACCAGATTTTTTAATTTTTCGAATCCTATGATGTCAGAACTTTCCAAACGAACCCCACCCTTCACTGGTCATTTGGTCATTTGTGTTGTGTATATAAAATACATATTAAAAAATTGCTCAGTGGATTGAGGGCCAGGCCTAGAAAAAGGAGGCCCTGGGTTCAAATCCAGCTTCAGATACTTCTTACCTAAGTGATACTTAACCCCCATTTCCTAGCTCTTAGTGCTCTTCCGCCTTGGAACCAATATAGTATTGACTAAGACTGTAAGGGTCTAAAAAAACCCCAAAACTTGCTCAGTAAGAAGAGTACTATTGCCCTTGGGCCCCTTTCTTTAGTTTTTCATTTCTCTGATGCTACAAAGTGCCCCCTCACTTCTTCTAGATCTTAGGTTCTCTGGCTTCCTTCAGCACTCAACTTCTGAAATCCCACCTTCTAAAAGAGACTTCTCTGGGTCTCCCCAACTGCTAATGCCTTCCCCTCAGAGATTACCATCTGGTTATTCACATATTATCTTTCTTATCAGAATATGAGGACAAGGGCTTTTTTTCCACAGCACCAGTGTTGGGCAAATAGTAAGTGCTTAATTTATAAAAGTTGTTGCTATTCTGAGAAGGGGCCCATATGTTCATGACATGAAAGAACCTTTGACTGACCCCAACTTCCTTTTTTTTTTCCCCTAAACCCTTACCTTCCATCTTAGAATCAATACAAAGTATCAATTCTGAGGCAGAAAAGCAATAAGGGTTAGACAATTGGGGTCAAATGACTTGACCAGGGTCACATAAAGCTAGGATGTGCTCCTTGAGGCCATATTAGAACCAAGGACCTCTCATCTCCAGACCTGGCATTCTATCCTCTCCACCATCTAGCTAGCTGATCCACAAAGATTATTACTAATGTAAAATCAATAAGCAGTTATTAAGTTCCTACTATGTGCCAAGCACATATGCTAAATGATTGAGATAGGGAAAAAAAGGCCAAAAAACAGACCCTGCCCCCAAAGAGCTTACAATCTAATGGGAGAGACAGCATGCAACAACTTTGCATTAATAAGATAAATACATGATAAATTGGAGATAATTTCAGGAAGAAAGGCACAAGGTTGAAGGAGAAGCAGGACTAAAACTTTGAAGGAATCCGAGGAAGCCAGATGATAGAGATCAGGAAGGGAAGAATTACAGACATGGGGATCAACTACCAAAAATGTTTAAATTCAGGAAATGGATTGTTGTGTTCAAGGACTAGCAAGAAGTGGCTTGTGACCCTCCACACAAGATTCATGGACTTACTTGACATTCTTGAGTATTTCTTTCTTAGTAATCTTCCGACAACCTATGAAACCAGTCTTCACTTTCACTTGATAGCAGATATTATGAAAACTCAGCACAGTTGCAACTTCTGGTTGTCTCTTCATTCCTTTGTGAGTTCCTAAGGTGTTCTCAACTGGGCCATTGGTGTTTGTTGGTGTCGCTGGGACTACGACTTGAATCTCAAGGACTGACATTTTGTAGTCTTTGTTTCTATAATGAAAAGGAAACAGCTAATGATGACACAATAAGATCACAATCTCATTAAAAGAACCAAAAAATAAGATAAAATGAAGATTCCATATCAGTGAAAGAACCTCAGTCTTCGGTGAGCCAACTTACCCCTACCTCTTAGAAACACAAGTGACCATAAAGGACTGTCGTCAAAGAAATTAAAAGCAAACAATTATATTACATTCTTGGGTTTTATCTAATAAGGAAATAATGATAGTAATTGGTCCTGTATCAGAATGTAAAAAGTATCTACAATGAATCAATCCTTTACTCTTTTGAAGGAAGGTCTAGAGAATCTACAGGAATACAGCCTTGTATTTTTACTGACAAATAAGTTCTTATCCTGTGTCCAAAGGAGGGAAATAGATTAGCTCCAATACTAACAATCTATGCTTTAATACTTTGGCAGACGGGGTTTACGTGGAGCAGGGAGGGCAGGGGGACTCAATTTGGAGTCAGAGGTCCCAGGTTCAATTCACAGCTTTGCCACTTACTTATTAACCAGGTGACCTTGAACAAATCCCTTAACTTCTCTAAATGTGTTCCTTTATGTATAAAATGGGAGGGTGGAGCCTCTAAGGTCTCATTTAGATCTCAATCTATCATTCCCTGACCTTCATTCTGTAGTCTCTTATTGAGGGTAATGAAGGCATCTCGAGCAAAGAGTTGGGATCAGGAGACCTTCCCTGAGATCACCTAACCTCTTAAGAGTTTCTTTTTCTGTAAAATGGAGCAAATAGTACTGGCCTCAAAGGATTATTTAGAGGGAAAGTGCTTTGAAAACTCTCAAGTACCATATGAGTCATCTGAGAATCTCTCTGAAACATTCGGCCTCTTGGAGCACGGGTCCAAAACAGGACAGGCTCCCCAGGCAATGTCAGAGTCCAAAAACACCACCTCTTCCATAGATCTCGCGTGGCTAAGGATCAGGCACTCTGCTCTGTTCGGGGCATACCAAGCCAAAGTGAATTAATCCTTCCATTTCCACTCTATCAGGAGACACCAGGTACACACAGAAAGATTTCTAAGGAAACAAGGAATCACCAAAGTCATTTTATGAAAATGGAGCATGAATCTTGGACTACTGTGTATGAGAAACAACAAGGTCAGCTTGGTTGGAAAGGGAAGTTGCAGTCAATTCAAAAAGGACTTTAAATGCCAAAAAAGAGGAATTTTATATTGGATTCTAGAGGCAGAGGAAGCTATTTTAATTTCTTGACACCATCAGACCTGGCCTTTAGGATGAACACATTGTCAATAGGATGGATGGAGGACAGGTTACAGAGACTTGAGTCAGGAAGTACAAAAACACAGTTTTTTTTTTGAGGTGGAAAAGAATGGAGATCTGAGAATGTGCCCTTAAATTGGGGAATGGATGGATAAATTATGGCATATAAATGTGATGAAATTAGTATTGTGATGTAAGAAATGACAAAGGAAATGAATTCAGAGAAATATGGAAAAGTTTTTATGTAATAAAATTTATGTTTGGAAAATTCCATAGTTCTCAAATGAAATGAGCAGACTCTAAATAACAATTTATACATTAACAGCAATACAGAAGTGGTAAACATGTTTGAAAGATTTGGGTACTCATCCGCATAACAACCAACTTACATCTCCAGAGGACTAAGGATGAAATGCCACCTAGGGACAGCTAGGTGACAGTGTTAAGAAGATCTGAGCTGAAATCCGGCCTCAAATATTTACTACCTGTGTGAGCCTAGCCAAGTCATTCAGCCTGTTTGTTTCAATTCTCTCTGTAAAATGAGGTTAATAATAGTATCAACTCTAGGGTTGTTGTAAGGATAAAATGAGAGCCATTTTAAAGAACTTAGCATATTGTTAAATGCCAAATTAGGTTTATTGTTTTTTCACCTCCTAGGAAAGATTTACTGAGATTGCAAAATGAAACTTTTTTGGGATATTGCTAGTTTGGAATTTTTTAATTTTTTTGTAAGAGGGTTGGGATTTTTTTAGTCCTCAAGTCCAGGGCAGGGTTAGGGTAAATGTTAACAAAAGGACAAAACTTCTCATAGGACTTTTGCTTAAATACTTCTGGAGCAAAGCTAAAAAGCCAGTTCACCTCAAGAATTCTTGTAAAATTATTTGTGCCTGAAATTTTGGAAAACTACTCAGAAGAACTTTAAATTGAAAAGAGAGAAGGTAAAAATCATATATACATATATATATATATATATGTAACAGAAAAAGAACACAAATGAGATTCTGTAATACATAGCAAATAAAATCCAATAATAAAAGCTATGACATATTAATTATGAGTAATGATAACAAAATATATGAATAAAAAGAGACTAATGCTAAGAGAAAATGTCAACTTTGTAAAGTTTATAGAGATTATGGATACAATTCATCACTGAAATAGGGCGGGCGGGGTATGTAAGGTATTCCATTTTTTTCCAAAATGAAAAAATAGATAAATACACTAGAGATAAAAAGATTAGGGAATGGGAGAAACAGAAGTGATATTATTATTAGACACACTATGAACTACCTGGACAGAAGGAGGACAGATATATAGAGTTTAAGAAATATATCACATCAAAGAACAAAGGATGTCCATCAATAGGGGAATGACCGAACAAGTTGTGGTATATGGTTGTAATAGAATACTATTGTACCATAAGAAATGACAAAAAGAATGAGTTCAGAAAAACCTGGAAAGATTTCTATGAACTGATGCAAAGTGAAGTGAGTAGCAACAGGAGAACACTGTATATGTAACAGGAATACTGTATGATGATCAACTGTGAAGGGCTAAATTATTATCAGCAATTCAAAGTTTCACATTGATCCCAAGAGAATTGTAAAATTTTTGCAAAATCTAAGATTTAAAAATTTTTGAGAAAATTTTCAAGAAAAGAAGCTTGCTAACTCCCAAATCAAGAAAAGTGAACTATTTGGAGAAAGTGCCATAAAGAAGCCTGCAGAAAATGCACACTGCATTGAAGATCCAGAATGAACTTTGGGTATAATTAATTGAACTAAAGGGGGCTGAACACATTCATTTTGAGTGTGAACTCTATTGCCAATTACACTAATTGGCTTTTTGCCAATATGCCTGCCAATCATTGGCTTTGCTCTATCTTTTATTTCCCTCTGATCCCCAAATTATTGTAACTTCCTCTTAGAAAGTACAATATTGTATGCACCATTAGCTTTGGGGGAGGCTAGGCATAAAAATCTGGAAGATTTAATCATGTTCGTCTCCCAGTAGAATCACAGGGGTGTTAAGGGTTAAAATTTTGGGGTAGGAGTTTGATTAAAGTACAGAGAGCAGTTTGGTAACCTAGCAATACTTATTTCTGAGGGAAAATTTGGATAGGAATAGGAGGAAGGAAACTGAGATTATAGCTCTTAAATCTTATACTATGTCTAAAAATCCAAAACCTATACTAAAACTTAAAAGAAACCCTAAATCTAACTGCCTTCTTGGGCAGGGTCTTCTTGCCTGGCAAAGTAGGCCTATATCAACTATACTATTCCTATCTGAAATATTCTATCTATCTATCTACATATTCTAATAAAATAAGCCTTTATCTCCTCCAATCTCCTTAAACCAGTACCTGAAGCCAAACTGTCAGAAGTCAACTGCCAGATCCTCTTGACTCAGAGAGACTGACACAGAGCTCCTCAGAACTCTTGGTCCCTAGGAAGTCAGAGAGAAAGAGTCCTCTGCCAACTGAAACCTTTCCTTAAATATGATCCTCCTCTCCAAAGTAACGGAATCTTCACATAGACACCTGTCAGCTAACAGGCTCTTACAGAGAAATCTCTTTGTCCCCTTGTCTCTTAAAGAGACAGAAGGAAAAATTAAGAAATTAAGAAAATTATTTCAACAGGGAGGATTATGAAGATAGAATTAACTCTCCCTTTGTCTATTTTTAATAAAATCAAGAACTTAAAAGTACCCCTCTTTAGCACCTAGCTAACCATTAAAGTAAGAGAGTTCACAAGTCACTTACTAGCTCACACCTCCAAAGTCCCAGTATTAGGCAAATTGGGAGGCTGTGATTGGTTCCTGTGAAGTAGGAGGGCAAAAGGAAGTCACTTCAAGAAAACTACTTTTAAAAGGCCAGCATGTATGCAAGTGGGATGTGTGATAATTAAAATGTTTTGGGAGCAAGGGAAATATATAACAATTATGACCACTGAAATATGGTTTCTACTGTGTCTTGGGTTTATATAAATATAAGATGGTTGCCAGGGAATATATTCCCAATTTATGAATATGCCCAAGCCAATTGGGTTTTATAGAGAAATTTAATTTATAATACACTGATTAATCAATAGAAAAAGAGAGAAAGTAAGAAAGGAATAAGAATGAATAAATCAGTCAGTTGGTTTTATCACTCACCCAAGATCTCTCTAGGTAAGGCTTCTCATGCCAACCTCAGGCTCTACCTTCAAGAGAGCCTCCTTTCAAGAAATGTTTCCAGAGAATTCTCCTCCTTCAGAGCCAGCCTTCTCTCCTGGTCCTCCCACAGAGCAACCTCCTCAGTCCTCCTTCAGAGCCACCTCGCTCAGAGCAAAACCTATCCTTAGAGCAAAACCTCTCAGAGCAAAAAACTCTCCTCCTTCTCTCTTCGGACCCCGCTATCTTTAAGGAAACCATCTAAGTTCCCTCCCCTCAGTTCTCACATCTACCAATCACTGTCAATGTCTCCCCTGTGCCAATGGTGGCTCTAGTTTAACCCAGGACCGCCCAGAGGTCTGTGGCTTTGCACATGTCTGTTGTAGGTCATATTCTCAAATAATTAAATCTTGATCTATGCTGCAGCCCTTCCTAAATCCTGTTAGACTGAGTAGGGTGGAGATTGTAAGTTCCAAGACCTGGTTCTGTCATTCCAAGTATCTCTATTGTATCAATTCTAAAATCAATCATGACTCAAAGAACTTCCTGTTCTATGCTTTAGCATAGGTCAAAGCCCTTTCCATTGTTTAGCAAAAGGTTTCTGTCCTAAAGTAGTCTTAAGTAGGGAGGAGAAGGATCCTCCCATGCCAAGGGGGTTCACATTCCAATAGAGTTCTTACTATCAGTAGGAAATTTTTTCCAAGTATGAAATTTTCCAATGGTGAAATTTCCAACATTCTTAAGTCTAAGAAATTTTAAGGTTTACAGATGAGAGGAGGAGAGGGAAAGAACATGAATCATGAAACCTTGGAAAAATATTAAAAATTAATTAAATAAATAAACTTCAAAAATTTATAAATAAATAAACAAAAAGACCAGCCCAAGCATTCTGGGATTCATTCACTCTGCATCAGTGAGCCAAGCTGGAGGAGCTCTCTTTCCTTTCTTGACTTTTGGAGAGACTCTTCCCATGGATTCCTCATTGGTGAGTAGAGCTAGAGAGACACCCTTTTCCCTTTGGAGTCATTCTGCATTGGTGGAACTCTGGCTGAAGATACCACCAGGATTTCCCCGGGTCAGGACTTGGGGAAGCCTCTGCTGGGGGGGGGGGCTGAGCCAAACTTCACTAGAACAGCACTTAGGGCTGGTAGGCTAGATCAGGCTTTGTCTCCTTCCTATATTTCCCACTTTCACTATCTCTACCTTGTTGTAAATAAAAGTTGTTAATAGTCATTTTGACTTAGGGGCTAATATTTTATCAACAGTGACCATATCTCATTTTTATTACTCTTATATTTAGTCAAACCTAATTTAAAATCTTTCAGACTCATGATGAAAAATGCTATCCAGTCAAAGAAGGAACTGGTGGAGCCTGATTGCAGATCAAAGTATACCATCTTCCACTTTATTTCCATCATGAGCTTTTCCTTATATGTTCAATATGTGTCCTCTTTCAAGGCATGAGGGATACAGAAATATGTATTGTATGAAAGCATGGATATAACCTATATCAGACTAGAAGGAAGGCAGAGAATCTGAATCACAAGATGCCAGAAAATAATTGGTAAAGATTATTTCTACATGTAATTGAGAAAACATTTTTTAAAGTTAAAAAAGTAAAGGGAAAGAAAGGAATATGCCACAAGCCTAGCAATTATCTAATACCAATGATCAAGTCATCTAGTGTCCTAGCCCTTCACTCTGTGATAAAAACAGAACAATGAAAAGATTATTTCTTATCTTGCCTTGACCAATTCTTTTTTCAAAAAGGTAGCTAATTCTCTTAGATCTGCTTCTGACTAAAAGGCTGCTGAAGAAGGAATGAAGGTAATTAGGGAGGATATGACCATTCCATAATATAATTTCTGATAAAGAAGGTATGAAGTACCCCAAAGAACTAAAAATTCTGCAAGGCAAGACATCTTGGGGAAAATTCTGAGAAGTTCCTGAAAATGAAACTCTGAAGCAACTAATGAGCAAGAAGGAGAATATCCAGGTTTAAAACTTTAAAATACATGGGGGGGGGGCAGCTGGGTGGCTCAGGGGATTGAGAGCCAGGCCTAAAGATGGGAGGTCCTGGGTTCAAATTTGACCTCAGATCTTCCTAGCTGTGTGGCCCTGGGCCCATTTCGAGCCCTTACCACTCTTCTGCCTTAAAACCAAAACATGGTATTGATTCTAAGGCAGAAGGTAAGAGTTAAAAAAAAATACATGTAGGAAGTCAGAACCAATCACAGGAAAATAATAAAAAATGGAGCATAATTTTAGAAGAATCATATTAATAGTCAGGATTAGCCTTTTAAAAAACCTTCAATATTGAAGGAAAGAGGATGGAAAAGGGATAGGACTGATGTTTAGAATGGATGAGATTGTCCTTTTGGTTCTATTTACTCTGTCAAGGAGAATGATCTATGGAATAAAAAGATCCATAGGATCCCTATCAGTTTTAGCAGATTATTAAGGGGGGTCTGCAACACTAGAAAAGTTAAGAATCTCTATTTTAAAGAAAAAAACTTTGAATTTCTTTGATTAAATTAGTGTTCAATAAACACAAATAACAATAGAGCCCATTTCCCTATTTTCCTATTACCCTGGGGGCAATTATATGGGGGCAGTGGATAGAGTGGACCTGGAGTCAGGAAGATGCATGTCCAGTTCAAATCTGTCCTCAAACACTGACTGTGTGACCTTGGACAAGTCACTTATTCCTATTTCCTTAGTTTCATCATCTGTAAAATGAGCTGGAGAAGGAAATGGCAAACCACTTCAGCATCTTTGCCAAGAAAACTCTAAATGTGATAACAAAGAGTCAGATACAACTGAAACAAGTGAATAATAACAACAGTTTCCCTGGGGAGTTCACTAAAAGATGATCTAATCCATCACATAACAGCTGGGCAGATTCTGAAGAACTAGTTCAACTTACTAAAAAAAAATTTTTTTTTTAGTGCAAATGTTATTCTTATGAATTTCCTTTGCCTAATGAATTTCCTACCATAATTTAATTGATCAGAATAGTCAAACCACCAAAAAAAGGTCAAAGTACCAGAACCATCTTCCTCTAAGCACAAAACTTCCTAGAAATGGCAATACGGAGTATCTGTGATTGCAATACCGCACCTAGAATGCAGCGGCTTTCATCCAGCATTATAAAACTGTAACCAAGTTTATTCAGTTTATACCACACCACGCCTCCGCTGCACTCTGGCCCTCACTATCTCCTGACTTATCCGTCAAGTATTTACTAATGGCCCATTAGCAGGATGCCATGCTAGGAGATAAGAATGTGAAGTTGAATAGTAACAGAAATGTGCTCACAGTGCTTAAAATGACATTTGTCCCAGCAAATTATATTTTTAAATCTTAACTACAAGAATGACATTAAAATATTAAAATGATGATGTATTTGACACAATTTCTATTTCACATGATTATACAGTCGACACAAACTTTCTATTTCACATGATTATACAGTCGACACAAACTTTCTATTTCACATGATTATACAGTCGACACAAACTTTCTATTTCACATGATTATACAGTCGACACAAAATTTCAGTTTCTCTATACGTCAAAGACCTAACCTATTTGCTTTCATGTGATAATGCAACAAGAGGACAAAAGAATGGACACTAGACTAACAATCAATGAACCGGAGTTCAAACTCTATTTTGCTCCTTACTTGCTATGTGACCTCAGACAAGAGACTTAACCCTTCTAAGTCCAAGTTTCCTTATCTATATAAGGAGGGTTGGACTAAGTAAGGCTCTCCAGGTCTAAGCCAGTGTAAAAATTAAGCCCTTTCATATGATCATCACTTGAAAAAAAATGAGTTTCGGAGAACTATCTATCACTCATGACTTCTAGTTTTAAGGATGAATCTGCATGTATTTTCTTTTCTTTTTTTTTTAAACCCTCACCTTCTGTCTTAGTATCAATGCTGTGTATTTGTTCCAAGGCAGAAGAGCTATAAGGCTAGGCAATGGGGGTGAAGTGACTTGCCCAGAGTCACACACCTAGGAAGTGTCTGAGGCCATATTAGAACCCAGGACCTCCCCTCTCCAGGTCTGGCTCTCTTTCTAAGCACTTGTGTCAGACACTGAGCTGAGCACTGAGAATATAAATACAAAAACAAAAGAAGACACGGTCTCTGCCCTCTAATGGGGGAAGATAATGAAGAATGAAGAAATTAACACGAAGAAGACTGTTATTTTGCCTTTCCTGGTATCCCTAGGGGCTCAGTACTTTCTAGGAGCTTAATAAATGCTTCTAAGAGGAACCAACCAACCAGAGGGAACAGCAATAAGGTGATGTGATCAGGGGGAAAAGAGAAGAAAATGGCTATGATGTGATGGAGAAAGAGGTCCAGGGAATCAAAAAGAGTTGAAAAAAAATGATGGGCTCTCAGCCTTGGGTCTGTGAACTTGTTGTTGCTATTTTTAATATTTTGATAACTGCATTTCAATACAAATGGCTTCCTTGGGAATTCCATGTATTTTATTTTGACCAGTTAAAAAAAAGTAACTCTAAGAAGGCTTCCATATGCTCCACCACTGCTAAAGGGGTCAATAATACGAAATAAAAACATTTACCTTGCAAGTGCTTAGCACTTAGTAGGTGCCATATAATAACAAGATGAAGAACCCCTATGTCTATCTTTATGGACAGATTGACAGATACACACACATATACATGATAACAAAGTAGATAAAGTATTATTTAAGCACTTACTGTGTACTAGACACTGTGCTAAGAGCAAGAGACAACAGAGACAAAAGTCAAGCACTGCAATAGTATAGAAAACAAAAAGTTCTAAGACACAGACCTCTCTGGAGGACTTCCAGGAAGATGTGTACCAAAAAGGCACAAGATGAGAAGCTATGAATTAGTTAGAGCTGCACTGTGTAATGCAGAGAGAACAAACAAAACTAATTTACTATTATGATAATATAATAAAAGTCAAATGGAAACACAAATTAAACTTACATTTATTTCTCAGTGCTTACAATCAAAATTTTTTGATCCATGAAAATATTGGCTAATATTATCTATTAGACCAGTAGTGTAGAAAGGGATTCCCTGCTGGCTGCATATTGACTTCAAAGAACACAAACTAACATTATCTACACCTTGCAGTATTTTATTTATTTTGTTAAACATTCCTATTAATTTTTTAAAAATCTTTACCTTCTTTCTTAGAATCTATATTGGTTCTAAGGCAGAAGAGCAGTCAGGGATAGGCAGTGGGGGTTAAGTGATTTACCCAGGGTCACACAGCTGGGAAATGTCTGAGACCAAATTTAAACCCTGGACCTCCCATCTCCAGGTGTGGCTCTCTTTCCACTGAGCCACTTAGCTATTTTAATTTTAATCTGGTTCATCTACACACACTCAGGAATTTTGTGAGTTTGACACTCCTCTATTAGCCAATTAAAAACTTATGCCACCATTTCCTAAGAGCTTCCCAATAGATAGACACACTGCATAATGGTCCTCTCTCTTTGTCAAGCAGCACTGCTCTCGAGGGAACAGAGGAGCTAGTCTCAATTATGACCCAAGAACACACGAGAGGCTAGGGGGTCTCTGGTACATTCCTTATTCTTCTACGCATGGGCTTAGCTGCTTACACCCAAGTTCTAATTAGTGGTTCATCTAATTGTTTACCAATTGATTTGACTAATATCTAAAGAAATAAGCCAGGGGGGTCAAGGAAGGCAAACGATAAGCCTCACCTCCAAATTCTGCTCTCTGCCTGTTTTCCTACAGGCTCTTAGGTAAAAACAATTTTTTACATTTTAAAATATGGTTTTATTGAAACAGGCATGTTCTTGTCTACCTCTGCTGTCTCCTTGTGGCAGCCGAGTTAAGGAATTGCAACAACAAAGCTCTCAAAATGTTCCACTGCAGCAAAGAGAGCTAAAAATCACAGCGACGCAGCTAAGGCTGTTAGGTGGTATAGCAGATAGAGCACTGGATCTGGAGTCAGGAAGCAATGAGTTCAAATCACTTAAATTTTGTCTCATTTTCTTCAAATGTAAAATAGGAATAATAAAAGCACTTACCTTCTAAGTGCTTACTTAGTACTTAGTAGATGCCATATAAATGAACATTCCCTTATTAAAGTTGGACAAGATTTTCAATGTCACATATATCACTACTGATGCATACCAAATCATGTCAAAACAAGAGGAGAAAAAGCTTTATGATGATTTTTTGAGCTTGGATTCAAATTTTTCTACAAAAGAGCTACCCACAGTCACTACTATCAAACATTGAATGGCTTTGGAAATTATCTTTTACTGCAGTCTTGACTATGTTTCTTAATGAATTCAACTTGAAATTACAAGGCAAATGAGCAATTACATCTGAAACGTGTTGCAGTAAAGTCAATTTGATGACAGCTAAAAATGAATCACAAATATAAGAAGCTATTTCATATGCTTCCCACCTTGTCAAAAGTCAAATGATGCCCATTTTCACCTAAAACTGCAGTGGATATAGTTTCCAAGGTTTCCTGCATTGTTTTTCCAACCTCAAAGCAAGTGAAAAAGAAATTTCCAGTTTTCAAAATCCATTCAAGAGAAGCATAAAAGGTAAGTGTGAAAGAGAAATCAAAAGGGATTCAATAAGGTAAACTCTGTCCCTTTCTACCCAAGATGATAAACATACCTCCTAAGAACTTTATCTTTATTAGGGCAGTTATAATACTTAGAAAGACAGCATGGGAGTGAGTCATTTAAACTGGGATAAAATAAAAAATAAAAAAAAACAACAACAAGCAAATGGGCACAAAAGAGAGAAGCCCTGGGAGATCAGAGAAGAGAGAATAGGAAAAATAGGTTTATGAGGAAGTTTTTACAGTGGAAGGGAAAATGGTGGCAGGAGGAGAGGTGTGAGAGGAACATTTGAACCACATTCATATCTAAGTTGGTTACAAAAGGAAAAAAATATATACACACTCTCAGTTGATAATAGAAATCTATCTTACCTGATAGAAAAGTAGTCCACAGGAAGGGGATAAGAAAAATTGGGCCAATATGGTCCAAAGTAAAACAGACTAGAGGAGTGACAGGATAAAAAAAAGAGAAAGAAGGATAAACAGAAGAAAATAGAATGAAAGGAAATGCAGGTAATAATCATAACTGTAAATGTGAATGGGATGAACTCACCCATAAAACAAGTGGAGAACAGAATAGATTAGAAACCAGAATCCAAAAGAATGTTGTTTGCAAGAAACACTTCAAAAAAAGAGACACACAGAGTTAAAATAAGGCACTTGAATAGAATCTATTATGCTTCTACTGAAGTAAAAAAGGCAGGGTTAGCAATTATGATGTCAGACAAAGCAAAAGCAAAAACAGACTTAATTAAAAGAGATAAGCAGGGGAAACTAGTCTTGCTAAAAGGCATAACAATGAAGTAATATCAATATAAGACGTATATGCACCAAATGGAATAGCATCTAAATTTTGAAAGGAAAATTAAACGACTTAATTATAAGAGGAAATTGGGGGCAGCTAAGTGGCTCAGTGGATTGAGAGCCAGGCCTAGAGACAAGAAGTCCTGGGTTCAAATGTGGTTTTAGACACTTCTAGCTGTGTGACTCTGGACAAGTCACTTAACCCCCCTTGCCTAGCACTTAACACTTTTTTGCCTTGGAACTAATACAGAGTATTGATTCTTACAGAAGGTAAGGGTTTGGGTTTTTTTGTAATCTAAATAATCTAATCCTAAAGAAAGAGTAGGTCAAAGAATAAATCACTGGTTTTAAGACAGGGGGTAAAAGTTCAATAAAAGAGGAAATTGCCAGCAAAACTATAGTATTACAAAAATTTCAGTTTCCTCTCTCTGAGCTAAACAAATCTAATCATAATACAAATAAGGAGGCCAAGAAGAAGTATAAAATCTTAGAAAATTTAGATATGATAGAACGCTGGAAAAAACCTAATGAGAATACAAAGGAATAATCCTTTTTTCTATGCAGTACATGACATTTTAACAAAAACTAACCATGTATTAAGGCATAAAAATTTTTCAAACAAATGCAGAAAACCAAAAATAGCGAACATGTCCTTTTCAGACCATAATGAAATAAAAATTACATTTAACAAAGCAATAGCATAAATTAAAAGCTAATTAATGGGATAGCTAGGTAGCTTAGTGGATAGAGAGCAAGGCTTAGAGACAGGAGGTCCTGGATTCAAGTCTAACTTCAGATACTTTAGTTTTGTGGCCCTGGGCAAGTCACTTAATCCCAGCTACCTATTCCTTACTGCTCTTCTAACCTGAAATCAATATAGAATGTGATAGGAATGTTTAACAAAATAAACTGAGACTCTCAGATGGAAGGAATTTTTTTTAAGCAAATCCTAAAGAATAAATGGATCACAGGCAGCTGGGTGGCTCAGTGGACTGAGAGCTGAGCCTAGAGATGGGAGGTCTTAGGTTTAAGTCTGGCCTCAGATACTTCCTAGCTGTGTGACCCTGAGCAAGTCACTTAACCCCCATTGCCTAGGCCTTACCATTCTTCTGCCTTGGTTCAGCCTTGATTCTAAGATAGAAGGTAAGGTTTAAAAAAAAAATGACTGAATGAATGGATCAAAGAATAAATCAAGGAAACAATCAATAATTTCATTAAAGAGAATGACAACAATGTGATAATATTCCAGAATTTGTAAGATGCAGCCAAAGTAGTGCTTAGGGGAAAATTTATGTCTCTAAATGCATAAATCAGTAAAATAAAGAGCACATCAATGAACTGGGCATGTAACTTAATATGAAAATAGAAAGAGAAATTTAAAATCCCCAATTAAACACTAAAATGGAAATCCTGAAAAAAAATCAAAACAGAGTTTAACAAAATTGAGACTAAAAAACCTTTGAACTAATAAAAAGGAAGTTAGGCAGACTTCAACTCCTGGAAAATTGAGGTAGGAGAGGGGGTAAACCAGAAGGAAGGGCAGGGAGTCAAGGGATGTAGAGACACAGTAAAACAGGTTGGGAAGTGGGAATGATGCTGCTCTCCTCCACTCACAGCTCCTTCCACACCATTAGATACACAATAAAAATGGCCCTTTATCTTGACAAAGACCTGAAGTTCTTTTGTGAAAGTATATGAGTTACTGGAAAGTGGTACAATTTTCTGTTTAATCCTTGTTTCTTGGAGGAAATCCCAGAGAAAGAAGTTCAAAATTCAACTTATGTTCAAAATGTTCCCTAATACAGTAGTCCTCCCTTATTTGTGGTTCTGCTTTCCTTGGTTTCAGTTACCCACAGACATCCCAGAGGAAGGAAGGAGACAGAAAGGGAGCCGCCACCTGATGAGGGAAGGGGCCAGCACCTGCCACCCACAACATCAGTTCTTTTGCTTTTTGGAGAGGTTTTTAATGTATTTTGGGGGGTGGAAGGGGTGGGAGAAGGCCTCAGAATTCAGAGCCAATGGGCAGGGGCACAGGGACAGAACATATATATAGAAAAGTTGACACAGGTGTTTAAAATTAAAATTTAAAGCAAGAACTATCCATAGCTTCAGACATCTGTGAGAGGGAGAGAGTAGGATATCTTAGAATGTATCCTCTACATATAATGGAGGATTTACTAGACAGTTCTATATAATAATGTACAATGTATTTTATTATTATTGTATGTAATGTTGGTAAATTTTATCAATTTAACTTCATTATAAATATATATGTATATATAAAGAAAATCATGTTATTTATATGGTTGCTAGGTGTCTCTTATAGCCATGGTTTCAGCCACACACAGTAGGTCTTGAAACATAACTCCCCACCCCTCCACAAAACAGGGGCCCTAGTATATATCAGTTGCACTGGAATAAATTCACATTTAAAAAATTGTTATAGCAGAACTTCTGTATTTGTTCTTTTAAGTCAGGGAAAAATCATGATTTTTATTCTTCTTGATCCCCAAAATTCAATTCCTTCCAGCTATTTTGAAGGTAAAGCAAGTTCTGACAAATTTCCCTAACAGAACTTAAAAGGCGATTTAAATTAGCAGGCTGCAAGGCCTAAAAGACAGTTTACTGCAATCATCTACAAGATATTGCTTTTAAGGGCACCCCACATTCACATTAGTCTTTCCCAGGAAAGCTCATGGTTAACAATGTCCTCTATTGGCATCACCAAGAACCACCAGCAACATGAAGGCTAATCATCACCGCTCACCTGGGGGGGGGGGGGGCACTTCCCATCCTGCACTTTACAAGCTCATTATGTTCTAATCCTACAAACCATCGTGGTAGAGGCCTCACTGAAGCCAGTTTCCTAGGATTTTAGGTTCAACATTAGAACAGAAAGAGACTTAGAGATCATTCAGCAATTAACAAATAAACTTGGCCCAAGCTGGAGAAGATGACATTGAGGAAACCTTGAGTTGAATCTGATGGGCAAAGCTCCCTGCCCAGAGCTGACATCATTTTTTACCAGACAAACGTCAGACAAACTACCAGGAATTTGTGCCCAGTCAAAGGAAGCATGCACCTAGTGCCCAGAACCAGAATCTAGCCAATGGTCTTCAATACCTTTTCAGGAAAAATTGGCCTAACCAGCACAGAGGAAATAGGATGTTACTCCCACACCACCACATGAAAGACAGGATAATCACATTCATAATGGGAGAATTAGAAACAAAGGTAAAAGTTACCAAAAAGTAAACAAATCTAAGCTAAATAAATACTGACAACAGATCCCAATTGGCACAAGCAATGTATCCCTTCGTCACATTATTTGAATTTGCACTGTATTATTTCCATTGAGTGTAACCCATCGTCATATTTCATATAATTATAACTTCAAATAGTGCCAATTCAAATATGCCCCAGAGGATTCATTATTTACACTTATTGCAGCTTACCTATAGTAACAATTAAAGCTATCTATGAGGAGGAAATGGGGAACTTTAGTCAATGGTAGGTTTTCCTTCATGGAAAGCCTTCAAACAAAAGATGGATGACCACCTATAGGAACAGAGAGAATTCTTGCTCATATATGGGTTGTATGAGACCTTCTGACTCTCCAGTTCATTGATTCTTTAAGTGGCCCAGCTTTGGCAATTATGTAGACATTTCAAGGACAGGACGAGGAGAGAATGAATCTTTAGAACAAAACACACAGACACACACACACAGAGAATATAATATTTTATTGAACTGTTTCCCAATTACATGTAGAACTAATTTTAACATTTGTTTCCTCACCATTTACAATCCAAATCCTCCCTCTCCAATATAGCAATTAATCTGATATAGGTTATACACATGCTATCATAGCATACATATTTCCATATTCATCATTTGTAGAATACACAGCTTGACTATACAAGAAAAAAAAATAAAATAGTAGGCTTTGTTTTCAATTCACTCCATTAGAATTCTCCTTTTTAATGTAGTCATTTTCCTGTCATACTAATCTAAGTCCTCATTGGCCAGTTGCTTTTTTTCCCCTTACAAATCTTATCTTTTCTCATTTTGAGGTAAACAATTTTAAGACAAGTTAAAGTATTTAAAGATCGTATATCCCCATTCATTTCCACATTCAGATTATATCCAAGTGGATTTTTTTCTCCTCACGTTTATCCTGATTATATTTTTCTCCTACCCCTCATTAAAAAGGTGGACTTATAAAGGGCTTTAACAGAAGGTATGCCCTTTGATCCAGCAATACCACTACTAAGTTTGTACTCCAAAGAGATAATAAAAATGGTTGTACATAGCCATGCTTTTTGTGGTGGAAAAAACTAGAAAATGAGGGCATCTCCTTGATTGGGGAATGGCTTATCAAATTGTGGTATATGATGGCAATAGAATACTCTTGTGTTTATAAGGAATGATGAACTGCTTAATTTCTATGTGAACTGGAAAGACCTCTAAGAACTGATGCAGAGTGAAAGCAACAGAACCAGGAGAACATTTACTACGTTATGGCACAATTGAATATAATAGACTTCTCTACTAGCAGCAAAGCAATGACCCAGGACAATTCTGAGGGACTTATGAGAAAGAATGCTATCCACATACAAAGAAAGAACTGTGGGAGCAGAAACGAAGAAGAAAAATATATGATTTATCATATGTGTATATGATTTGGGGTTTTGGTTTTAAAAGATTACTCTAGTACAAAAATGAATAATATGGAAATAGGTATCAAGTGATAACACGTGTACAACCCAGTAGAATTGCTTGTCAGCTCCAGGAGGTGGGAAGGAAGAGGGGAGGGAGAGAACAGGAATCATGGAAAAATATTTTTAAATTAATTAATTTTTAAAAGGTGGGCTTAAAGTTTAATTTAAAAAATAAAATAATTAAAAAATTTTAAATTAAAAAAATTTTAAAAGATGGGCTTACCTGAAAGACTTAGATGAACTGATGCCGAGTAAAGTAAGCAGAACCAAAAGAAATTACACCGCAACAGCACTATTTCTGGATGAACAACTGTGAATGACCTGGTTGCTCAGAGCAATGAAGTGATCCAAGACAATCCCAAAGATTCATGATGGAAAAATGCCATCTACCTTCAGTGAAGAACTGATGGATTCTGAAGGCAGACCAAAACATACTATATTTCACTTTCTTCTCTTTTTTCTTTGACATCTCTTCCACAAAATGATTAATATGGGAAAATGTTTTACATGATTGCACACGAAAAATCTCTATGAGATTGCTTACCGTCTCAGGGGGAGGGGAGGGATCAGAAAAGTGAGATTTTGGGAGTTCATTTTTTAAATGAATGATAAAAAATTGTTTTTACAAGTAATTGGGGAAAAATAAAAAATTTTTAAAGGTGATTCTAGAGAGAGTTAAAATGCGAAAAATACTTTCTTCATTCTACTTCCTCCCTCCTTGCAGGTGGCAGCAAGGGAAAAAATAGCTTGTCTTTGAAATTTTAATCTTCTGCACAAAGATGGCATACAGAATAAAGCATCATAAGGGCAGCATAGGAATTCAGGTTGTTCAGAGTCCCTTTGAAATAAAGTCTACACCTTCCTATAGCTGTGCTACTAAGGAACAGACAGGCCAGGAAGGCCTGTACCTGTAAAGGAAACATAAGACCTTAATGACCAAGAAGAAGGCCAGCAAGAGACCCAGTAATTCCTAGAATTCCAGTACTGTAGTAGGTGCTGTAGTCATGTCTTATTTCCACCATTCTTGTGACTAATACATAGCTATCGCTGTTCCTCCAATACATGAAATGCTGAATAGAATATACCCTCTTAATTGCTAACCACAGAGCCATTCCCAACCCCTACTAGTTGGCCATTACCAAGATTCTAATTAAAGTCAATATATGAGGTGCTGAGAATCATATTTTGCTAAATAGGTGCCTCTCCCCATACAATTTACCTTTTAGTACTCACATTTTCCCAGTCCACCTTACACATATACTCATAGGTTACATATGGTTGCATGTAATCGTTTTGTTATAATTTCACTTATGATTTAAAAATATTTATATTCTCAATCACATTCTACTTAGCTGGAATTCAATAATTTTTAAAATGCTCATCTTAAATTTGGCTCTGGATGGGAAACCAATAAACAAGTATTTATTAAGTCCTTACAGTGGGTAAGGTGTTATTCTGCTCGGTACTAGAAATAGGAAGAAAAATGAAGTCGTCAGTTACCCCAAAGGGCTTTTAGATTCCAGAGCGAAACTAAGTACATAGACAAGGAGCAGTGATAGGAGTTGGCACGGGAGCTGGGCTTTGAGGGAAAACCAAGGATTCTAAGAGGCAGAGAAGAGCAGGCATTCCAAGGAGTCTGATTTTCACGCAAAGGGTAATTTATGGGGCAGTTAGGTGTCTCAGTGGATAGAGAACCAGGCATAGAGATGGGAGGTTCTGGGTTCAAATGTGACCTTGGACACTTCCTAGCTGTGTGACCCTGGATAAATCACTTAATCCCATCTGACTAGACCCTTACCATTCTTCTGTCAATATTGGTTCCAAGATGGAAGGTAAGGATTTAACAAATAAATATTTTTTAAAGGTTAATTGAAGAAATTAAATTGTCAACATTCTGGAGAATCTTTCTTTCCATCGGTGTCCAACACCGCTATCTTTGGAATTGTCATCTCCCCTCAGCTCCCCAGCAAAATCATTCAGCTTTGCTTAAACTTTGGGCCATGGCCACAGTTTAAAACTCATGCACACAAGTGGTGAAATGACCTGCTCCCTGTCTGATTTTTCTTCAGTATATTTGGGAAACCCTTATCGCATCTGAAACTAAACATTTTTAATTTCCATCTAGTGCTTAGGGCAAAACGCCTAAGTTAACCAAAACCCAAAACATCCTACGGCACAGTTTCTCCATTTTCCAAGGTGTGGAGAAAACAAATTACAAACACTGTCCTAACTGAAGCTAAAAGGTTTAGAATTTTCATTTAGTATGCTTGAGGGCAAGTAAAAAAAAAAAACCAAACCGCCAAAGTTAACAAAAAACAAAACATCCCACGAAACAGTTTCTCCATTTTCCAAATGACAAGACCAGAATAAAGCTCTAATACAGCTCCCATTTTAGAACTCCATAAAATAATCCATGACAAGATAAACCAACTGTGATGCGAGTGATTTCACCTCTGGGTTATCCGAGGTCAGTAAGCAGTAGCCAGGGTACAAAGTTTCCCCCATCTGCCAATTTCATGGTGGAACTGATCCCGCCCGGGCCAGACGGGCAATTAACAGGGACTTGCTCCAATCTTCGGAAGACTTCCGGACAGAAACTTCCGAAATCTTGCCGTGGGAAGCTACAAGTAGCGCAGCCCTAACCCCAGCCCTCCTCCTCTTCGTCCTTCCTCTCCTCCTCTCGGTCTGGTCATTACAAAGTCTAACTAACGCTTGCTGGGCGCTTAGTCCTAGAACGGTTTTAATTTAATTTGTTGACATAGCACGTGCAGGACAGCCCGAGCGATTTGGGGGCTGGAGGGCGGCAGCTCCCGCCCCCACCCCCGACTCCCCACCTCCCCGGCACCTCTGACCTATTTTCCCTACCCTTTGGCTAAGATGCCCTGCCACGACTCACCTCGGGCAGCGGAGGCCAGGGACGGAGGGGCAACGCAGGCTCCTCAGAGCACACAGGCCAGCCCGGAGCCCCGCGAGTACAAGCTGCCTCCTCTGGATGTACTCACCGTTATCCAGTCGCGGTAGGAAGAGGAGGAGGAGTGAAAAGGAGGAGAGAGAACTGGAGGAGGAGCGGGAGGAAGAGGAGGAGGACGAAGAAGAGAAGGAGGAGGAGGAGGAAGAAGAGAAGGAGGAGGAGAAGGAGGAGGAGGAGGAGGAGGAGAAAGCCGGCACCGCAAGGGGCAGAGGGCGTGGAGGGACCGTAGCCGGGATGAGGAAAAGCTGCGGCTCCTGATAGGGACCGGAAAGAAGTGGAGGGCCGGCGGTGGAGGGGTGGGTGCCCTGAGCTGGCCGGGACCGGGTTGGGCTGGGTCCGTTTATCGCCCCGAAGCTCCGCGGGGAGGCTGCCGAGCCACACCCAGACAGACCAAGCCTCGCAGGCTGGACTCCTCACCGGAGCCTGCGGCTTTCCGGGTCTCCCCATTTAGGAAAGAGAGGGCCCCGCACCGGCCCGGAGGCAGCTTCCCCAGCTCAGCTGAGGCCAAGGACCAGACCACGAAAGGCAGTGGGGGTGGTCAGAGAGCCAGGCGGGACTTGGCACTTTAAGTCAATCGAGTCAGGTCAAATCTGCAAGCATTTTCAAATCCCTTTCTCAAGGGTCTGGGGGTATAAAGAAAGACATAAAACAGTCCTTGAACCCTAGGAACTCGCAATTGAGGCAGAGGATCCGAGGCACAGTCTGAGAACAATTATAAACCAAAAAGGAATCGTTGGAAGCAGCTAAGTGGCTCAGTGGACTGAGAGCCAGGAGATCCTGGGTTCAAATATGACCTTGGACGTTTCCTAGAATCTGGACAGGCTTCTTGCAGAGGTGATATTTGAGCTGAGACTTTATGGAAGCCAGGAAGTAGAGATGAGGGAGGTCCAAATTCACCAAAGCAGGTGAAAATGCTTTAGGGTCCTGGAGATGGAATGGTGTCTGGTAAGAAGCAAGGAGGAAGAGGCATCTGGGTAGCTCAGTGGATTGAGAGCCAGGCCTAGAGATGGGAGGTCCTAGGTTCAAATTTGGCCTCAGACACTTCCCAGCTGTGTGACCCTGGACAAGTCACTTGACCCCCATTGCCTAGCCCTTACCACTCTTCTGCCTTAGAGCCAATACACAGTATTGATTCCAAGATGGAAGGTAAGGGTTTAAAAAAAAAAAAGAAGCAAGGAGGAAAGGGGCAGCTGCATGCTCAGTGGATTAAGAGCCCAGCCTAGAAATGGAAGGTCCTGGGTTCAAAGTGTCCTCACACACTTCCTATCTGTGTGACCCAAGTCACTTAATCCTCATTACTAAGCCCTTACCACTTTTCTGCCTTGAAACCAATCCACAGTATTGATTAAAAAGAAGCAGTAGAGGCCAGGGTTAGTGGAAAGGTAGCAAGGAGCCAAGTTAGGAAGTATTTTAAAAAGTAAAGAAAATGTTTTTGTATTTGATTCTTGGAGATAATAAAGAAACAGTGGAGCTTATCTAGAAAAGGGGGTGACAGTCAAAAGAGTGTTTTAGATTAGTCTGACAGCTGAGGGGGGATGGGGAGACTATGTGGAAGACTATTGCAGTAGTCCGGGAGTGGGCAAGAGGGTGAGGGAGCAAAGGTGGTCCCTATGAGAGATGCTGTAAAAGCAGAGTCAGCAATACTTGACAATAGGTTAGGTTTGGGGGAGGAGGAAGACAGAAGGGTGGAGGGTGGCAGCTAGGCTATGAACTTGGGTGACTGGGAGAATGGCAATAGCCCAAACAGGAATAGGGAACTTAGGAAGATGGAGTTGGGAATGAAAAAGAAGTTCCATTTAGGACATAGTAATGCTAAGGTTTCTCCTCTGAGCCAGTACTCAATAGAGTTGGAGATGTGGGCAGGAGAGAGATTAGGACTTGATAAATCATCTGCCTAGAGATGACACATGAATCCATGGGAGCTGAATGAGCGCCCAACAAATAATTTCATCACCCAGGAGAGAGAGAGAGTCAAGAAAACCCGAAGAAAAGAAGATATCCAAGAGTACTTACCAACTATGGCAAAGGCCAAGAAGGATGAGGACTAAGAGAAAGCATTCGATGTGGTTATTGGTAACTGGAGAGGGAAGTTTCTGTTGAATGATTCAGGAGGCTTGCATGTATTTGTACTAGCCAGCTAGCTATTTGTCTTGGGCAGAAGGGAAGCAACCAATTAAGCAGGGAGAGATTGAAGATTAGTGAGAATATGAATGTTATTGGAGGTAGCTAGGTGGCTCAGTGGATAAAGCGTGGGGCCTGAGTTCAAATGTGGCCTCAGATTGGGCCATTTCCTTTCCAGTGTCTTTGCCAAGAAAACTTCATGGACGGTTTTGGTATGATGTGGATCACAAAGAGTCAGACGTGTCTGAACAACAACATAACATTATGGAGGGAGTAATCTTCCAAAGAAGACAGGACGAAATGGGATCATTTGTGCATTTGGCAAAGAGAAAGGCCCCCTCATGGATAATAAGGGAGGGCGACAAGGCGAAGGCATCCTATCCTGCTTGCCTGGCCCCCCCCTTTTACCTTTCCAGGCTTCTTACTGTATTCTACTCTGTTCCCACTTTTGCCCTGCCCCCATACTCATCCCATTTTCATTGACTATTTCTCACTTGTCTGGAACTTTACCCCTCTTCATCTCTATCTCCAGACTTCCTTCAAGTCTCAACTAAACTCCCACTTTCTGCAGGAAGCTTTTTTTTCTAGCCTTCTAAACCTTCCTCTTCAATCTGAGATTATGTCCAGTTTACCCTGGGCATATCTTGTTTTGCTTCCCTCATTAGACTAGGAGAGCAGAGATTGGGTTTTTTCCCTTTATATCCTTAGCACTTAGCACAGTGCCTAGCACATTAATGAATGTTTATCGACAGAATAAAGAGAAACGAGGAAGAAGAAAGGAGGAAGGAGAAAGAGGTCTGGGGAAATGGCCTCAATTTTTTCTCTCAAAAATGAGAATCCATGGGAGGTTTGAAGAGAAGGTAAGATCACTGGGTACTTGAAGGTTTATGGTTCTGTCTAGGACTAGGACTGTCCAGGGTCCATCTGGGAGTTCCTTGACAGCAAGTTCCCAAGGGATCAAAGTAAATTTGGGGGTTCCATAAAACCAGGTTGTCAGTATAATACTGTGCATTTTAATTGCCTGTGTTTGCCTTTTCCACTTAGGAAGGGCCAGGAATGTGCCTTTTGTGCATTTGTGGATGGTCCCTCTTACCCCTCTCAGCAGGATGATGGCAACTGAATCTTTGATTTTCATTCTCATATGAAATTCCCTCTACCAACATAGGTGCCAGCCTTCTCTGGAGAGAAGCCTTAGGAAAGCTAAAGTGTTAGTCTTAAGAAAGTTGCCTAGAGAGCTAAGGGTTTATAGGATCATACATTTGGTGCTGGAAGAGATCTTTGAGGTCAGTGAATCCACAACACCCCTTCCCAGCTCCTAGTTTGCAAACAAGAAAACTAAGGCTACAAGAATTTAAAGCTTCTGCCCATGGTCACAGCCAGTGTGGATTAGAGACAGGATTTCTCTTGGCTTCAGGGTCAGCTCTAGCCTTTCCTTCAAGATGCTTCTCTGTTATGCATAGAGCTACCAAAAGGTTAAACTAATGTCCCCAAAATATTCTTATCCATCATCAAGTACTTATTAGGCACCCACTTTGTGCCAGGCACAAGGCATACAAGAACAAAAATCATAGTCCTACATCTAGAAGAGACTATTGATCTCATCTAAGCCAACTCCCACATTTTACAGATGAGAAAACTAAGGCCCAGAGAAGTTGCCCAAACTAATATAGTAAGTGACAATTGGAACAGTCCCTTCAAGAAGGTTACGATCTCTACTTTGTTTGCTTTAGTTTCCTCATATATAAAGTGAGCTGGAGAAGGAAATGGCAAACCACTCCAATATCTCTGCCAAGAAAACACCAAATGGGGTCACAAAGAGCCAGGCAGGGTCATAATGACTAAACAAAAATTAAGGTAGGTTTTCCCAAACACATTTAATAAGTTACAAATATTGCATTTAGCCAATTCTTATGAATTTGATATTTTTAAAAATCCAATTCTAAAAATTTATGATTAAACTGTCTCAGGGACTAAAAGTTCTGTTTTTCAAGTTGGGTCTGAATACAAATCAAAGCATATCCTTTTTCACTTTATTTCCTTCTTTCTTGTATGCCCAAAGGGTACCTTCTTTCACAACTTAATGGATATGGAAATATGTATTGCATGAGAGCACATGTATAACCAATATCATATTATTTACCATCTTTACCCAAACTTGGTACCAGACCCAGGAATATCAACAGGAAGAAACTTTAAAAATGCATGAGATCCTGGCTTGTAAAATGAGCCCTTTGGTCTCTTTAATATTATCAGAGACTTCAAAAGGGGGGAGGAGGAGAATGATTTAAAAGGTTTATAATTATTAATGTAATTTTATATGGAAAAACATCTCTCATTTTGAGAACTTGGTACCAAGCATACTCAAGATCCATATACCCCATCTGAAACATTGGGAAGTCAATCAGATAGATAGATAGATGGATAAAGATATAGATATTAATAAAGATATAGATATCCTAGTTCTTAGAGAAAATAGTCTAATCTTATCTCCCAAGGTTTACTACTCCATTAAATTTAAAACTTTAACATTCTTATTTTATTCTCTTTTTTAATTTTTTATTAATTTTTTTGTTTTCTTATTCTCTTTTTAAGGATATATATATATATATACATATATATATAATCATATCATCTTGAAGGAATGAGAAGGAAAGGACCTAATCTTATACATGTATATATAACTATGAGAAAAAAGGTAAAAAGCCTAAGAGCTCATTTACATAATTATATAGGATATGGAGTTCACAACTATAGATGAACAAGAATAAGATCTTTCATACTTAGATCCTATCATAACTCAGATGTTAGTATTAATCAATAGCTCTAATATTGCAATGACAAACTTTCACTGTTTACCTGCCCTGATGACAAAAAGTTTACAATGAAAGAAAAACAGGGACACGGTTATGATAATAAATAGTTCTGTTTAATTCTAGACAAGTCATAATTCATAGTCAATCATGAAACAAAATTACACATTTATTCAGAGTAGCAAAAACCAGCCTCCAAATTAAGCAAGTAGGAAAAGTTCCTATTTAGTGGAGAAACAATGAGGAAACTAAATCAAAGATCCTACCTTTTCCTATTCAAAAGACCATTCCCTCAACTTTTCCAGACATAGACATTTACTTGTAACAGTTCCTGAATTATATTCCCTTTGAGTAGCACATGGCATTCTTCTCTCCTTTTTTAAACCCTTGCCTTCTGCCTTAGAATCAATAGGAAGTATCAGAAGAGTTGTAAGGGCTAGGCAATTGTAGTTAAGTGACTTGCCCAGGGTCACAAAGCTAGGAAGTATCTGAGGCCACATTTGAACCCAGGCCATGATAGTTTAACTCAAAACCCCCTCAAACTCAAAACCAGAAAATTTCTGGTTACTTCCAAATTCCCAGACTATTTCTTAACAAGGTTTTTTTATAATTTTCATAAGTGATAGCCAAGTAATCTTAGATGAAATTCATTCTTCACTATAAGCCAGGGGTCCCCAAACTTTTTACACAGGATGCCAGTTCACTGTCCCTCAGACCATTGGAGGGCAGGACTATTAAAAAAACTATTAACAAATCTGTACACCGCTGTCTGGCATAGCGGAGGCTGCAGTGCTGGCTCTGGTGGGCCTGTCACACCTTGCACAGGCCCATCACCCCCACCACTATACTGGGCAGCACAGGCCATAATTTGGGGACTCCTGTAATAAGCCAACTTAAAAATTTCTAATTTCATAAATTTCAGTAGTTGAAAATATTACAAATGTCATCAGCAGGGTAGATAAGATCTTTATGACCCTGCCCAAGTAGAAGGGTAAGGAACATCATAAATAAGGACAACTTAGGAGGACTTTGCTACTTCTTTTCCAATTGTAAGTTATTACACATTTTAAAGCAAAATATACCCCATTAAATAGTCTTCGAGTATTGTGACCAATTCTTTTAACAGCTCAATTCACACTCTAACAGCATCCAGATTAAAACAGAAGTTACTATTTCTGATATAATGGTTTCCCAAATTTCACAACATAAGGAAAACATTTTTCACACAAAAACATATACAATACAATATATTTGAAGAATGAAACAAAACTTCTAACAGTTAGGTGAAGTTAATTCATTTGACTGCACTTTTAAACTATCTTACATTGAAATTATTCATTTAAACATTTTTTGCATTTTGTATTGATTGTATTCCAGAAACTACATACTTACATTTCTTAACATTTATATAGTGTTTGCAATGAGATGGGCTCTGTGCCAAGTACTTTACAATCTTGTGATCATGCAACCATTCTCAGAGACAGGAGCAATTTTTTTCTTTTTGTATATTAGGAAACCAAGGTAAACAAAGGTGAAGTTATTTGCTTAAGTCCATAAGTTAATAAATTATAAGTAAGTTAAATAATAAGTTAATACATTTCTGTTTCTAAATTTAAAAAAATTCCAATTATATTTTAAAACAATTATTAACATTTGTTTTTTAAAATTTTGAGTTCGAAATTCTTTCCTTTCCTTTTTCTCCTCTTCTCTCGTTGAGAAGGCAAATAATTTGATATGTTATAAATGGCAATTGCAAAACACATTTCCATATAATATATGTATAACCCAATGGAGTTGCTTGTCAGCTCGGGAAGGGGAGAGGAAAGAGGGACAAGAGACAACATGAATTATGTAACCATGGAAAAATATTAAAAATAAAATAAAAATTATAAAAGGGAAAAAAAAACATTTCCATAGACCAAAAAAACTTTTTTAAGTTTACATTCAGATACCATGTGTTCTTTTTCTGAGGATGGATAGCATTTTTAATCATCAATCCTTCTGAATTGTCTTACATCATTACACCTGAGAATAGCTTAGTCATTCATTCATAGTTGATCATCTTTGAGGAGATGTCCATCAATCAGGGAATGACTCATATTCTTATAAATTTGACTTAGTTCTTTATATATTTTAGAAAAGGGGACTTTATCATATAAACTGACTATAAAATTGCCCCCCCCCCATTTTCTGCTTCTCTTCTTTTATTTCATAAACATTTTTAATTTAGTTAAGAAAAAAATTTTATTATATTTCCCCAGACTTGTAAATACAACTTTTAGTAACTGTTTTCTGATATTTTGCCATCCATATTCTCTCCCTCCTCTCCCTTCCCCCTTCCCCTAGATGGCAGGTAATATGATATATATTATACATGTGCTATCATGAAATACATATTTCCATGCTTATAATGTTGTAAAATAAAATACATACCAATTATACAAGAAAAAACTCATAAAGGAAATGAAGGGAAGAATGGTATGCTTTAATTCCTTATGCAGACTATATCAGTTCATTCTATGGTAGTGGATAGCCTTTTTCTTCACGAGTCTCTTGAAAGTTGTCTTGAATTCTTGCATTTTTGATAATTGTTGTCATTCACACTTGATCATCATATATTATTGCTGCTACTGTGTACACTTTTCTCCTGGTTCTACTTACTTTACTTTGCATCATTTCATAAAAATCTTTCCAGTTTTTTTTGGTGATTATCCTGTTCACCATTTCTTTTCTGTTTGTTTGTTTGTTTTAACTCTTACTTTCTTAGAGTCAATACTGAGCATTGGTTCCAAGGCAGAAAAGTGGTAAGAGTTAAGGAATTAGGGGTTAAGTGACTTGCCCAGGGTCACACAGGAAGTATCTGAGGTCAAATTCAAACCCAGGACCTCCCTTTCCAAGCCTGACTCAATCCACTGAGTCACCTAGCTGCCTCGTTTACCATTTCTTATGGCATAAAAGTATTCCATTACAATCACATACCACCACTTGTTTAGCCATTCCCCAATTGATGAACATCTTCTTGCTTTCCAATTCTTTGTCACAAAAAGAACTGCTATAAATGTTTTTGTGCAAATAGATCCTTTCCCCCTATCTTTAATCTCTTTGGGATACAGACCACGTAGTAAGTGATATTGCTGGTTCAAAGAGTATGCATAATTTTATAGCCCTTTTGGCTTGGTTTCAAAAAACTCTCCAGAATGGTTGGATTAGTTCATACCTTCACCAACAGCATATTGTTGGGACACTAATGTGTCCCAATTTTCCCACATCCATTGTAACATAATTTTACTTGTTTGTCATATTAGCCAGTCTGATAGGTGTGAGATAAGGTATCTTGGATCTGTTTTAATTTACATTTCTCATTGATAGTGATTTGGAATATTTCTTCATATGATTAAAGATACTTTTAATTTCCTTATCTGAGAACTGTCTATTTTTCTTTGACCATTTTTTAAAACTTTGATGATTTATCAGTTGGGGAATAACTTGTGTTCTTATAAATTTGCCTCAGTTCTCTCTCTATATGAGAAATGAGGCCTTTGTTAGAGACTTGGTATAAAAACTTTTTGCCAGTTTTCTGTTCCCTTTCTGATCTTGGTAGCATTGAGGGTTTTTTTGTGTGTGTGTAAAATCTTTTACATTTAATGTAGTCACTGATCTATTTTACATGTCACAATGTTCTCTATTTCTAGACTGGTCATAATTTTTTTCATTATCCACAAGTCTGACAAATACACTATTTCGTGTTCCACTAATTTGTTTATGGTATCACCCTTCATTTCTAAATCATGTATCCATTTTTAAAAAGATTTTATTTTACCAATTTCATTTAATAATTTTCCACATAAATTTTCTGAAGTTATATGATCCAAATTGTTTTCCTCCCACTTTTCTTGGAGATAGATCTGAGTTATATCATGTATCTATTTTGTCTTTATCTTAGCATATAGCATGAGATACTGGCCTATGACTAGTTTTTGCCATTCTATTTTCCAGTTTTCCCATCAGTTTTTTGTTGAATAGTGAGTTATTCTTCCAAGGGCTTGATCCTTAGGTTTGTCCAACTCTAGGTTATTATGGTCATTTACTTCTCTGTATGTTGAGTGTCTAATCTATTCAATTGATCTACTACTCTATTTCTTAACTAGTACCAGCTTATTTTGATGGTTGCTATTCTATAATACAGTTTGAGATCCAGTAGAATTAGGCTACCTTCTTTCATATTTTTTTCCCATTATTTCCTTTGATATTTTTTGCCTTTTGTTCTTTTTCTAGTCATTTTTGTCCCTTAAAAAAATCCTTTACCTTCTGTCTTAGTACAACTCTAAGACAAGGATATTGGGTTTGATATTGGGATGAAATGAGGTACTCATGAATTATTAAACAGTTAACAAAAGGAGGTTGAATTTTCCCTAATGCAGCAAGGAAATGCAATGGATTCAGTGAGACAGCTATTTTGGGATGGAAATATGTCTGGTGAGTAGGAGAAGTCACAGCAGTAAAATCTTTTAGTCTTTAGAAATCCATCAAGTTGGCGGGACCTTGACTCTATATGGCTGAGACTTTTTATATCCTTGGGTGAGGTGTGAAATACGTGGATAGTCTGTATAGATGGTTTTGTTAATGATAAGATAAAGGTTTGGTTGATTCCTTGGTAACCCACTGAGAAGGGCTCATAAGAGCCTCCTCACAGGGCCAGAGGGCTTCACAGACCTCAGACAGATGTAAAAAACCAGGACAGGGTTTACTTTAACAATGGAAGGGAGGATAAGGGAATAGGATACCCTGATGTAAGGGTTCCAGTTTAACCTCCCACCTTCTAAGACCCCTGCAAAGGGGTGCCTTCTGGTCTTCCAGCTGCCTAATTTCCTACTCTGACTGTCTAAAATTTCCCAGGCTATCTGACTCCCTGACACTATAATCCTCCCAGGTAAATTTAGGCAAGGTATATAGTTCTTCAAAGTAGTTTGGGTTGACCCTTTTATCTCAGGAATCAACCCTGTTGGGTTAGGCCTAAGATAGCCGTAGGCCTTCCCATGTGAGATGGTATTTTGCAAAAGAAATGAGTTTGCAAGCAAGTGCCATAGAATGTGGTAGAGCAGTGAAGACATCCTGATTGGAATCTTGGGGAGAGAAGGGGTTTCTGGGAGTTGACCTGCCAGCTGGAAGAGTTGCTCGTGAACTCTGAGGAGAGAGCAAGCTCGGAGACCCCACCCCAGCAGTTGGAAGTGAAACCCACTTCTGCCAAGGATTTCCCGTCAGAACTGAGATCTGCATAGTCCTGCAACCTGTCCTGTCATATTGGAAACAAGGCCAAAGAGGTAGCCGATTCATACTCCTTAGTTTACCTCCAGGGGTTATTTCCTAAGGTGGACAGAACTGCTCCTAATTCCTGACCTCTCACCTGCTTCAGACTTATTCCTTTTGTGAATTTAGCCTAGAATTAGACAGCATAGTAAAGAAACTCTAGATGGAGAGGAGATTCAGTTTGGCCTCAGCTTTGGCAAGGGCCAACAAGTCTTAACATCCATGCTTGTTTCATTAGTTTAGGGAAACCTTACAACCTCTTTCCTGGTCCTATCCCTGTTTACTTCATACAAATAAAGTATACATCACTGAGAAGAAGTCAGATCCATCAAACAGAACCATAAAGGGGAGAAGCTGTCTTTTGGGTTTTATCCTGGAGAGAGGGTTCTACCTCGACTGGGTTGAGCCAAATTCCCAGTCAACCATCATTGACCTCTCTCTCAGATTAGCCCTCTGCCTCTGGGGAGAACACCTTAAAACCGCTAGGTTACTCTACAATCTCCTAAGGTGTTTAACTCCCATATTCACAGAGCAACTGGAAACCCTCTCTTGGTAGGCTGGAAACACAAGTGGATCATAAAGTAGGCAGGATTTATCCAAACAGGAACTCCACAGCTGGTAACTTTGGCTTCAAGGACTAGGAAACCAAACCCATCCTAGGCTCACACAGATCAAACACAGGAGGAAGTCTCAGCTTCAGGCCCTCCCAGTAACAGGAAGTCCAAAAGCCCCTTGACAGCTCGCTGTGCCCACTTTTATCTCCATTCCCCCACATTCCAGAATTCAATGTCTCCAATTCAACAACGTGCAGTAAGGTCCAGCACACTGATCTCTGTGCAAACTCTCTGTTTCCTGTTTGCAACCCATTTCTGAACAGGAGGAAGCTAAGTCCAGGAGTCAGGGGTCAATTAAATCCCAGTAAGAGAGTAGTTGCCTTTAAGGGAAATTAATTTCTATAGTGAAGAAAGGAGGAACCCTAGGCCTTTCACATACTACCCCGACTGTGGCAAGGCTGTAAGGATCTCCTAGAAGACCTTCAACCTTTAATTTTTTTAAGAATATTTTTTCATGTTTACATTACATATTCTTTCTCTTCCCCTCTTCCTTCCCTTCTCCTGGAGCCAATAAGCCCTTCTACTGGACTATCACTTATACCCATTTCCATATTACTCATTTTTGTAATAGACCAATCTTTTAAAACCCCAAATCATATATTCATATAAAAAATGACTAGTCATCTGTTTTTCTTCTATGTTTCTACTCCCACAGTTTTTTCTCTTGATGTGGATAGCATTCTTTCTCATAAGTCCCTTGGGATTGTCTTGTAGTAGCAAAGTCCATTACATTGGATTGTTCCACAATGTTTCACTTTCATGTGTACAATGTGTACAATGTTCTTTTGGTTCTGCTCATTTTACTCTCTTTCGGTTTCTGGAGGTTGTTCCAGTTCACATAGCAATCCTCCAGTTCATCATTCCTTACAGCACAATAGTATTCCATCACCATCAGATACCACAGTTTGTTCAACCATTCCCCAATTGAAGGGCATCCCCTCATTTTCCAATTTTTTGCCACCATAAAGAGCTCAGATATGAATATTTTTGTTCAGACATTTTTCTTTATTATCTCTTTGGGTTACAAACCTAATAGTGATATTGCTGGATCAAAGGGAAGACATTCTTTTAAAGCTCTTTGGGCATAATTCCAAATTGTCTTCCAGAATGGTTGAATCAATTCACAGCTCCATCAACAGTATATTAGTGTCCCAGTTCTGCCACATCCCTTCCAACATTTATTATTTTCCTTTACTATCATATTGACCAATCTGCTAGGTGTGAGGTGGTACCTCAACATTGTTTTGATTTGCATTTTATCTAATCAGAAGGGATTTAGAACACTTTTTCTTGTGATTATTGATAGTTTTGATTTCTTCATCTGAAAACTGCCTATTCATCTCCCTTGACCATTTGTCAATTGGGGAATGGCTTGATTTCTTATACATTTGACTTAGTTCCTTATAAATTTGAGAAATTAGACCTTTGTCAGAGGTTTTTATTATAAAAAATTTTTTCCAGTTTGTTGCTTCCCTTTTAATTTTGGTTGCATTGGTTTTGTTTTTATAAACCCTTTTTAATTTAATGTAATAAAAATTATTCATTTTACATTTTATAATGTTCTCTCTCCCTTACTCGGTCTTAAATTCTTTCCTTTCCCATATATTTGACAGGCATACTATTATATGTTCACCTTATTTGTTTATGATTTCCCTCTTTATATTTAATACCTACTCTGAGTTAATCTTGGTATAGGGTGTGAGATGTTGATCTAAACCCAATTTCTTCCATACTGTTTTCCAATTTTCCCAGCAGTTTTTGTCAAATAGTGAATTCTTGTCCCCAAGCTGGGATCTTTGCGTTTATCATACATTATCTTGCTAAGGTCAATTCCTAAGTCTATTCCATTGATTCTCCCTTTTGTCTCTTAGCTGGTACCACATTGTTTTGATGACCACTGCTTTATAGTACAGTTTAAGATCTGATATTGCTAGGCCTCCATCTTCACATTTTTTTTTCATTCATTTAATGTTTTCAGGGATTTTCCTGGCATAGGCAGTTCTGAGGGAAAAGAAAAAGAAGGAAAAAACCAAAATGCTGCCTTTACTTCCTGAAAGAGTTACAAAAAGGAAAATGAAAAAAAAATGTGGAGGAGCACAAAAGCCAGAAATCTGAGGATTTTTCTTCCCAGTTTTGGAAGATCACAACCCCAGATCTCAATGATTTAGTCCAAGGGCTAGGTAATGACACATCTTTGCACTTCATTGTGGGTATTCTAAGGACAGCTGGTGACAAGTAAATGAACTAGAACTCTTCGAGGACAGTTCCCGGTCAAAGATTAATTGGTGGCACTTTGAACACAATCCATTCTGCATTATGCCTCTGAATAATCTGTAGTAAAATAGAGATCATTAGCTTTATGCATGCAACTTGTGAATTGAACTTGCCACTTCCCAGTCACCCTAGCCTCTGGCTACTGCTTTTTCAGGCCTTTGTGTACCCTAGTGAAGCCAGTGAACTCTGGCTGTTGTCCCTCCCTCCCCCCTTTCCAAAAAATTACTTAACCCTTCTTTTCTGTATCAGATTGGGGAACCTAAGTACCATGGTACATTGTGCTATAGGGGAAACACAGACCTTTATAACTATTTTGGAAGTTGATTTTTTTTTTCAAGGTTGACATTAGATTCAATGTCTCCTGCCCAGTGTATTAGAGAGAGGGACTTTAAAAAGGAGGAACTCAAAGTTCAGCTAATTGGAGGAATCAGTTTATGGTGACACTTCCTTCTTTCCTCCCCTCCCCCTAAGTTGAGTTACCAATGGAGTCAGTCAGTCTAGACTAAAGGGTAAGTCTGTTTTTCCTCAGCTTCCTTCTTATAATGATGGATTTTTGAAGCACCCCTCCTAACACATAGATTCAAGTTCTATTATAAATCAAGATACCTAATTTATTTGGATATAAAGGATTGGAAAGGTAATGAAATGGAGAGAGGGAAGAGGAAATCCCTAATATATCCTCCCTATAAAGCTTTTGAGGGTTTGACCTAGGTAATATTCTTCAGAAATACGCTCTGGGTTCCCCTAAGGGAAAAAGAGAGCCTTTATCCTAAAGATTGTCTCCAGTTGAGAAATGAGATCTTTCTTTTGCTCAGATAACAGGATTGAGAGATTTGGGTATTTTAACAGCCAAGGTAGTTCTCCCTCCCAGCTCTAAAGAGCCAAGACAAAAAGAACCTTGGGTTTTCTCCTCCCACTGCTTTTGAGCCTGGCTGAAATCCCGTCCCATCCCACCAGGTCTTGTGGGGTTCCATCTGCTCCTCTTCTGAAGCATTTCTTCAAATTCAATATTTCTTTGCTTCTGGATCATTTCCTGTACACACCAGAGTCCCCAGATGCTTGGCTAGTCAGGGTCCATTGTGTTCCAATCCCTGATTCAGCTCAGCAGCTCAGCTTGGGTAAGGAACTCTCAGACCTTTGAGTTCATCTCTGTTTGACTACAGTTCATATTTGGCTCTTTAATCAGAGACCTTGGTAAAAGTCCCACAGGCATCGCTCCCCCCCCCCCACTACTTTCCCTCATTTATACCCCGTAAGGTCCTCTCCCTCTTTCACTCGAGGTGGCTAAGGGTCTTTGTTGGAAGGGTCTTTGACTCATCTCCAATCCAAAGTCAACTTGATCCCTCTAAGTTGTTCATTCTTGCCCCTCTCCAGAAAAGTGGTGGAGGGGATCAAGCCATCTTCCTTTCCCACACATGGTGGGCTTGGGTGCCTCAGCTCTTGGACTGCTTGGGAAGCCAGTGTGGCCACCAAGATGATCCCCTCGAGAGACGGGTGCAGACTATGTGTTTCTGACTAGTGTACTTGCAGGTTCTACTTTCCCTCCTACAGGCCCTGCTGAAGGGAGAGCTATGGATTGTGTCATTTCAAGGCATGGATCATGTACTTACAAATATTTGAATAATTGGCAAAATTTAACTAAATCTGACCCAAAACACTGCTCGCTGGCCACAGTGGGGTCCTTTGATGATAACAAAATTAGATTTTTGCAGTTGCTCTTGATTCCTCTGTCCCTAGAGTGAGGGCCCAAAAATTTGTTGTTGGGTTTTTTTTACCCTTACCTTCCATTTTAGAATCAATAGTGTTTATTGGTTCCAAGGCAGAAGAGTGGTAAGGTTTAAATGACTTGGCCAAGATCACACAGCTAAGAAGTGTCTAAGGCCAAATTTGAACCCAGGACCTCCAAATTCTAAGTCTGGCTCTTAATCCACTGTGGCACCTAGCAAACCCCAAAAAGTCCTTTTTTTTTTTAAGGCTTCTTGGAACAACCAAGCAAGAATTTGAATCTGAACTCTTTTCTTTTCAAGAGAATATTCAGATGTAGCTAGGTGACTCGGTGGATAGAGAGCCAGCCTTGGAGACAATCCTGGGTTCAAATTTGGTGTTAAGGGTTAACAAGTTTCCAATGGCATTTGTGATGTTTATAAACTATTTTAGAATATAAAGATTATGGAATGGTAACATAGGCCTGCTTTGCAACATTCCTGGCCCCAAAAGGTCAATGGGCCCTGCAGAATGCCTCCACCTTTTTATCTTATATGAATCCCATCTTGATATACATTCCAAAAGACTGACTGTATCTTATTGAACTGGATAGAAAATGTCTACTTAATTAATCCTAAAATGCAACCTCTCCTCTGTGTCTGAAAATATTATATAAGCCTGTCCTCTCCTTCAGTTTCTTGGGGAGAACCTTGGGTCTGTCCACTCCCCTCCCTGCCTCCCACCATGTTTTTTGTTTTTGTTTTTAATTCTCTCAATGGAAAGAAACATCTTTGCTCCAAACAAACTGTGTGCTTGTTTGGTTTTTAAGGTTGACACTGGCATCAGACTCTTCCTAGCTGCATGATCCTGACCAAGTCACTTGACCCCCATTGCCTAGCCCTTACTGCTCTTCTGCCTTGGAACAAATACTTAGTATCCATTCTAAGCAGAAGGTAAGGGTTAAAAAAAAAAAAGGAAATATTCCAAAAATTCCCTTCAAAAAATTCCTTGGGGAAGTTAAAATTTTTCTCTTCTCCCCCCTTGTACTACAGGATTTCTAAATTATAATCAAATTTAGTCTGGGGAACAGACCCAATTAGAATAAAAAGGAAAGATCCTCACTATGTGAAATGCTGTAACTTCAGATTCCTTGTGAAAGTGGTCAACTCCCTTTTGCTTTGCAGCAAAAGGTTTGGTCAGAAGGTCTATCCACCTGGGCTGTAAAGTGTCTGGGTTGGATTTGAGGCTGAATTTGAGAAAGACAAAGCAGTCCTTTGTAACTTTTCTTTGAAGGCCTGATCATTTTTTAATTAAATGTAGCAGTTTAGATATATTGAGTCAGTGACACCTAAGGAACTGCCTACATTTGGCCTGTGGACATTGGTGTGCCTTTAAACAAATGCACATTTTGTTATATGGAATCTAACCCAAACAAAATGTTAGCATTTCCTTTATGTCTTCCCCTTTAAGACTTGGAGATTGATTTTATTTAGTGTAAAGATTAAAATTTAGGGGAGACAGGGAGACTGAGGCAGGTAGAAATTAGTTTCTCTCTGCAAGGAGTATTATATTTTTTAGAGGTTTTAGAGGTTTATTGAAGATTAAGGATTAAAGAAAATACAGGATAAGAAACACGTGTCCAGGCCATAGAGTGGCCTAGACACAACCTCACCTACATTATGAAAAAAAGCCACATCTGCCCCAAAACGGAAGTCCAAGAGCGAGAGAGCCTTTGAATCAGCTTAAATATCATCTCGATCTCGGCCCAGGTGAGATTACAAGGCATTCTGGGGAAGTGGAGCAAAGGCTCGTGGGGATTGTAGTCCTGTATTCAAGTCTATTTTTTACATTAGCTGCCACCTTCTTCTGGGTATGTTTTCCTGAAGATGGGAGGCTTTTCCTTGCTGACATGCCATTGCCTGGGAAATTCCAGTTCCAGAGCTTTCACACCCACCACTCCAATCCTCAAATTTGGTAAAATGTACTAAAGATATTGTAATATTTATTGGGAAAGGAAATAGGATTGGAAAAATGGTGGATAAAGGAAGGTTTGTATGAGGGTAAGGAGGAGTTAAGGGGAGAGAGGGAACACTTCTTGGTGAGGCAAGGGAGGGAGATGCCCCCTGCTGAGAGGAAACAGCAGGGGCCCGATAAGGTCTTTTATTGCCTTGATGACTGAACTGATTTTCAGCTCCCTCTATGACCAGAAAAGATAGTCCACTTATCTGACTGCGAATACGAATAATATAAAGTTTAATAATCCAATTGGAATTGGAGTTTTTCCTTAGCTTCAGAGTATAGGGCCAGGCCCTAGAGGCTGGCAGAGGGTTTTCCCACTTCCATCTCCTCTATATCAATCCAGTTTTGTATACGTCAGAATCTTAGCAGTAGATAGAAAGCAAACAAGTACAAATCTGACCTTAAGAAGCCTGTGTCTTCCAGCTGAACCAAGAAGAGCATGCAACTCCAGACTGGGCTGAACAAGCTCCTCTCTCCTCCAACACCCGGAAGCAAATCCCACCCGGCAGGAAGGAAGTGCTAGTCACAAGACCCAACTGCCACTCCCAGTTGGGCCCTTCCCCCACAAACTGTCAGTCTTGTTTCCTTTCCACAATATTAAGATTTAACTTGCTAAATTTGGGAATGATTTTCCTTTGTCCATCTGCCGAAGACTCTCTCAGAACCTCTGGAGCCTTAAACATCTTATTTCCCACTCATTTCCTAGAGACCATTCCAGTCTACTTTATTAGTGAAAGTTGGAGATTGGGTTTATTGGAGAAGTTACCGTGCAAGAACACTTCACAGCCCAGGTACAGGACCTCCTGATCAATCCCTCTGCCAAAGCTAACAGGAGTTGACAGCCAAATACATCTCTCATCTAAAGGGGCTCCCAACCCATCAGTGGAAAGCCCAGATTCAAAGTTCTGCCTGACTCAGAAAAAGAAGCAAATGACAGCAATGGTAGACCTCTCCTCTTCCCCCAAGACTCTGGATGTGAGCTGAGTATCCATTGATCCTTGCTCCCTTTTCCATTGACCATTGCTCTGTAGACCCCTCCACTCTGGAGGCTTCTCAATACTCCAGCCTGGGTGAAGTCTTTTTTAAGATTGGAGGAAAATGCGTCAGTCTGAGAACTATACGATTTAGAAGTGAAACAGATAGCTTCACATCTAAATCAAGCAGGAAAGTTTAAAATCAGCTCATTTTCTTTTATTTTTTCATTAATCTGTTAATTTGGAGATTTATAGCAATTTTCCAAAATGCTTTTTAAGCATGCAGGTACATTATCATGTTCACTATCTCTGTAGGATTCCAGAAAGTCCTTATTTTTTTTAAATCTGATGTTAACATCAGGATGAGTTTAGAGTTTAGAAAAATAATATTAGAGCCTGGTAATTTGCAAAATTGATATAAGTGTAACAACATGAGGAAAGTTATATTTAACCCTATGATTTCAGAGATTTGCCATGTGAGATTAAATCTATTAAACTGTAATTGCAAGAAATGCTATGGAACCAAATGACCTTTGGTGGCAGCAGCCCTATGGGGTGATATTGGTGAACTGCAGGTAAAGATCTGTCTCAGGACTTCATTTTCCTGACTTCATTTCTCAACTATGACACTTTCTCTGAACAAAAAGTTTCCTACATGGCAGTTTGGGATTTTTTTAAACATGGCTGTGCAGTAGAATTTATACATAAAGCATTTATACATAAAATTTATGACCTTGATAAAAGACTCTTAATTATAACTTTTGGTAGTGTCATGCTCCACAAACAACTGTATGCAATGAGACATTAACAAAATTACTTCATTGATCCTAATTCCTTTGATTGTCTAGTACTGTGCTCTTGACCCCAAGACCACTTGGCTAGGCCACTGTCCTCAGTGTAGATAAAGATCTTTCTTGCTCCATCCCGCAAGTCTTTCTCATATACCAGCTTTACATCCTGGAGCTCAGTCAGGATTAATGACTGCTGAAGTCCAGTTGTATATTCTGCTCCTGGAGCAGATGGAGCCATTGGTAACCAGGCACAATGACTTTCCTCAGGAATCAAGTCCTTATAGTTGGGGGTTCATTGGACCAGGAGAAAGGGTTACAGGATAGACTGAAGGCCTCAGTCTCTAGCATGGTTGCCACTTATTTATGGTGGGCACTGTGACAGAGACTTGAAGAGAGAGAGATTTTGCAGGACAAGCCAAGATGCAAGAACTAAGGCTGGGGACCTGTCTGACAATCAAGAAGAAGGTTCCAAACAGAATGTTCCCAGGAGGAGAGGCAGTTGAGGCTGACTGAAGGACCCTTGAGGGGCTGGCTTGGCTTTTTGGCTCTGACCAAAAGAGGAACTGATTCTTTGGCTCGGGGAGTTGAGCTGGCCAGGAGAAACTGAGAAAACTCTGTTTTCTGTCTGTCTGTCTGTCTCTTTCTTTCTCTCTCATACACATAATATACACACACTCTAAAAACATATACAGCCCATGGGGATAGTGGACATTAATTAACTTAATGTGTAATGGTAGTAAGTCACAGATGTAGAGAATATGTATGTGGCAAAGGGGTGCACCCAACTCCTGACTTTGGATGTCCTTACATTTCTGTAATGAAGCACTATGGAACAATGATGGATAAGTTTACTCTGCTCCTTAGCTAGGCTGGCTCCTTTATTTTTTTTTTTCATTTCAATGTGATGGTTTTTTTTAAAGTTTATTTATTTAATTAATTTAGAATATTTTTTTCATGGTTCTATGATTCATGTTCTTTCTCTCCCCTCCTCCCAAAGCCAATGAGCAATTCCATTGGGTTTTACTTGTATCAGGATCTATTTCCATATTATTGATATTTGCACTAGGGTGATTGTTTAGAGTCTACATCCCCAATCATATCCCCATCTAACCATGTGATTAAGCAGTTGTTTTTCTTCCTCCACAGTTGTGTTTCTACTCCCACAGTTCTTCCTCTAATTATTGTGACAGAAGCTGGCGCTAGAGAAAAGTACCAGTCTGAAGAGTATGTGAAATTGATCACTTCGATGGAGGAGGGGCTCCAGGAGTGGATTCCGGAGGAGGAGGAGTCTCTGGCTGGGAGAGCAATGAGGGTCTCAGTCAGGAGTTGGGAAAAAGACTTTTTCCTGAGGGTTACCCATTTTTTCCTGTTGGTGACTGGAAATCTTTCCCCCCAACACTTCCCAATTGAAGGGACTTTCTGAAGAGAAACCTGAGCAGACTTTACCTCAGCTCCTGTTGCCCAAGGGTGAGCCAACCTGACTTTCTCTTGGGGGGCTCAGGCTGCCAAGGCCTGAGTTCCCCCCAAACTTGAGGAGAGCGGAAAAGGGTTTAGATAGAGAGAGGGACCTCCTTTCCCCACTTTCCTTTTCCCATTCTTCCCTGCCCATTGTTCCTTTTGTTTTACCTGATTGAGTTAACATTAAAAGTTATCTGTTCTGTGAGCTGAGTGTGAGTGAATGGATCAAGGGGAGATCTTTTGAACTCTAGTACTGGAGGGGGGACAAGAGGGACAAGAGCAAATTGGGGAGAGCAGCTTTAGCTAAGGAGGGAAGGCAGAAGGGGGAAAATCTTCAAATCCTCTCTCCTCTCTCTGAGCCAACCCATTACATCTGCTGTCTCCCCCGAACCCCGCTTTGAGAAGGGGGTTCTCCTCTCTTTCCCCTCTCCATATCGAAAGTCCAAGCTTCCCTTGGGCACAAAACTTCCCCCATTTATCATTTTTTAAGACAATGTGGATAGTGTTCTTTCTCATAAGTCCCTCAGAATTGTCCTGGGTCATTGCATTGCTGCTAGTAGAGAAGTCCATTACCTTCAATTGTACCACAGTGTATCAGTGTCTGTATACAATGATCTCCTGGTTCTGCTCCTTTCACTCTGCATCAATTCCTGGAGGTTATTCCAGTTCACATGGAATTCCTCCAGTTCAGCACAATAGCATTCCATCACCAACAGATACCACAATTTGTTCAGCCATTCCCCAATCTACAGACACCCTCTCATTTTCCAGTTTTTTGCCACTACAAAGAGTGTGGCTATAAATATTCTTGTAGAAGTCCTTTCCCTTATGATATCTTTGGGGTATAAACCCAGCAGTGGTATGGCTGGGTCAAGGGGCAGACAGTCTTTTAAAGCCCTTTGGAAATAGTTCCAAATTTAGGCTCACCTACTTCTGAGCTAGCCTATTCTGCTGGCCTAGTGGACTTCCAGAAGAATGAGCCAGGCTCACTACAAGCTTGACTTCAAGTAGTTATCTTCTTCTTCTTGAATGCCAAAGAGAGATGCCAGTTCTCTCCCTGAATTCTCTCCAGACTTTCCAGTACTTACAAGACGACTTCCCAACTATGTCTCTCTCAAGGTTTCAGCTCCATTATCCAATCAAGGAAGCAAATACAAAAGATAGAAAAGACAATGTGCTCATAACCACCAGTGGCCAAGTGGGAAATCCTATCCAGTTGTCAGGACAAGCTCTAAGTAGTTTCCCCCCCTTGCAAGGACAATGGAAAGAAAAATACTTTTGTATGTGTACTTTGTTCCAGCTCATCTACCCATGAATCATCAGTTTTTCAGACTCTGCAGCCAGTTAATTAAGGGTGGTTCAGTTCCAATATAGTTTATTACTTAAATTTTCCAAGACATTTTGAGGTTCATATTTGTAGTCATAGAAATGCGTTACTACATAATCACCAGGTTTTTCTTCCTAGGTATTCCATAGGTGTTAAATTTTTATAGCCTGCAATGATGCTTTACATAATTTCTACTATTTCCTCATATAAGCCACATTGATGAACTTCTATAATTTCTGGTAGCAATGACTGAACCTGAATTGCCATTGTAAAACCCTTTGTTTCCACAAATAAGCATCACTCAGACATCATTTGTTGATATATTATTGGCTAGATTCATGTTGAGGTCATCCTTGCATACACTTTGGATCCCATTCTTGGATTTTAGCCATTTAATAAGTTCCATTTAGAGGTAATTTCAATGGTATGTAGCTTTTGCTATTGCTAAATGAAGTGATATCTACTTATTCTAAAATTAATTCTGTAGGTTTTTAAAAACCTGGTTATCATGTTTTCTAAAGATTATTCCTGGTAATTCATTTTTGGTGAAGAAGTTCTAACCTTTCTATAGCTATATTAGTGTGATAAGTCTTGTGCTTTGTTAATATTATACAAGATTTGAGTTTTAAAAAAATACTTCCAGAATCTCTTGTGGCCCATTGAGCAGTTCCAAAAGCATATATTTAAAATTGATATTGTATAGATGTTAATTATTTTAAATATGTTTTTCACAGCAAAGCTTTGATTTCAGGAAGCTAGTCTCAGTGAATATATGTCCAACTGTCTCACTGGATAGGGTTATTCTCAATTTGAATTATTTTTTTTTTCTGGATCAGTGTAGGGACACTCCCCAATGTAGAAACTTACTCTACCAAAACAGATCCACAAAGATTCAATGATAGATTGAGCAATGGGCAATGATAGATTGTGACTTGCTCAAAGTCATATAAATAGTAAGTATCAGAGGAAGAACTTGAACTCACACTTTCCTGTGCAGCCTTTTATCATCTGAACTTCTTGGAAGAAATATATGTAACATACTATCCCACAGGGCAAAAGGGTTTAATTGACAGGATGGCATTTAATGTAAGTATGTCTATTGTAAGATCAGCTTTGCCATGTCCACAACTGATCATCGCCAGATTTGCCTTTGGGTAATGAATTTTTGGACTACACCAGTGTAAAAGGACTTTGTACTATATCACGGGAAGTGTTGCTTTTTGCATTGGTAGAAAGATTTTCCATGCTTATAAAACTAAGTATTATTGAAGTATTGAAATACTCAAATGGCAAATACATTCAGATATATGCATAATTGAAAAATAAAATAAAAGCAAACCAATAAACAAAATACAAAAAAAAGAGCCCTAGAAAAGGCCCATTTGTTTGAAATCTGTGGTTGAAAACATTATTCTAAGGCAGTTTCTTGTTGAACTAAACTTACTGGTAAATAAACTTACTCTTGTTCAATGTCTTTAACCTCTTCTTCACTCATTTTAAATTAATTTAGTATTGCAATTCTAGTCTCTAATGTACTAATCACCATATCTCACTTCTCTCCCCACCAAGCTGGAATTGATCTGGATTTGATGTACTCCAATAAAAGATCTGCAGGGTAATGAAAATTTTTGTTCATGGAGAGAAATCTAGCATTTATTTAACTATTCTACTGATACCACATACACTGTTACTATTACTTTAAGGACCAAATGAAATGTTCTGAAAATGTCAGTTTTAACCATCCCTGGAAAGACTATTGAAGAGCTTGAGAGAAGTTCAAGATACTATTTCCCTATCATGAACAAAGAAAAGCTAGAGAAGACAAAAAGAAAAAGGGTAGAAAGACCTTTCTTTATTGAACTGTTTCAATATATATATCTTATGAAGAAGATGGAGGACTTATACTATAAGAGAAAAACTTGGTATTCTGCATTTGTTTAACCAATATCTGTGAGAAATTATTTGTTATTTATTATCTTCAAACTTCTCTGCTTAGAGAGAGATATGAATTACAAATTCCCTCTGCTTGTTGAAAAATCTTTTTTTGTTTAAGCCATTTTTTATTTAATCTTAAAATGAGAGGGTTTTCTGGTGATAAGGGGAGGAGATAATGAGTTTAGTTTTGGACATGTTGAGTTTAAGGTGTTTAAAGGATATCAGTTCAAGACATTCAACGATCAGTTAGAGATTCATGTGTAGAGTCTAGGAGAGAAGTTATGTATGAATAAGTAGATCTGAGAATCACGAATATAGAGATGATAATTTAATCCATGAGAGCCAACAAGATCTATCTATCTATCTATCTATCTATCTATCTATCTATCTCCCCATCTACCTATCTATCTAAATGTATATATATATGTATATATGTATATATATATATATACACACAAATATGTGTGTGTGTAGAAGAAGAAGCCCAGAATAAATACCTGAAGACAACTCACTCTTAGAAGAAATGAGTTTAATGAAGATCTAAAAAAAGAAACTGAGAAGGGGCAAATAGGTAGATGTAGGGAGAGCCAGAAAAGAGTAGTGTCGTGAAAATGTAGAGAAAAGAGAGAATCATGAAGAAGGTGATTGTGTCAAATGCTGCAGAGAAATCAAGAAGCATGAGAAAAGGTCCTTGCATTTAGCAGCTAAGAGATCCAATCAAGGAAATAAATACAAAAGAGACAGAGAAGACAGTGTACTCACAACCACTAATGGCCAGGTAGGAAATAGAGATGCTCTTCCTCCATCTAGTTGTTAGGACAAATAAGTTGTTTCCCCCTTGCTTTATTGAGAACTTTGTTTATATTCTAAGTAGTTTTCCCCCTCTTGGAGAGAGAACTTTCATTTGAATAATAAAGTTAGAAGCCAGACTGTGGAGAAGAAGAAAATTAACAGAAAGAAAAATAAAGGTATTGATTTTAGCTGGCCTCTTCAAGTAGTTTAACCACAAAATCGAGAAGAGAGATGAGATGGGATCTACTAGGGAAAGGTGAATCAAGTTTTTTGGATGGGAGGGGGGGACCTAGGAATATTTGTTGGCAGTAAGGAAGCAGCCAATAGTCCAGGGATATTAAAGGAGCAAACAACCACAGAAAACATCAGAGAAATGTCAGATGATGAGGAAGGGAAAAGGAGCCTCATTATTTTTCCAGTGAAATATAAGGTAATGTTTTCAGCTGAGAGGGTTGGATGATGGGAGACTTATGAAAGATTTGAGGAGGGGTGAAAAAGTTTTGAAATCCCAGTGTGATAAGTGGAATAATGAGTTAATTAAGAAGTTATAAAAAGGGTCAAGATGGCAGCTTAGAAAAAGCTCAAGTTTGGAGCTCCAGAAACCCTTCCTTACTGATCTCAAACGGAATGCTCCTAGGGCATCAAAATTCAAAACAAACAGCAGAATAGACCCCGGAAACACTCTTCCTGGACCTGGATCAGAAGGTACTGCCCCCCAAGAGTCGGAGCCTGAAATCACTCGGATCTAAGGGGAAGGCAAAGGGAAGGTCCCAGGACCCATCCCCCCCAACCCAGAGTGCTGAGTCCAAGGCAACAGCAGGAACCTCAGGGCAGGCAGGAGGACCTCGGGAACCGGCTGTTCTGAGGGTCACCCCCTGAAAACGACTTGAGCCAGTCGCGGGGGCACCCAGACAGCAGGGAGGCAGAGAGAGACAGGGGGAGCCTGTAGCCCCCTGACCAGAACCTTCCATCTGGGTCTCACTGAAGGTCGATGCCTCAGGGCATACTCAGTCTGAGGTTAATCCTATCACCAGCCCTCAGAGCTCCAGGAAGCCGAGGCCCTTCCCCCTGAGAGTGCCGGCTGAGGCACAGAAACAAGGGCCAAGCCATAGAATGGACAATCTGCCTAGGGCTAAAACCTCTGAATGCCAGACAGAGATAAGAAAAGCTAATCCTCCCCACTCATATAGAGATGGCAAACTCCACAGAAGCACAAAAAAACCAAAATTCCAAAAAAAAAAACAAGAAGAAGGGGGTGACTTTGGACGCATTTTATGGAGCAAAAATACAAAACACAGAGGAGATAGAAAAGGAAACACAAGCAAATGCTCTGAAACCTTCCAAAGGAAATGGAAACTCTCCACAAACCCATGAAGAATATGAACCAGAAATGATCAAAAAGATGGAAGCCTTCTGGGAGGAAAAATGGGAAACAATGGAAAAGAAATTCATGCATCTACAAAACCAGTTTGACCAAACTGAAAAGGAAAACCAGGCTTTAAAGCAAGAACTAATAAAGCAAAGCCAAAACACCAAGAAATTAGAAGAGAACATAAAATATCTCACTGACAAGGTGACAGATTTGGAAAATAGAGGGAGAAGAGATGATTTAAGAATAATTGGACTTCCAGAAAAGCCAGAAATAAACAGCAAACTCGACATCGTAATACAAGATATAATCAGAGAAAATTGCCCAGATATTCTAGAACAAGGGGACAATACAGCCACTGACAGAGCTCACAGAACACCCTCTACATTAAACCACAAAAGACAACTCCCAGGAATGTAATTGCCATATTCCAAAGCTCTCAAACAAAAGAAAAAATCCTACAAGAAGCCAGAAAAAGACAATTTAGATATAAAGGAATGCCAATCAGGGTCACACAAGACCTTGCAATTTCTACTCTGAATGATCATAAGGCATGGAACATGATCTTCAGAAAGGCAAGAGAGCTGGGTCTTCAACCAAGAATCAGCTATCCAGCAAAACTGACTATATACTTCCAAGGTAAAGTATGGGCATTCAACAAAATAGAAGATTTCCAAGTTTTTGCAAAGAAAAGAACAAGCTCTGTGGAAAGTTCGACACTGAAAAACAAAGAGCATGGAATACCTGAAAAGGTAAATATGAAAGAAAGGGAAAAGGAGAAAAAATGTTATCTTCTTCTTTTACTCAAACTCTCTTCTAAAAGGACTACATTTATATCAATCTATGTATACTAACATGTGGGGGAAATGTAATGTGTAAATAGGGGGAAAATAAAGACCAAATAGAATAATCTTTCTCACACAAAGATTCACATGGGAAGGGGAGGGGAAGGAAACTCCTATAAGAAGGAGAGGAAGAGAATTTTTACTTAAACCTTAATCTCAGGGAAATCAACTCTGAGAGGGAAAAACATCCAGATCCATTGGGATCTTGAATTCTATCTTACCCAACAAGGGTAGGGAGAAGGGAAAACCAAGGGGGGGGGGAGGAGGGAAAACAAAAGGGGAGGGAAAGAGAGGGGGGAGGGGGAGGGAACAAAAAGGGAGGGACTAAAAAAGGAAACATATCAAGGGAGGGGAAAAGGGGGACTGATTTAAAGTAAATCACTGGACTAAAAGGTAGAGCTGAAGAAGAAAAGGTTAGAATCAGGGAAGGATATCATAATGCCAGGGAATCCACAAATGACAGTCATCACTTTGAACGTGAATGGGATGAACTCACCCATAAAACGTAGACGAATAGTAGAATGGATTAGAATCCAAAACTCTACCATATGTTGTCTTCAAGAAACACACATGAGGCGGGTTAATACCCACAAGGTCAGAATTAAAGGATGGAGTAAGACCTTCTGGGCCTCAACTGACAGAAAGAAGGCAGGAATGGTAATCATGATATCTGATAAAGCCAAAGCAAAAATAGACCTGATCAAAAGGGATAGGGAAGGTAATTATATTTTGTTAAAAGGGACTTTAGATAATGAGGAAATATCACTAATCAACATGTATGCACCAAATTATATAGCACCCAAATTTCTAATGGAGAAACTAGGAGAATTGAAGGAAGAAATAAACAGTAAAACCATATTAGTGGGAGACTTAAACCAACCATTATCAAATTTAGCTAAATCAAATAAAAAAATGAATAAGAAAGAGGTAAAAGAAGTGAATGAAATCTTAGAAAAATTAGAATTAATAGACATATGGAGAAAAATAAATAGAGATAAAAAGCAATACACCTTCTTCTCAGCACCACATGGCACATTCACAAAGATTGACCATACATTAGGTCACAGAAACATGGCACACAAATGCAGAAAAGCAGAAATAATAAATGCAGCCTTTTCAGATCACAAGGCAATAAAAATAATGTTCAGTAATGGTACATGGAAAACCAAATCAAAAACTAATTGGAAATTAAACAATATGATACTCCAAAATCATTTAGTTAGAGAAGAAATCATAGAAACAATAATTTCATCGAGGAAAATGACAATGACGAGACATCCTTTCAAACCTTTTGGGATGCAGCCAAAGCGGTAATCAGAGGTAAATTCATATCCCTGAGTGCATATATCAACAAACAAGGGAGAGCAGAGATCAATCAATTGGAAATGCAAATAAAAAAACTCGAAAACTATCAAATTAAAAACCCCCAGCAGAAAACCAAACTAGAAATCCTAAAAATTAAGGGAGAAATTACTAAAATTGAAAGTGATAGAACTATTGATTTAATAAATAAGACTAGAAGCTGGTACTTAGAAAAAAAAACAAACAAAATAGACAAAGTACTGGTCAATCTAATTTTAAAAAGGAAGGAAGAAAAGCAAATTAACAGCATCAAAGATGAAAAGGGGGACATCACCTCTGATGAAGAGGAAATTAAGGCAATCATTAAAAATTACTTTGCCCAATTATATGGCAATAAATACACCAATTTAGGTGCTATGGATGAATATATACAAAAATACAAACTGCCTAGACTAACAGAAGAAGAAATAGAATTCTTAAATAATCCCATATCAGAAAATGAAATCCAACAAGCCATCAAAGAACTTCCTAAGAAAAAATCCCCAGGGCCTGATGGATTCACCAGTGAATTCTATCAAACATTCAGAGAACAGTTAATCCCAATACTGTACAAACTATTTGACATAATAAGCAAAGAAGGAGTTCTACCAAACTCCTTTTACGACACAAACATGGTACTGATTCCAAAACCAGGCAGGTCAAAAACAGAGAAAGAAAACTATAGACCAATCTCCCTAATGAATATAGATGCAAAAATCTTAAATAGGATACTAGCAAAAAGACTCCAGCAAGTGATCAGAAGGGTCATCCACCCTGATCAAGTAGGATTTATACCAGGGATGCAGGGCTGGTTCAATATTAGGAAAACCATCCACATAATTGACCACATCAACAAGCAAACCAACAAGAACCACATGATTATCTCAATAGACACAGAAAAAGCCTTTGCTAAAATACAACACCCATTCCTATAAAAAAACACTAGAAAGCATAGGAATAGAAGGGTTATTCCTAAAAATAATAAACAGTATATATCGAAAACCATCAGCTAATATCATCTCCAGTGGGGATAAACTAGATGCATTCCCAATAAGATCAGGAGTGAAACAAGGATGCCCATTATTACCTTTATTATTTAATATTGTACTAGAAACCCTAGCAGTAGCAATTAGAGAAGAAAAAGAATTTGAAGGCATCAAAATAGGCAAGGAGGAGACCAAGTTATCACTCTTTGCAGATGACATGATGGTCTACTTAAAGAATCCTAGACATTCAACCAAAAAGCTAATTGAAATAATCAACAACTTTAGCAAAGTTGCAGGATAGAAAATAAACCCACATAAGTCATCAGCTTTTCTTATATCTCCAACACAGCTCAGCCGCAAAAACTAGAAAGAGAAATCCCATTCAAAATCACCTTAGACAAAATAAAATACCTAGGAATCTATCTCCCGAGACAAACATAGGAACTATGTGAACACAACTACAAAACACTCTCCACACAACTAAAACTAGACTTGAGCAATTGGAAAAACATTAACTGCTCACGGATAGGATGAGCCAATATAATAAAAATGACCATCCTACCCAAACTTATTTATCTATTTAGTGCCATACCCATTGAACTCCCAAAATATTTCATTACTGATTTAGAAAAAACCATAACAAAATTCATCTGGAATAACAAAAGATCAAGGATATCCAGGGAAATAATGAAAAAAAAACCACATATGATGGGGGCCTTGCAGTCCCAGACCTTAAACTATATTTATATTACAAAGCAGCAGCCATCAAAACAATTTGGTACTGGCTAAGAGACAGAAAGGAAGATCAGTGGAATAGACTGGGGGAAAGCGACCTCAGCAAGACAGTATGCGATAAACCCAAAGATCCCAGCTTTTGGGACAAAAATCCACTATTCGATAAAAACTGCTGGGAAAACTGGAAGACAGTGTGGGAGAGATTAGGTTTGGATCAACACCTGACACCCTACACCAAGATAAATTCAAAATGGGTGAATGACTTAAACATAAAGAAGGAAACCATAAGTAAATTGGGTAAACACAGAATAGTATACATGTCAGACCTTTGGGAGGGCAAAGACTTTAAAACCAAGCAAAACATAGAAAGAATCACAACATGTAAAATAAATAATTTTGACTACATCAAATTAAAAAGCTTTATTACAAACAAAACCAATGTAACTAAAATCAGAAGGGAAGCAACAAATTGGGGAAAAATCTTCATAGAAACCTCTGACAAAGGTTTAATTACTCATATTTATAAAGAGCTAAAGCAATTGTACAAAAAATCAAGCCATTCTCCAATTGATAAATGGGCAAGGGACATGGATAGGCAGTTCTCAGATAAAGAAATCAAAACTATTAATAAGCACATGAAGAAGTGTTCTAAATCTCTTATAATCAGAGAGATGCAAATCAAAACAACTCTGAGGTATCACCTCACACCAAGCAGATTGGCTGACATGATAGCAAAGGAAAGTAATGAATGCTGGAGGGGATGTGGCAAAGTAGGGACATTAATGCATTGCTGGTAGAGTTGTGAACTGATCCAACCATTCTGGAGGGCAATTTGGAACTATGCCCAAAGGGCGACAAAAGAATATCTACCCTTTGATCCAGCCATAGCACTGCTGGGTCTGTACCCCAAAGAGATAATGGACAAAAAGACTTGTACAAAAATATTTATAGCTGCGCTCTTTGTGGTGGCCAAAAACTGGAAAACGAGGGTATGCCCATCAATTGGGGAATGGCTGAGCAAATTGTGGTATATGTTGGTGATGGAGTACTATTGTGCTAAAAGGAATAATAAAGTGGAGAAGTTCCACGGAGACTGGAACAACCTCCAGGAAGTGATGCAGAGCTAGAGGAGCAGAACCAGGAGAACATTGTACACAGAGACTAATACACTGTGGTATAATCGAACGTAATGGTCTTCTCCATTAGTAGCGGTGTAATGTCCCTGAACAATCTGCAGGGATCCAGCAGAAAAAACACCATTCATAAGCAGAGGATAAACTGTGGGAGTAGAAACACCGAGGAAAAGCAACTGCCTGAATACAGTGGTTGAGGGGACATGACAGAGGAGAGACTCTAAAGGAAACCCTAATGCAAATATTAACATAGCAATGGGTTTGAATCAAGAACACATGTGATACCCAGTGGAATCACGCGTCGATTACAGGGGGTAGGGGGGAGGAAAAGAAAATGGTCTTTGTCTTTAATGAATAATACTTGGAAATGATCAAATAAAATATTATAAAAAGAAAAAAAGAAGAGAAAATTAAAAAAAGGAAAAAAAAGAAGCATGAAGAGAATCAGAGACAAGAATGAAACCTCCCTGACTTACATTTCTTAGGATGTCAAGAGACTGTCTTACTGTCAGTTCTTGGCCTTTTGGCAAAGATCACTAGTGGTACCAGGGACTATCTTACTTCACTGTATGCATCCCTAGCACCCATATGGTCCTTAGCATTAGTATATTCCGTCACTTAATAAACATTTGCTGATTACTTGAAAAAGAAAAGTTATAAAGAATTGCTTTGCTATAGTAAGGGTTCCATTGAGATTATATAATATAAAATTGCAGTGGATCCTATCAGCCTGATTTTGTAAATTTCTCTAACGTTGTTCAATAATACCTAAAGCAGTAGTGAAAGCTGAAGATGGGAATAATGTAAGGTTGAGGCTTGGCAGGGAAATATTGGTTAATAGATAAGGGCCAAGAGACTCAAGAGAAAAAGTCAGTGGCAAATTGAACTGATTGGATCTTAGACTCCATAAAAATAAATATAATTGACATTTGGAGTATTTGCTTATAAAATGAATAAAACTTAATTTTAACACAGATTTTGACACCTCCAACTCATCCAGAAGAGGGCAATCAGAATGGTGAAAAAAAAATAATAAAAAGAAACAATTGAAGAATTGGGTTGTTTTTTTTTAACTGAAGAAAAAAAGACAAGGGTGTGGACACAAAGTTATGTTTAAAGGGAAAGGAGTGTGTACCCCTTTGCAGTGGTGTTGAGAATTAGAGGTCATAGCAAAGATGAAGAAAAGACAGGTTTCCAGGAACAGAGAAAGGTGAAATGACAACAGATTTTGATCAGATAAAGGAATTCTATAGTTCATTAATATATTAGTGATGTGTAAGGATCTCTTAATTGCCAAATCCAAGGACCTTTTTTCACTCCTCATTCTCCTTGACCTCTCTGCAATCTTTGTCACTGTTGCTCATTCCCTTCTTGATACTCCCATCACTCTAGGTTTTTAGTACACCTTTTCTTTCTCCTGGTTTTCCTCCCACCTATCTGACATCTCCTTTGCTGGATCCTCCTACAGATCACACCCTCTAACCAAAGATGTCCCTCAGAACCCTTCTCCCTTAATCTATTACTTCACTCAGGGATCTCTTCAGCTCCCATGGATTTAATTACCAACTTTACCCTGATGATTCTTTTTCAAAATTAATTAATTTTTTCAGTTAACATGTAGAAACAATTTTTGACAATTGTTTTTTGACATTTTAGGATTTGGCTTTTCTCCCTTCTTCCCTATCCCCTCCTGTGTTACCACACAGAGTCTGGTAGAGGTCATATCAGTACTTTCATGCAATACATTTTTCCATATTGCTCTTATCATGAGAGAAGACACATTTAAAATCTCATGAAATAAAGTGGAAAATGGTCTGCTTAGATATGCACTCAGATTCCAATAGTTTCTCTTTTGTCCATGGATAGCATTTTCATCACAAATGTTTTGTGTTTATCTTGGAGACTTGCTTTACTGATAACGGTTTAGTCCTTCACAGTTGATCATCATATAATATTTCTGTTACTGTAATCATTTGTCCCCTGGTTCTGCTCATTTCACTTTGCATCAGTTCATATGTCTTCCCAGGTTTTTCTGAACTCATTCTGTTCATAGTTTCTTATGGTGAAGTAGTATTCCATTACAACTATGTACTGCAACTTGTTCATCCATTCCCCAAGTGATGAACAACTCCTCAGTTTCCAAATCTTTGCCACTACAAAAATAACCACTAAAAATATTTTGGCACAGATAAGTACTTTCCTTTTATCTATTCTGTTGATTCTTAAGTCACCTTTCCTTCCCCGGTCTCTTGGCTGATCTCCAATCTTGCATCTCCAATTGCCTTTCAGACACCTCAAACTGGATATCCAGTATCTTAAACTCAGTATGTCCAAAGTAGAACTCATTATCTTTCCCATTAAACCCTCTCCACTCCAACCTTCTCTATTGCTATAAAGGGCACCACTATCCTCTAAGTCTCTCAGGCTCTTGGCCAAAGCATTATCCTGGATTCCTCACTATCTCAGCTGTTGCCAAGATCTGTCCATTTTACCTTTGTAATATCTCCCCAAAAAACTTCCTTCCCTCCTCTGACACTGCCACCATTCTAGTGCAGGCTCTTATCATCTCTTGCCTTGATTATTGCCTGCATGTCCCAATTCCTAGCTTACTATTCTGGAGATTTGGGAAGTTTCCCCTTGGGTAAAATGTAGAATTCTCACTTTTAGTTGAGCTCCCAGTAGGAGACCTCCTTTTATTCTATGTTGTCTGGAATATGTTATTTTATGTATACCTTCTCTGATTTCTCTTTTGCTACACTTTGGATAAATAGGTTTCTTTGCTAAACTTTATGTGTATTATATTGTAAACTTTATGTGTATGTGTATTCATTGTGAAATTGATATTTGGAGGGGAAAAGATCAAGCCCTGGATATAGAGCTTGGGATCCTCCTTCCCCCCAAAATGAGAATCTTATCATGTCTCCCAGATTATTGCCTAAAATTAGCAAAGATAATGAATTAAGGAAGAAAGGGGATATAATTATAGCCCAGTACTCCCCTCTCTCTAAGAAGAGTAGAGTAGCCTGTGACCCCAACCTCCTGCCTATCCTCTTGGGGAAGAGTGGGAGGGGAACCTAGAGATGTCTTTTCTGACTTTCTTTGAGCCACATAGTAGCATCCCATGCACAGGTCCCACCACACATGAGGCTTCTCTTTTACACATAGAAGCTCTGTCCATAGGAATATAAATTCTGGTTGCTGAAAGAAAAAAGCCCCATATCAATGGGTTTGGGGATAGGGAGTACACTTATATCATCATAACATTTCATTTATTTTTCCTCCTCCCCCTCCCAGAAAGGCATCCCATATGACAAATAATATTTTTTTAGAGAGGAAAAGACAAATCAGTACAACTGATAGATATATTGAAGAAGCCTGAAAACCTGTGCAATGTGTAGAACCTATATAGCTCTTGTCTCTACAAAGTGTGGCTTCTCATATCTTTTCATTTGAGTCGTACTTGATCTTTATAATTTTGTTATATTAACTTTGATTTTTTGGTGTGTCATTCTTTAAATTAACATTATTCTAGTTACTATATTTATTATTTTCTTGGTTCTCCTTACTGCACTTGACACCAGTTAATAATGTATCTTTCCATACTTTTCTATATTTATCACACTTCATTCTTTTAAAAAAATCCTTATTTTCTATCTTAGTAACAACTCTAAGAAGAACAAGAGCTAGGCAAATGGACTTAAGTGGCTTGCCTGGGGTCATACAACTAGGAAATGTCATAGGCCAGATTTGAACTCAGGTACCCTCACTTTCAGACCTGGCACTTTATCAGTTGTACCATCTAGCTGCCCCTCAGACACATCATTTCTTATAGCACAAATTCAATTACATTTATGTACCACAATTTGTTTTGGCATTCCTTAATTGTGTGGAAGTAAGAAATTGGGAATGGTTTGCAGCAGGAGCTGAGTAACTGGGACTGATGACCTGTCATTCAAACAAGAGCATTATGTTTGGAATGTGACCAGGAAAAATGGTTGAAAGAAGGGGATCAGACCAACAGAAGTCTGAAGTCTTTGGCTTTGAAGACAGAAAGAGGAGAAGTCTCTTAGCTTGGGGACAGAAGAAAGAAGGACAAAGTCCATCTCTCTCTGATTTCTCTGCTGTGATATAGTGACTGAACTTCCAGACCTATCAGCCCATTTTCCCAAATTGAACTATATTCCGCCATCCTCCAACCTAAGACTTATTCAAGTATTAGGGAAACCCCAAACCCTCTTTCCCTCCATTTCTTATCTTTCCTTTCTTCCCAATAAACCCCTTATTTAATTTAGAGAAGAGAAAGGGTATTTTATTTGAGACATCATCAGGAAGGGGAGGGAAGAAGGGAGGAAGGGAGGAAGGAAGAAGATTAATAGCCCTGATCTTTAGTTATCATTTACCATTCAAATAATCCCTTATTACAATTGATGAGCATCTCCTTTGTTTCCAGTTCTTAGCTATCACAAAAAAAGGCTGCTATAGATAAATTGGTGTATCTGTAATGCTTTTTTCCCCCATATTGATGGCTTCCTTGTGTATAAGCCAGGTAATGGAGTCTCTGGTTCAAAGGGTATGGACATTTTAGTCACTTTCTTTGCTCCACAAACATTGTATTATTGTGTCTATCTTTCCAGAGCCACTTCAGCATTGACTATTGTCATTCTCCCCCCTGCCCCCAGTTTTCAGGTGTGAGATGAAATCTCAGACTTGTTTAGATTTTTATTTCTCTTATTATTAGTCATTTGGAGCATTTGGTTGTGAATATTTTGAAGTTTGTTTTTTATAATCCTTGCCTTCTGTCTTAGAATCAATTTTGAGTATTAGTCCCAAGGCAGAAGAGTGGCAAGAGCTAGGCAATGGCTGTTAAGTTACTTGCTCAGGGTCACACAGCTAGGAAATATCTGAATCTAGATTTGAACCCAGGACCTCTCTTCTCTAGGCTTGGCTCTCAATCCACTGAGCCACCCAGCTGCCCCCTGCAGTTATTTTTTTGAGAAACTTGCTCATATCTCTTTACTATTTATCTATTGGAGGATGATTAAATTAATAGCCATTCCCCAACAAATAATAGTTGAGGTAGGAACAGTTGTTAAAAATTAAAAAAAAATTGCAAAGTACAGACACACACAACACACACACAGTTAGGTGGAATGATGATAGATTGCCGAGTCTGAAATCAAGAAAACTCATCTTCCAGAGTTCAAATCTGGTCTCAGACACTGATTTTCTGGGTGACCCTGGGCAATTCAATTAACACTGTACCTCAGTTTCTTCATCTACACAATGATCTGGAGAAGGAAATAGCAAGTTACTCCAGGATCTTTGCCAAGAAATTCCAAGTGGGGTTGCAAAGAGTCAGATACTATTGAAATAATAGAACAACTATATATACATATAGTAGAGAGTGTTTGTGTATACTGTATATTGTTTCTATATCTTAGATGCTAAACCCTTATCAGAGAAAAATTGATACAACTTTCTTCCCCTTTGACCACTTTTCTTCTTAATTTAGATGCATTAATTTTGTCTGTGCAGAAAATTTGCAGTTTCGATTAATCAAAATTATTTATTGTGTCATTTGTAATTGTCTCTCTCTTGTTTAGTTGAGAATATCTCTCCTAGAGCAATTTGGAACTATGCACAAAGGACCATAAAACTGTGCATATCCTTTGATCCAGCAATATCACTACTAGTGCTGTGTCTCACTGAGTTTTTTTTTTTTAAGGGAAAAGGACCTATTTGTACAAAAATATTTGTAGCTGCTCTTTTTGTAGTGGCAAAGAATTGGAAACTGAGAGTTTGCATCAATTAGGGAATGGCTGAACAAGTTGTGGTGTATAATTGCTATAATGATGATGAAATGATGAGCAGGAAGTTTTCAGAAAAACCTGGAAAGACCTCCATGAACTGATACAGACTGAAATAAATATTTTACATAGCAACAGCAATAATATACAATGAACAACTGTGAATGACTTAACTGTCCTTGACAATACAATGATCCAAAACAATCCCAAATGACTTATTATGTAAGGAAAGATGCAAGAGGGAAAGATGGAATTTTGCAAGAAGAGCTTGAGTGACACTAACATTGGTTGGAAAGCAAAGCATCCTGGGAGAGGGGGAGAGACCTAAGAAAGATCCATGTGGAATTCTGGGCTTTTTGAGGGGGGGGTTGGGGAAGGGTTGGGGGGGGGGGATCTCGACCTAACAAGGGGTAATTTCCTTGCTGAGGACTTCACCAAGAGCCATAAAGGAGACTTATCCATTCAACATCCAGAAGTTTCTTCTGCCAAGTGATATCATCAGTCTGATACTTCAACATCTCAACAGAAGATCAGTCCCCTCTAAGCGAGGGAGTCGTGGACTCACTGTCAAGGAAAGCCAGGTTCCCCCTCCAGCCCTCTGGCACCTGTTCTGTCATTTCTTAGCCTTAATAGATTATAATAGTTTGGGGAAATTAGTTTGGGAAGGGGTGGAGAAACTCAAATTGGCTGGATGACCATCTGAGCTAAGGACAGTGATAGATAAACAAATTAGAGATACCAAATCCCTCTTCCCATCTCCTCTACCTGTCTTTTATCTGAGTCATTAAACATTACTTCGCAGTCAGATTTTTATCAAGTGATTTGGTTTAAGAACCTTGAGAAATTGGTTTAAGAACCAATTTAACAGGGAGCAATCAAAACCCTCCCCCACTGAGACAAGGTCACCGGGGAGGCTTATTTCCGAGTCCCTTCCGTACCAGGGAATTTGGGATTACCCCCGGGACTATCTAATAGGGGAGATCTCCCTTCAATTCTCCATCATCTTTTCACATCAGGGAATCCCTTATTACCTGTGCAGCATCTCTCAGCAGCCTCACTCGGGGGAGGTGAAAAGAGAGTAGAAGCCAAGTCATCTAGGTTCCTATCTCTTTCACTCTCTGTTTTCTTCTCTACAAGCTCCCTTTTGAACTCCACTAAAGTATCATCAAATATAGTGAGGAACTACCTTTATTATGCTTATGAAGAAAAATGCTATCCACCTTCAGAGAAAGAACTAATGGAGTTTTAATGCAGCTCAAAACAGACCAGTTTAGTCTTTCCTTGGGTTTTTTAAATGCATTTTCTTCCACAACATGACAAATGTTTTCTACGAAAGCACATGTATAACAAGTACCAAATAGTTAAGTATTTCAGGGAGAAGACAGGGAAAGCAGAAAGGGAGTAAATGTGGAACTCAAAATGTTAAAAAACAAAAGTCAAAATCTGTTTTTACATTTAAGTGGGGAAAAAACCCATTATGGAAGGGTGTATTAGAAATAGATACTGAGGGAGCTATATTTCTTTTTTTTTTTTTTTAACCATGAAAAAAAAAATTAATAAAAAAACCCCCATCAAACAGAGAAGCAATGGGAGACAGTGAAGAGAAGGCTGATTTTGGAGTCAGGAAGACCGATGTTTCAGTACTATTTCTGACACATCCTGGCGATTTTGCCCTGGCCAAATCATTAAACCTCTAAACTCAGATGTCATGGAATAGTTGCAGACCTACATTTATAGGGGAGTTTTTATTTTTGGTTTTAGTATTATTGGAAATTCCCTACCCCAATGAAATTACAGGCTCATGGAGGGAGAGGAACCAAAAATCCATTGACCTCCCTTAGAATTGTGCTCAAATACAGGTCTCTTTGTTCCTGAATTGCAGAAAGTAGAAAGGAAAAGTACCAGTTGCTACCATTAGTATTACAAAACTCATATCCCAGTCATTCTTGCTATAGACCTGTGTTTGGGGGATGCTGGGATGGGTGTGGGGGGTGAATACCACTTTATCTGTTAGAGTAGAGTCAATTTTTAAGATTCCTTCCTTGCTTCAGTTCTCACATTCTAGGTTTTATGGCCCTTAAGGAGGTTATTGTGTCAGCAACTGGCTATTGAAAAGTGGATAGAGTGACCTGGAGTCAGGAAGATTCATCTTCCTGGGTTCAAATCTAGATTCAGACACTATCTGTGTGACCCTGACACCCTGTTTGCCTTGGCTTTCTCATCTGGAAAATGAGCTGAAATGACCAGCCACTCCAGCAGATTTGCCAAGAAAATCCCAAATGGGGTCAAAAAGAGTGGGTCATGACTGAAGTGACTCAATAACAATGAATTGTTCAGCAGTTAAAGGAGGAATAGAAAACAGAGAACATGCGATACTTCTGGCATAGCTCTGGGCATTTACAAGAACATTAAGATGTGCAATAATAGCCTGCTGGTTAGTTTTCCTCCACTTAGCTCTCAAATCAGTATTCCTAAAAGATAGATCTGACCAGGTTATGGCCTTCTCCCTTTCAGTAACCTCTTGGGGCTCCCTATTACCTCCAGGATCAAAAAAAATTCTTCTGTTTGGCTTTCAAAACCCATCCCAAAATACCACTACTAGATCTGTAACCCAAAGAGATTTAAAAAAAGGGGAGATCTACTTGTACAAAAATATTTATAGCTGTTCTTTTTGTGGTGGCAAAGAATTGGAAATTGAAGGAATGTCCATCAATTGGGGAATGACTGAAAGAATGGTAATATATGATGGTGGTAGAATACTATTGTGCTGTAAGGAATGATGAACAGGATGATTTCAGAAAGAGTTGGAAATACTCTTTTTGTGGGGTCAAAGAAATGGAAACTAAAGGGGTGCTTCTCAATTGAGGAATGGCTGAACAAAATGTATCATATGATGGTGATGAAATAGTCATGCTCTAAGGAATGGTGAATGGGTGGGTGCAGATGGGTGGCTCTGGATTGAGAACTAGGCTTAGAGATGGGAGGTCCTAGGTTCAAATCTGGCCTCAGATACTTGCTTGTGTGACTTTGGGCAAGTCACTTAACCCCTTACCACTCTTCTGCCTTGGAACCAATACACAGAATTGATTCCAAGATGGAAGGATTAAAAAAAAAAGGAATGGTGAACAGGAAGATTTCAGAAAGAGCTGGAAAGACCTACATGAACTAAAGCAGGATGAAATAAGCAGAACCAGTAACCCATTATATATGGTAACAGCAATATTGTGGAATGATCAAATGTGATAGACTTTGTCATTGATAGCAATACAATGATACCAACACAGGGCAATTCTGAGGACTTATATAAAGGAATGCTATCTAGCTTCAGAGAAAGAACTGTTGGAGTAGAAATGCAGATGAAAACATGATTTATCACTTGTTTTGGGGGTCATATTTTGGGATTTTGGTTTTATGGGATTGTTCACTTACAAAAATGAATAATATAGAACTACAATAAATTAATTTAAAAAGAGAAAGATCTGGAAAGACGAACATGAACTGATGCAGAGTGAAATAAGCAGAACAGGGAGAATATTGTTCACAGTCACAGCAATATTGTGAATGATCAACTGTGATAGACTTAGCTACTCTTAGCAATACAATGATCCAGGACAATTCTGAGGGACTTAAAACAAAGAATGCTATCCACCTCCAGAGGAAGAACTGTTGCAGTTGGAATGAAGGTGGAAGCATTTATTTTTCGCTTGTTTTATTTGGGTTTTTGTTTTGAGGTTTTTGTTTTATATGATTATTCACTTATGAAAATGAATAACATGGAAATGTGCTTTGTATGATAATACATGTATAATCCAGAAGGAAAAAAAAAACCCCAAACCCTTCTGAACCTTACTTCCTCCTACCTTTCCATTCCATATTCTGGGAGCAGGTGATACACACTAACCTCCTTGATGTTCTCCATACAGACATTGTCTTTTGACTCAAGTCCTTTTTACTAGCTATCCCTCCAATACACCTGGAATTCAATTCTTCCTCCCCTCTATCTCCAGACTTCTCTGGCTTTCAAGTCCCAGCTAAAATCTCTCCTACAGGAAGTCTTTTTGGACCCCCTTTAATACTAGTTTCTTCCCTCTGTTGATCATCTCCACTTTCTCCTTTTTGTATCTTATTTGTACATAGTTGTTTGTATGTTGTCTCTCCATTAGATTTTGCCTACCTTTGTATCCCCAGTCCTTAGTGTTGTACAGTAATTTTTCAGTTGTATTTGACTCTTCATGACAGCACTTGGGGTTTTCTTCACAAAGGTACTGGAGAAATTTGCCATTTTCTTAGTCCAGCTGATTTTACAGATGAGGAAACTTTTCAGGTATTCCTTGCTCTTTGATTTTCGGTATCAAACTTTCCACAGAGCTCTGGTCTTTTCTTTGCAAAAAGTTGGAAGTCTTCTATTTTGTTGAATGCCCATACTTTCCCCTGGAAGTATATAGTCAGTTTTGCTGGGTAGCTGATTCTTGGTTGGAGACCCAGCTCTCTTGCCTTTCTGAAGATCATGTTCCATGCCTTACGATCATTCAGAGTAGAACTTGCAAGGTCTTGGGTGACCCTGATTGGCATTCCTTTATATCTAAATTGTCTTTTTCTGGCTTCCTGTAGGATTTTTTCTTTTGTTTGATAGCTTTGGAATTTGGCAATTACATTCCTGGGAGTTGTCTTTTGGGGGTTTAGTGTAGAAGGTGTTCTGTGAGCTCTGTCAGTGGCTGTATTGCCCCCTTGTTCTAGAATCTCTGGGCAATTTTCTTTGATTATATCTTGTATCACCATGTCCAGTTTGGTGTTTATTTCTGGCTTTTCTGGGAGTCCAATTATTCTTAAATTATCCCTTCTCCCCCTATTTTCCAGATCTATCACCTTGTCGGTGAGATATTTTATGTTCTCTTCTAATTTCTTGGTATTTTGGCTTTGCTTTATTGATTCTTGCTCTTTTACACGATCGTTGTCTTCCAGCTGCCTGATTCTGGCCTTTAAAGCCTGGTTATCTTTTACAGTTTGGTCAAACTGGTTTTGTAGATGCGTGAATTTCTTTTGCATTATTTCCAACTTTTCCTCCCAGAAGGCTTCCATCTTTTTGGTCATTTCTGATTCAAATTCTTCATAGGTTTGTGGAGAGTTTCCATTTCCTTTGGAAGGTTTTGGAGCATTTTCTTTTATATTATCTTCTGTCTGCTCTGTATTTTGTATTTTGGCTCCATAGAATGTGTCCAAAGTCGCCCCTTTCTTCTTATTTTTCTTGGTATTTTGGGGCTTCTGTGGTTCTGTGGAGTTTGCCATTTCTGAATGTGGAGGATTAGTTTTTCTTGTCTCTGTCTGGTGTTCAGAGGCAGTCCTGGGCAGATGGTTCTATGAGCTTTCCCTGGGTTAAACTGAATATGCCTCACTGGAACTGGAATGGAAGGGTCGGACCACGAGGCCACACTCTCCCCCTGGCTCGCTTTCCGGAAGTTGCCTTCAGAATCGCTGGCCATGAGGCTGTTTCGTCAGCCTGTGGGGGGATGGGCTGCAGCTAGCCCAAGCTCTGAGGGCAAGGACTTTCACTGAGACTTGGATAGCAGGGTCCAGCCCGTGAGGCTGTCTTGCCCGCCCTGAGGGTTGCTGTTGTTTCGACCAGCTCTCTGCAGCGGAAGCCCCAGGCAGTAACTTTCACCGGGACTGTAGAAGGCCCTGAGGGTTCTGCTCTCTGAGCTCGGCCGGGCTGCGGCTTCCGGGAGCCTTGGACTCTGCGCTCCTACCCCTGAGGTCCGAGTGATCTCCGGTTCTGGCTTTTAAGGGGAGCCGTACCTTTTGAACCGGGTCCAGGTCCAGGAGGAGGGTTCCCAGGGTCTGTGCTGTTGATCGTTTTGAATTTCGGCGCCTTAGGAGCTTATCGTTTGAGATCGGTCGGGAAGGGTTTTCCGGAGATCTGAACTTCAGCTTTCTCTAAGCCGCCATCTTAACCGGAAGTTCCAGGAGCTATATTTCTAGTTGTAATGAAGAATATACTCTGGCAGTGACTAGAGAGATACTAGGGGAAACTTGTGAGTGCCTAGTTGTAATGGAGATAGAGATACTGCTGAGAGATAGAGATGCTACTAGAGAAAGAGATTCTGGGGTTGCCTATTGATCACTACTGATGGCTAATTGGTTAATATTTTTCCTACCCTCCTCCTCCCTCAATCCCTTCACTACCCTCTTCTGAAGCCTTTGGCTTCGCCCCTCCCCACTGAGTGGACTTTGAGATTTATGGGGAAACACTCTTTTCTCTTCCTTTCTCAAGTAAGGGGGCTTATTGGGAACAACAGGATGGAGGAGTGAGGTAAGATGAGGTGAGAGGGATAGGGTTGTCCCTATAAGGAGGGTTAGAAGGATTTTGGGAGACGTCAGTCTTGTCACAACTGTGACACAAAGTCTGTCAGGGAGATGGAGGACAATTGATTTTCTTCTGTCTTCTTCTAATCAGTCCAGTATATAATGATCAATCACCAACATCAGCCACACCAAAGCCTCAGCCTAGGTCAGAAAAAAACAAAACAAAACAAAACAGTCTCTCCCTTGGTCAGAAGCCAAGGCAGTCTTTCAGTTCACATCCTGGCCAGGATCCAACTGACTTTCCTGGGAACATTCTATTTGGAATGTTCTTTCTTGATTGACATCTGAGGTCCTTTACTCTCTGTCTTGCATGCATGAAATTCTCTCTTTCTCCGTGCCTCTCCCACAAGGGGGAAAAAACCCCAACAGAATATCTCTCCTGACTGTGGTCTATTTTTCTTCAGATTTATTTATACGATGATCTTTAATATTAAGGTCTATGCATTTAGGATGTATTGTAGGGTAGGGTGTAAGATGTTGGTTTTGCTAGACTGCTTTCCAGTTTTCCCAGTAGTTTTAATCAAAGAGAGAGTTTTTCCCTAGGTAATTTAAAATATAATTTAATTTAATGAAGGAACTTTAAGATAGCCATCTCTTCTTCCTTAGTTCTTGTTCTTCCAGGCTACACTTTCCCAGTACTTAAAACTAATCCTTATATAGCATGGTTTTAGGGTAAGAAGATAGTAGGCAGATCAAAAACTGGTCATTGGTCCAACCTTCTTTGTTTTGAAGATGAAGTAAATGAAGCTACAGAGGTCAAAACTTGCCCAACATCACACAGATAAGATAGAGCTAGAGGTAGAATTCAAATCTCTAGGTCCAGAGCTACTCTTTGAACTATTTCACCTTATCTATAGCTAGCCTAAAGCTTGAAGGGATAGCTAAGCTAGTGATCTGGATGATAGACTTAAGAGACAAAAGGATCTTATCAGATTAGAATGTAAGGTCAGACTAAAGAGATGAAATTTAACAGGGACAAACACAAAGTCCTATATTATTGTTGGTGTTTTTAATCAACTATGTAAGTAGGAGCTCCAGTATTTAAGAGGCAGTAGATATAGCACCAGGTCTGACATCAGAAAGACCTGAGTTCTGATCTGGCCTCAGATACTCACTAATGGTTTGAAAAGTCTCTTAACTTCTGTTTGCCTCAGTTTCCTCACCTATAAAAATAAGAATAACAGCATTTATTTCCCAGGGTGGTCATGAGGATCAGCTGAGATGATAACTAGAAAACCACTTAACAAAGTGCCTGACATATAGTAAGCACTATATAAATGTCAGCTTTTATTATATTAAGTATGGGATCATATATTCAAAGCTGAAAGGTTTCCTAGAGGTGATCTAGTCCAGCCCTATTATTTCACAGATAAGGAAATGATGGCTCAGAGAAATAGATACATGTAGCTAGGTAATGTTAGAGGGTCCTAAACTCAAAATTAGTTAACTGTTAACAAGCCTAGCTTGACAGCCAAAAAAAGCAAATATGATCTTGAATTCAACATTGTACACCTCCTTTTAGGTAAGCCTTTAACAACTGTAGAAAATTCAGAAAAGTTCAATCTGGATAGTGAAGAAGAACCATAAAGGAAATGATTGAAGAACTGATGAGAGAGAAAGGAGTAGACTTCTAGATGTCTTCAGGTATGATAAGGTCATAGTTTTAGAGCTGGAAGGGACATCAAAATCCATCTAGTTCAACTTCCTTGTTTTGTAGATGAGGAAACTGAGGCCCAATTTCCCCTGAGAGACTTGCTCTAGGTCATCTAGGTCAAAATTGTAGGGATATGTTGGAGTTAACTCAAAGAAGCTCAGAGAAAGAGAATTGTTAAATTTTCATTTTGAGCTTTTATACCTCAGAAATTGGCAAAAGCTATTGATCCGGGCTTGACCTACTTGTCAGTTGTCAAGACTTTTAAAAGGAATTAAGAAAATATTAGTAATACAAAAATATTCTAATATGTTATATATACTTTTCTTTTTTTCAGAGGACTGATTGTTAAACATTTATCAGCAAGCCTGTATCAGAAGCAGGATTTGGACAGAGCTTGCCTGACTTTAGAGCTAGTACTCTTTTTCTTTTCTTTTTTTAAACCTTTACTTTCTGTCCTACAATCAATACTATATATTGGCTATAAGGCAAAAGAGCTGTAAAGGCTAGGCAATGGAGATTAAGTGACTTGCCCAGGGTTCAAGGACTTCTCATGCTCTCCCTGGCTCTTGATCCACTGAACCAACTAGCTACCCCGAACAGTTAGTACTCTTTCCAGTGTATCATGATGCCTATTGTCTGGGGAAAGGGATTAATTTTGTTTCTTTAGCAGAATTAGAAGCAATGTTTTGGATCTAGAGAGTGGATGTTTCCAAGAGATTGATCTAGGGAAAACTACCTAACAATTAGAACTATCCCAGAAGTGGAATGAGTGTATCATCCCTGGAGGCCAGAATACTACTTGTCTGAATGCCATAGAGGAGATTCGTTTAGGGGATAGATGGTAGCAAATGCCCTCCAAGGCCCTTTCTATCTCTTAGTTCTCTTACATTGGACAAGTGAAAGAACTTTCTTCTGTTTTCTCATCTGTAAAATGAGATTGGTAGACTAAATATTCGTGAGTATTCTATAATTCTATGGTTCATTTTGTTTAAGTTGTATTTCACCCACAATAATGAAAACATTAAGATTTTATCTGGAGTATTCCAGATTAATTTATATGAAAAGAGGTGCTAAGCCTAAGGTCAGGAGATAAAGAGAACAGGAGAGAAATAATAACAATAATGGCATTAATAGCCAACACTTATATAGTTGTTATTAACTACGCACTAGGCACTGTGCTAAATACTTTGCAATTATTTATCTTGTTTAACCGTATAACAATACTGTAAGGTACAGGCTATTATTATCCCCATTTTACAAATTAGTAAAATGAGGCAAATAAGGGTTAGATTTGACAATTGGAGTCTATATTTAGAACTGATAGACCTCCTTCAAAGTTATCACCCCAATTTCATCATTGGAGGGAATGAGAGGTGAGGGAATGAAGGAGACTCAGAAAGGTTGGAGCAATTTATCTAAGGTCATCTAAGTGGTAAATAGATATTGTGGCTCCATAGCCAGGCTCTTCCTTCCCAGTAAATATGATTGCACTGGCATCAGTAAATATCCCCAAAGGCTTTGCTATTGTTATTGCTGTAGTAGAACTCTGTCAGCATTTTCTCCTAGGTGAAGAAAGAAGCTAGAAGTTAATTAAATATTACTGCAGAGAGAAAGGAAAGAATAAGTATGTTAAAGGAAAATCTTTAGTTTTGTAGTTTTAAGGATGAATTCTGGGTCCTCCATTTTACAAGACAAAATTTCACAGACACCTCTTATTTTGTATTTGTTAATTGGAAAAAAAAAATCTCCTAGATCCCAATAGACAACTAGTATACTATTTAAATGACAGTGCTTTTGGAGACAGATTTCTGAATATAATTCCAAAACAAACTAGTTTGTTTTGGCAGGTTTTAAGTTATCTGTAAGACCTTTGGGTAATGGTCCAACTTCCTTGTTTTATTAATGAGGAAACTGAGGGCCCCAAAAGATTTTAAGTGACTAACCCAGGCATTGCCATTGTTTTTGCTACTTTCAAGCTTGGCCAGAACAGGAAACCTTAATTAAACAAATGACTCCTATGTGCAAGCCCTGCCCAGGCTCTGGAATAAGAAAGATAAAAATGGAAATGTTCCTATCCTAACCGAATTTATAATATATTAGGCAAAACAACTTCTTGTACACCTTTGAGTAGATATGAAAGGTAATTCCCAAGCAAGGCTGCCTTCTTATGTCTTGGAAATATTGCTGGAATCTTTGCTCAAAGTTTGGCTTTTCTTTTCCTGAATTAAGTGGGGTTAGAGCAAAGACTTGAACTGAGATCACAAAGTCCCCTGCTTCCTACTTCTGCACACTTTTTGTTATCCCCAGGGTGGATGCCTCTTTTTGCTTACAGATATTCTTTACCTTTTTTTGGTATCATGACCCCTTTGGCAGTATGGTGAAGCCAATGGATCCCTTCTCAAAATATTCTTTTTAAATACAAACAAAATAAAATACATAATGAAATACAATGAAATAAAGTTATCAATTTTTAAAAATTCATAGGCTCTGACTTAAAACTCCTGCTACTTTGTTATTCAGAATGCTGAAATGAAAGAAAATAACCCAATGCCAGCTTTGCTCCTTTTTGTCTCTCCATAGCTTAAAATCACAAAGCACTCCCTGCAATAGGACTAGATATATCTTCTATTTTGTTATTAATTATCAAGGTGGTTGAGAAGCCTCCTGACAAAGTGGAAAAAGTCTAGGCTCTGTCTGGAGTCAGAGACTCTCATGTCAAATCCTAAGGCTCTATCATTTGTTTGTCCTTCCTTTTGGAAGAGGATCAGGTGATGTCGTGAAATGGATTTAAGTTTTTAAACAATTTTTATTCTCCCAATATATTTTTAAAATTGATAAGTGTCTATTCAGTCAAATGACATTTCTTTAAGACACAGATCTCATATTGAATAGAACTGAACACCTGAAAATTCAGCCCTACTATACTGTATAATGGAAAATTGAGAGAGAAAAGTAGACATTGAAAGGTCAATAGAAGCTGTTAACAGTGGAAACATCCATTTCCATTACAAATATTAATTTCCACTGGATTTGACTGGAGGAGACCTAAGGATGAAGGACCTAAAACAAGCTTGGGGACTCCAGTCATCAGCTTTACTCTCTTTTCCAGAGAAGAATTGACCCTACAAAAGTCATTCAACCATTCTGGGCCTCATTTTCTTTATGTGTGAAAAGAGTGGTCCTTACTACATGACTGCCAAAGGGTCTTCCAAATATGAATCTGTAATCCTGTAATGACATTTTTGTTTAGATCTTTGGGGCCCTTATGCTGCCAGACTAAATTGTTTGAGTATTTCTTAAATCACTCCTTTGGGACAGAAATTCCTTCTAGATAAACCAAGTACTTGTCAGGAGGTGCTAGACCAAACAAAAGTACTTAAGGTCCATGCTTGAAACCTAAAAGGAAAGGAAATTCTAAATGTCAATACCATCTGTCAGCCTCTTGATAAATTGGCAGCCTCTTCATTTGTACCTTCCTGCTCCTTAAGAAAAAAGAGTCGGACTTGGTATGTGCAAGCTGATTTCTGAAAGAAGCCAAAAAGCCTGATGCAGAATTGAATCTAAAATCTCTGATTTTCCAGGGAAAGAGGAAAGCAGAGATTAAGCCTTAGTCTTCTTTGTGCCTTTTTGTATCTTGCAGAAGCAGAGGAACAAGCTTGGCTAGAATAATGCTTGCTAGTTTCTCAAGTCTTCCAGACCTTGCTAGGAGTTGAAGCTTTTTCTTCATTTGGCTATATCTGGATTGGCCTGGAGCCACTCTCCCTTTCCTGGAGCACATCTACTAAGAAAAGTTTATTTGGAAATGAACTGGGAACTTCCTGAAGCTCCATTTCCTCCAGCTAAAGGTACATTTTTTTTATCTTTGGCAGAGTACTTCCTTCTTCCTCTTTGGTGACAATCACCATTGGTGACTTCCCTGATTACTTTTGATTTGTGTTTTTGAGGTGTCTTTGGCTCACCCTCCCTCTTCCTTTCCAAATTAAAGAATTCTTCCTTCCCCAGCCGCCTCTTTCTCTTAGAATGTAAGCAACCCCAAAGCAGAGTCATATGTTTGTGTTCAAAACTTTATTTTAAAGTTTATATATGTTTGTTTTGAACTTTTATGTTTGTATTTACATCTTCATTTCTAGATCAAACCTCGCCCTAAGGGCTTTCTAACCATCCCAGCAACTAGGGATTAGGAGATGGCTTGCCTAGGATTATAGTTAGTTCATAACTGCACCCAAATCCTTTACCTTGAAGCTATATGCTCTTTTTTTAACCCTTACCTTCCATCTTAGAATCAATTCCAAGGCAGAAAAGTGGTAAGGGCTAGGGAATGGAGGTGAAGTGACATGCTTACAGTCACACAGCTAGGAAGTAAGCTGTAAGTCTCTCTGTAGGTAGAAGCAGTGGCAACAACAGCCTTCCATCCCCAACTGGGATGACTGACCTTTGGCTGCTGGTAAATATGGAGTCTGTTCCTTTGCATTTGTTCTTTCCTTTTCTCAAGTGAATGAATGTTGGAAACAGAATAGGCATCAGATTGGGAAAGGTCAAGGACCTAGAATCAGTCAAGAGTTTAGCTCAAAGAAGACTGACTCATAGGACCCAGCCCAGCAATGGATCTGTGCTATGTTCAGAAGTGAGTTTGGTGGGATGAACCCATTGTAGCCACCGCTTTTTTTAAACCCTATCTTCCATCTTAGAATCAAAATTGTGCCTTAGTTCCAGGGCAGAAGAGCAGTGAAGACTAGGCAATGGGGCTTAAGTGATGGGCCCAAGGTCACCCAGCTAGGGAAGTGTCTGAGGCTACATTTGAACCCAGGACCTCCTGTATCTACATCTGACTCTCAATCTACTGAACCACTCAGCTGCCCCCAAGCAGCCAATTTTTTCCAAGAGAACAAGGTGGAAAGTGTGCCCTATGTTTGGGGGGGTAATGTTTGTATTTTTTCCCCTTCTGGTTCTCCTCAGTAAATATTCTTCAGGAAAAGTTAATTGATAGTAAGTAGATAAATGATAATGGCGTGCTAATTATTGGGATAATCAATGATATAATATTACTTTAACTGGCAATTTAACACACCATAATGATAGACTGAGTAGATGATATTAGAAAGATATCTAACTGAACTTTAGAGTACTCCTAGATGTAGTTAGCCAGACTTGTTTAGACCCAACTTCTTAGTTGGAGTGGGGGTTAGAATAATGACTCCAAGAGTTTTTGTAAATCTCTTCATACGAAAATGCCATTTCACCATGCTCTGATATTTTGGGTGCTAGAAAAAAATCAGTAGTTTTTAAAAACCTCTCTCCCACACATTTCTCCTTTTCCATTCCCCTTTATCATTCCTGTCATTCATTCACGGTCATTCATATTACCTACATCAAGGTGACACTGTTTCTCAAGGCTCTGTGTTGTTTAGGATTAACTTGACTCAATAATATGTTTCCTGTGATTCCTGCACAAGATCAGTTCAGCCTAGCCCTGAGTAGTCTCAGACCTATGGAGTCAGCCTTGGGACCTCTGAAACACCCTGCTCACCTTGCTGATGGCCAAGAAATTACTGGCTCTGTTTCTGCCACTCTCTGCATCTCCCCACCCTGCCTGGAACTCACCCTCTGTAACATGGCCCCATCTCTCCTTGGATCAGCCCATTGTCCACCCATTGCTTACCCCTTGTTGTTTGGAAATTATATAAACCCATTTTCTGCTGTTTCAAGCCCAGCTTTTCAGCCACATTGCTGGATAACTTAATAAAGAGTATTCTTAGACAGGTCCAGTTTCCCTCCAGTTTTCTTCTCTTGGTGAGAAAGAGGTATTTGGGCCCTCTAAAGGTTTAGACTTGCCATAATTATCTCTTTGATTTTCTTCCCCTCATGGAAAAAAGAACCCAGTTCCAATAGGTTTCCTGCCTCAGTTTATAGCTTACTACCAAATTTTAAGTTACCTTCCTAACTGGTGTCGGGACTTCCTGACTCTCATCTAATTCATCTTACATATTATTGCCTTCCAACCAAAAAACCCCAGTATGCCTACAGTCCATGAGTTTGTCAGGATTCTCAGCAGCTTTACCTTTCCTGTTCCACCTGAGCTGTAAATAGGGTAGGACAGTCAGGCCTTTGTCCCTAATGCCAGCATCATCAAGGAAATGCTTCTTGAGGGAGAGGTATACTTTTTTTTATTTGAGGTCCAAGGGCTATGGTCCCTAAAACCGCATGAGCTTCTTCTTCTGTCCAGGTGCCCATGGAGGGGGAGAGGAGTTAAGTAATGGGAAATTTTAACACTTGCCTGAATCCCTTTTTCACCATCCCAATGAACTATAAAGGGAAAAAAAAGTTTAATCTTAAGATTGAAGCTACAATGTGCTTCTTCCCCTACTCCCTG